>NC_090839.1:85369123-85693623 GCF_028021215.1 Eschrichtius robustus | reverse complement strand
CTCTATTAATTATGAGAGATCAGAAACCTCTGGGTCCCCACCCCAAACCGAGGCTGGGCACCTGTCCCAGCACAGACGGTCTCAGTTCCCGCCCCAAGGCCACGGCTGGGGCAGCTCTGGTTCTCTTCTGGCAGGTGAGGCTGGGACTCAGTCCAAGGGGCCCGTCCTACACCCAGGCGGTCCCATGGGCATCACTGCTCTGAGGTGTAGTCCCCCATCCCCTCCTCCCCGTGTCAGGCTCCTCTGTGCTCCCCCAGGTGCCTCCGCCCCAATCCCCCCCAAGCTGGGCTGAGGAACGAGAAGTATGCAGTGAAGCAAGGCAGGCCCATGCTGAGCCTGGCACGGGGCGGGTGTTGGGCAAAGCAGGCTGTGTGGGGACTGGGTCCCGATGTTCCTTCTGCAACTGGGATGTCCTGGGTTCCTGACCTCTCCCAAGACCTCTGCCGACTCCATGCCAAATGCCCATTTCCTTCCCCCCACCAGTGGCCCCCCTCCCCTAAGGAGTGGGATGGGGAGGAGGAAGGGGAGGACGCAGGAAAACAAAGGGAGGGAAGGGTGGAGGTTTTGGAGGAAACTGAGTGGGGGCCCCCCTGGTGTGGAAAACTCCACACGCTGAGAGGCAGCTGAGTGGGTCAGAGGAGATGGGAGACGTAAATTCTTGCCTGTCCCTTCAGCTCTGCCCTTTCCACCTCTGGTCACTGCTTTTTCTCAGGATTCTACGGCCGTGCAAAGGGCACGTCCCTATGCTGCCTGCCACTGCTCAAGGATGTGGCTGGGCTGAGGCGGGGGAGGAAGGAAGGGTGTAGGGTCTGGGCAGCTCAGCGGACAAAGGAGAACCCCACACCAGCCTGGGGGGCAGGAGTAGGAGGGCACAGAGCAGGGAAAGCCCATGCATGACCCCCACCCCTGGGCCCAACAGAACCTGCCCCTTCCTCAACACAGACACAGAGGTTCCCAAGCCAAAGCCCAATTTTATTTACACTCATCCCAAAACACATGATTTGGGGCTAGGGGACAGGTCCCAGGGGAGAGGAGGTTGAAGGTCACAGAGGACAGTGACAGGTGCAGAAGAAGAAAGGGACGGCGAGGATGGGTGGGCCTCTCTTCCAGTGTCCTCCACGGGCTCCCATGTACCCCCACGCAGAGGCAGAGATGCCGTCTCGTTCAGGATTTGGACTTGGATACAGCAAGTCCGATGAGCCCAGCCAGTCCCGCCACGCCCAGGGCCATGCCTCCGACAATGGCCATGCCCACTAGACCATCTGGGGAGAGGAAAAGGGAGACCGTCACGAGTCCAGAAACCTAGTCCCTGCAGGGACCTCGGCCACCATCTTGCCGCCCGCTGCTCCTCGACAGAGGACGTGCCTCTCTCTCTGGAGTCACGGGGTGAGGGACCCCTGAGAGATGGAGAAAGAAGGGGGTTTGGGGAGGAACTGCTTGGAGGGCACCATCTGAAGAGAGCCCAGAGGGCCCAGGCACGAGGGAAGGAGGAGGACTTAACAGAGTTGAGAGGGACCTGGGGATGCTGGGGGCCAGGGAGACACGAGGGTGGGGAGTGGACGGAGACGGAGGGAGAAGGGCAGAGAGGACGGCCTTCACCTTTCTTCATGGCCTTGTCAATGAGCCGTTCCAGTTCCTTGGCCTGGCTGTTCTGCGGCTCTGTCTGCAGCAGCCCCCGCACGTACTTCAGGGCCTTTTCATATTCCTACGCTCGGGGAGAGTGACACACCCCCTCAGAATTCTATCCCTCCTTCTCCCCATCAGAAGGGCCTTCCCTCCGCTGGCCCCAGGGCTCTTCCCTCTACCTCCTCCCCTCCCTCCCCCCCCGCCCCACCCAGTGGAGTAGAGTCCACAAACCACCCCAACTGTGTGGGGTTGATAAGCCGAGGGAGATAACAGCCCAAGGCTTGGGGCTGCACCCCACTGCTGACATCACACTGCTCCCCACACCCTCGGCACCTGGATCCTCTGTCTCTCACCTTCCCTCAGCGTCCTGCTATCACCCTGCGCCTCTGTACCCAACACCACCCCCTGCCTACCGCCCTCTTCAGCCTTCCAGAGGGCCTGGGCTCTGTGATGGAGGAGAGGGACGAGAGGGAGCTTGGCCACCCAGGCCGGGTGGAGGGGGAGAAGGAGCTCTCTGCCTTACCTTGAGCCGGTAGTTCCCCACGGCCAGGTAGAAGACATAATCCCGCTGCTCCTCTTTGCTCCCTTTGGGCAGCAGCTCTAGGGAGGGAGGGAGGGAGGGAAGAGGGTAAAAACCCCTTCTCTCCCTTCCTAGTGCCTGTGTCCCAGAGGCCCCCTCCACTCCCTGAATACCTATAAGATCCTGGGAGAAAGTCACTGTCCTGAGCCTCCATTTCAGCTCCGGTCACTCCGGGCTTCCCAGCCAGAGTTCTGGGGCAGCATGAACCCCAGCTGCCCCAATGCCCCAGTGATCCACACCCCGGTATCAACACTACAGTCAGCTTTGGTTCATCCAAGTGAACTGAAAGGAAATCAAGGCACCGGAGAAGCCAAAAGGCATCTCTACTCAGCTGTGGCATCTGCTGTGTATTTTAACTACAGCCGCTTGCTGACCAGAATAGTGTTCAAAACCAGTTTGCACTCCTTCCCCCTTTAAAAAAACAGCTCCAAACTCACCTTCAGTTACCCCTCCCTGAAAGACCCCACCTGACTTTCTTAGTTCAGTGACTTCCCAGAGGCTCATGTGTTCAGTTGTACTCTGCATTAGAATTTGCTGCTAAGTGGTTTTGCAGGTGTTTACACATCTTCCCAAGTGTCTGTACTGCCTCCTCAACTAGACTGGCCATGTTTAGAGACCAATTCTACAGCTGTGCCCTGCTGTAGAGGAAACCTGAGAAATAGACAAATGGAGGCGGAGATGATTTGCATTAAGGAAGAGTCTTACTTTTATGGATTTACAACAGGCATCCTTGGCTAGTACAGTGATTGCTTATACACCATTACTTGACCAAGAGAAAGGGGGTACAGAGAAATTTAAAGGTCAAGTATTGTGGCCTCTGACAAATGGTGACCCATCCAAAACCAGCAGGAAATAGGATTCTGATCAAAAAAGCACCATGTGCTCACAGGTTTTGGGAACTGTCTTCTGTACTTCTTCCACACCGCCCCCCCAAAAGGTTTTCAACAACAGCTGCTAAATAAGCAACACGGTGGGGGTGGGGGGCAAAGAGCATGGGACTGGGACACACAAGCAGGAGCTTCTAGTCCCAATTCAGCCATAAATCAACCAGCTGTGTGACCCGAGACAAGCCACTTTCCTTATGTCTAGACTACGGGATCACCAAAGTCCTGTGGGGACCGACATGCTATGACTCTGTCTGGCAAAACCACCATCGATGAGGTGGCAAGTAGCCAAAAGCACAGTGGGAGAAGTCAGGCTAAGTAGAGCCCTTATTTTGCAGTGCGTTTACTGGTAAATAACTGCGAAGTGACTGCACTATGAGGTCCCATGTTGAAAAAGGATCCCCGAACTTGAGATGGAGGGAGTGAACCAGGCCAACGGTGGTTGAGGACGATGGCAGTTGGGAAGGGGAGAGCTGGGGAGCCAGCCTAGCACCTCACCCTCCAGCAGAGCAAGGCCTTTACGGATGTCATCGTTGTATTTGCTTCGCACCAGGCACCAGGCATATTCAAACTGCGTGCTCTTGGACACTGAGCCTGCTGCCTTCTCAGACTGAAATTTCCTTTCAAACTTCTGCCATAGGAGAGGAGAGGAGTCATTTAGAGGTGAAGGGGCAAGCCACACTGTAGCAGGACCTGGGTGTCCCTTTCCCTGTTACTCTCCATCTTCCCCTCTGCCACATTTCCCTTGCGGGTCTTGGGGCCTGGTACCCCAGGTTCTGCCATCTCCATCCCTGGGACCCAGGCATTCTGCTTCTTAGTGGCGGGCTGTCTTGGCCCCCCTCTGCTTCCCTCCCCCTAGTGGTACCGACTGGAGATGCCACCTGCTGGCGGCTCCAGGCACCGCTCCCGGAGCAGCTGACCCCGAGAGGCTGAACAGTAAACACGCTGTCAGAACTGCTCAACAACAGCCCACGCGGTCCCTCGTCGGAGACTGCTTCTCCCATCCCCACCCTGCCGGTCTGGACCCTTTCTTATCTGAAAAACGGGAATAAAAATAGTGCCTACCTCCTACTAGAGCTACAAAGATTGAGATCTCCCCTGAAAGGTACTCAGCACCGTGCCGGATTGTGACTAATATATGAAAGTTTAAGGTGGTCACTGTGTTCCCCCTGCCACTGAAGGAGCACTCAAAATCGGGTGCCCGCACCCTGACCTCCTAGCTCCTGCATGCACTCAGCACCCGTCAAACTCCAGGCCCCCAGGCTGAGGCGTGGTGGCGCAGGAAACTACATCTCCCATTAGCCTTTGGGGCAAAGTGGACCCTCTGGGCAGGAGCTGGACGCTGCAGGGGCTGCCGGGAGCCGTAGTTCGACTTCCCTAGGCAAAGCTGATGCTGGGAAGAGGGTTTGGCCCCTACCCGGGCTCTCCTCAGGGCCCGCCCTTCCGAATCTTCCTTTTCCCTCCCTCAGGGCCGGGCCTCACCAGCAGGTCCTCCACAGACACCAACTCGTTCAGCACGGCCTCCATGGCCGCCGGCCCCGCAATGCTCACAACTCAGACGCTACTGTGCCACCTTCTCCATGGCCCACTGACCGGGGTGGAGAGTCACTTCCGGCGTCCGACGGAAGCGGGATCGCCCTCCGCTACGCAGAGCCAATCGCTTCACGTAGCCGCCGCGAGCCCGCCCCCCCGTCCCCCCCCGCCGCCGTCGCGGAGCAGCTGGGATCAGTGATGCGCATGCTCCAACAGGTCCTTCTCCTTCCCCCACGACTCGTATGCCGCAGGCGGTGCCGGACCTGTCCTCAAGCCAGTCTTCCCGGGTACCCTGCGTGTGCCTCCGTCTACGGAGGCTACCTCACTAAACTCTGAGACTATGTCTTGGTGGTTAGCCCCCAGACTGAAAACAGTGGAAAGAGAAGGTGGGGAACTGGGCGTGAATCACATAATTTTAGGGACCAGTGTAACCCTCCTTCGCTCCTCCCCGCCCCCCCCCCCCCACCCCAGTTCTCCCCTCCCAGATATCTAGGACCCTAGAGGCTACGTGACTTCTCAGTGCCGGCAAGAAAATCATAACTAGTACCAGGGTTTCCAGGGCCCCGGCTGACTCTTATAATGCAAGAGGAAAGAAAACTGATCTGTTAACCATACACCCAGGACTGGAATACATAATAATGGGGGACGCTATCCATGGGAATTTAAAGAAAAGCTGTTGCCACTGCTTGCAGAGAGGGTCCAGTCTTCTAAATATTATTTAATAAAGCATCCTCTGGGTGTACCCAAGGGGGAAAGGCCTGCCGTGTGGGGTCATGGACAATAAGGAGCTTGGCAGTGAGAAGCAACAAAGCATGGAAAGGGGAAATGCTGCATGCCACTCTGGCATCTGTGTTCTGTGCAGTGATGGGACTGGGTAGGCAGTCATTTTCAAATTTCTTTTTACCTTGACCCACAGTGCTCCAGTACACATGTGAATGTAAGTTCCACGAGAGCAGAGACTGTATCTTGTTTATCCATGCATCTCCAGCTCCGAGCACAAGGTAAATGTTCAAGAAATATTCGTTGAATAAACAGGAAATGAAGCCGACAGTAGTAATGACGGCCGTGCAAGTGCAAAGGATTATCATCCAAACACCTTTTACATTTGCAAGGCCCCTTGATTTTTTTTTTTTTTTTCTTTCCTCATAATAGCCTTGTGAGTTAAGTTGGCAAGTTATTCTTCTCTATTTGGCTTGGAGAGTTGAAATGATTGTGATATGAGCTCAGTAAACTTTGAGAGAAACCTCAGTTTAGGGAACTGGTTCCGTAATAGTCAAGGAGAAAAATTCACATTCATTCAAAGATGTATTGAGCTTCTAATTTTGGCTGGGCTTTGAGGTAAGCAGAGAGGGTAAAAAGATGTAGGGAATACGAAGCAGATGGGTGAAAACAGGACCGAGCACAAAGGGCAACTACTAGCAAGGCAGGGAATATAAGAAAGCCAAAAGGGCATTATTTCTATCAGGATGTTACTTCCTTTGGGTGGCCTGCTGCCCCTTATGCATGTTTGTATCTGTTGCAGCTCTTGGCACGGGCCTGGCATGTGGCAAAAGCTCCATCAGGGTTTGTTAAATGTATATTTGTGGGGGGGAAAGGAATGCCTTACTCACATGGCTCAATTCTGTGCCAGTGAAGAGATCCTAAGTCTGAGTTTGTGTTTCTCTGGTCTAGTTAGCATAGCCATCCACCCTGGATCACAGGGATAAGAAGTAGTGCCTGTTAATTTTACATCCAAATTATGTTTCTCCGTCTTCTTCAACCAGCATCCAAATGCAAACCATTGTCATCTCTGCCTTGGGAGACACTGACAGCCAGTTCACTGGTGCCCTGCATCCATTCTTGCCCTGTTACTGTCAGTTTACCACCCAGCAGTCAGAGGGACCTTATAAAAACACAATTCTCAATTTATCTGGAACCCTTTAATGGCTTCTCATTGTCCTTCTCATTGTCTGGTCTGTGCTTACCTCTCTGCCTCATCTCTCCATCACTGCCTCTCCCTGTTAGGCCTTCTTTCAGGTCTGAAACCCCCAGTGGCCACAGGCCCTCTGCACATGCAGTCCCCTCTATCTGGAACATCTTTCCCCTCCCCCTTTGTTTATATGGCTCATTCATTCATTCATTCATGATTTAATTCGTTCAACAAATACTCATTGAGCACCTGCTATGTGCCAGGCACTGTTTAAGTGCTAGGGATCAGTGCTGAATAAAGTTCTTGTTCTCATGGAACTTGCATTTTAGTGGGGAAAACAGAAAAAATACTTGAACAAGTAAATAACTAAAAACACAATAATGGCAGGAGTTGAAAATGCTTTGAAAACAAATAAAGCAGGGGAAAGGGATTGAGAGAAGGGATTGAGAGAAGAGGATACTATTGGAGGAGAGCTCAAAGAAGCCCACCCTGGAGAGGTGACACCTGGGCAGAGAACTGAAGGGCGTGAATGAGCCATGCAGGTAAATGGCGGAAGAACATTCCAAGCAGACAAATGGGCAGGTGCAAAAGCCTTAAGGAAGGAATGCACAAGAGTTGTTTAGAAAGTGAGGGCAGAGGGGTAGCCAGGGGCAGATCATGTAGGGCCTTGTAGACTCTGGGAAGGAATCTGGATTTAATTTGATGAGTGATGGGAAGGCACTGGAGGGTTTTGGGCAACAGAGTGAAATGATCCATCGTAAAGGAATTCCTCTGGTGGCTGCTGTGGTGGCCCAGGCAAGAGGCAGCGGTGACCTGGTCTACCGTGGCAGCGGTGGGGGTGAAGGGGTTAAAGGGTATATGGTCAGAAGGGAGAGTCAGCAGGGTCTGCTGATGGATCGGATGTGTGAGAGGGAGGTACGGTGACAGATAGGTTTGTGCGCTGAGTGACCTGGTGAGCTCCTACTGACCCTCAGTTCTAAGCTCTAAGGCTCTTCCTTAGGGAAGGCCTTCCCTGGCATCCAGACTAGGTGAGGTCTCCTGTAGAGAGGCAGAGCATTACCAGTGCTACATTTTAATAATACAAAACTATAACCCGCTCATTCCTTTCTTAGTTCGCCCTGTGTTTTTGTGAGCCACACAAGTATTGGTTTGGGTATGGTAATAACATCTGCCAGGAGCCAGAGACTTTATTCTGCTCTCGTCTCTTTTTTTCCCCCGTAAAGGAATGCTCACACATGACCTGTGGTCCAAAATCATACCAGGAAGGTATGAGCTCCATTTGATCCATGAGGAAACAGAGGCTCAAAAAGCTTAAGTCATCTGCCCAAGGTCACAGAGCTAGAAGTGGAGGAGCTGGGATTCAAACCCGAGTCCTGCTTCAGCTTCAGAGATGAAGAGTCAGTTAAAGAATAAATAGAAAGAAAGGATATGACAGGTTTGTAAGTACTCTCTAGTTTTTCATCTTTAAAAAATGTAGGTGTAAATTTGTAATTTTTTGGTTTTGCACGGTAGAGGACTTCCCTTTAGCAGCAGATGAACGAGGAAGGAAAAATTCAGATTAATTCAAAATCAAAACAGGCAAAGCAATCCTGACAAACCATTTTTTTAGTAAAACACGGTAGTAAAATTGAAAACAAAACCCCCCAAACCACCACCAGTGCTGCTGAGATTGTTGTAAAACTGGTTTCTGCCTCTTGGCAAGCGGCCTGTATTTTTAGTTCACACTATGTGTTAGTTTCTAATTATTGTGTGATGAGCTGATAAATGCCACCCTCCTGTACTAGACTGGAAGCGACAGGAGGGCAGGGTCTGTCTATCTTGCTCATCTTATGCTCCTAGAGCTCAGTGCCTAGCGTGAGTAGATACTGAATTTGTAACTGTTGCATAAATGGATATTGCTGTTGCCATGATTAACTTTTTGGAAGAGAATCAGGCAATATATAGTAAGAGCTATAAGATAAAATATTATTTAACTAGTAATCTACTCCTGTGAGGAAAAAGTATTCAACAAAAGCCAAAAAAAAAAAAAAAAAAGAAGAAAGAAAGAAAGAAAAGACATGAAGATATTCATTCCTTAAAGAAGATGTGGTACATATATACGACGGAATATTACTCAGCCATAAAAACGAACGAAATTGGGTCATTTGTAGTGACGTGGATGGACCTGGAGACTGTCATATAGAGTGAAGTAAGTCAGAAAGAGAAAAACAAATATCGTATATTAACGCATATATGTGGAATCTAGAAAAATGGTACAGATGAACTGGTTTGCAAGGCAGAAATAGAGACACAGATGTAGAGAACAAACGTATGGACACCAAGGGGGGAAAGTGGGGGGGTGGGGGTGTGATGGTGTGATGAATTGGGAGATTGGGATTGACATGTGTACACTAATATGTGTAAAACAGATAACTAATAAGAACCCGCTGTATAAAAGAATAAAATAAAATTCAAAAAAAAAAGATATGAATACCTCTGATCTAGGAATTCCACTGCCAGCTATTCATTAGTGAGAAACTTGCACATGGGCAAAACATGTCTAAGAAAGTTTATAGCATCATTTTTAGTAACAGAAAAAAAACCCTCAAACTGGAAACAACCCAAATACCTTTTATATGAATTTAAGAATGAGTACTTTATGGTATATACACATAGAATTGAATATAGAACATTGAAAATGAAGTACAGACACATTTGTCAACGTGGTAAATCTAAAAAATTGTAATGCTGAATAAAGAAAATTTATTGAAAAAAAAGATATTCATTCCTGCATATCTTCGAAGGTAAACAAACAAAAAAAGCACCAGGGAATGGTTTTATTAAATGATGGCACATCAACATTACGTTACATCAATATAATAATAAACAGCCTTAAAGTTATAGTCATTTGGATTCTAGGCATGTGGCTGATAATACTCAAAACAAAACAAAAAGTGTGTACTTCTCAAATTCAGTCCTGTGAGTGGGCAGAAAAGAAACGGACATTTTTTGTTGGTGGAACTAAAACCTAGAAGTGGTACTTGGTGGCAGATTCCCTCCCTTGACTACACCAGAAATTGGAGCCTGTTCTGGACTTCTGCCTTACAGCATCTTGTCAGTGGTCAGCCCAGGAGAAGTTCTCAGCAAACACCCACTAAACAGGGTTCCACTACTTGTGTTCTTCCAATCTTCAGTGATCTGTCTCCTCTACTTCCCACTTTCATCTACTATTTAATTAGTTAGGAAGTCCGATCAACCGCAAATGGATTCATTCATCCATCCAACCAACATTTGTTAAGGGTCTACTGTGTACCAGGCACCCTTCTAAGTGCTGGGTAAGAGAAATGAACTAAACAGACATAGTCCTTCCCCCTTGTAAGTTACATCTTAGTGGAAGAGAAAAGACAGCTAACGAATAAGTACATGACGTCAGATACCTCTGCCTCCGTTCTGTCGCCATTCTCTAACAGCCTTCACGTGTTTTCCTCCTCCAACCCAGCCTGGCTGCCAGCTGCGTTTTAAAGTGCAAATCAGACTTCACGTCTCCTGTTTAAAATACCGTCTAGACTACTCAGGACATTGTTTAAATTTCTTATGCATACGAAGCCCTTCAGGATCGCCTCTGCTTACCTCTACAGCTTCATTTCCAGGCACCCACGCGCCCTGCACACGGAGAGTTTTCGTGGGACGGCCACCTTTCTTCCACCCGGAATGTTCTCCAACCGGAGATCTCCATCCACCAAACACCTGAGTCCCTACATGGCCCGCAACTAGCAGCCGGGCTCAGGGCCGTTACCCTCCGGGACATCTTTCTTCTATCCGGCCCCCGCGCCTTCAGCCCCTAGGAGGTACAGCATTTATCACCCAGTCCTACAATCCTTTATGTGGACAGGGGCCGTGTCTTGTTCATCTCTCTGCCAAAGGGCAGGCACCTAAGAATCGTTCGTGGGGTGAATGAAAAAGTAACGGCCGGCGTTCTAAAAAAGACGCTAAAAACCTCGGAGACGTTTGCACTTCCGGGTGGCGGTTCGGTCGGCACCCGAAGATGGGAGAAGTGGGTACAGGTACCTCCTCAGGGGCTGCTCTAGGAGAAGTGCTCGGTGATCCGGAGGACCCGGGGAGCCTCGAGGGGGAAGAGCGCGGCGTCTGCCTCTGCGCAGTAGTCGCCCTCCGCAGGGAGGCGGAGCCGAGAGAAGCCTGGGGCGGGGCGCGGAGGGGGCGCGGCGCGGCGCGACTGAGAGGTGGAGGGGGTGGTGCCGAGGTCTGGGAGCCCCGAACCTCACAACTCGCCCTTGTGCCCGGGGGTGAATGAAGTCCTACTTGCTAACCCATGCCCCAGCGAGGCTCACTGTAAATTAAAATTTACCTGTTGCTTCCTTTAGAGTCTGTCTTGGCTCGACAGTATGTGATGAGTGCACACAACGTGCCCATGAATCACCTGGGATCTTGTTAAAAGTGCAGAGTCTGATTCAGGAGGTCTAGGGTAAGGCCCAAGATGTTGCGTTTCTAATAAGCTCCCAGAGGACGCCGTTGCTGTGGATTCTCCAACACACTTTGAGGAGCAAAGGTGTGAAACAGTGGGTTTTTTTGGCTGCATTGGGTCTTCGTTGCTGCGCGTGGGCTTTCTCTAGTTGCTGCGAGCAGGTGCTACTCTTCCTTGCGGTGCGTGGGCTTCTCATTGCGGTGGCTTCTCTTGTTGCGGAGCACGGGGCTCTAGGTGCATGGGCTTCAGTAGTTGTGGCGCGGGAGCTCAGTAGTTGTGGCTCGCAGGCTCTAGAGCGCAGGCTCAGTAATTGTGGCTCACGGGCTTAGTTGCTCCTTGGCACGTGGGATCCTCCCCGACCAGGGATCGAACCCATGTCCCCTGAATTGGCAGGCAGACTCTTAACCACTGTGCCACCAGGGAAGTCCCGAAACAGTGGTTCTTAAATGCGGTCCCCAGACTAGCAGCATGGGCATCGGCTGAGAATTGTTTAGAAATGCGAATTATCGAGCCCGGCTCCACACCTGCAGAATTAGGATATCTGGGGATGGAGCCCAGCAGTCGGTATTTTTACAAATGCTGTAGGTGATTCCGATGCACGCTGGAGTTTGAGAACCACTGGACAGCGGAAAAGTCAAATTGAGCCTCATTTCTCTATAGACTTGTGACTGTGATCAGTTTGCCTTATCTAGTTAAGCTTCAGTTTCATCAGCTGAAAAATCAGGATGAAAATACTAATGCCTTCCGAGTGAATCTATTATGAGGAGGGAACACGAGATAATGATTGTAAAGCACTTGGCACACATAATAAACATTTTATAATAGTTATTAGAGCCTAGAGAGCTTAGAGTAATTTCACTAGTGTGACAGGGGCAGAAAAAGACTTTAAAAGGAATGAGGAATGGGGGGAGGTGTGGTAAGCATATGGAGAAATGACTTTACTCTTTCAGGCCACTAAAGCGGAAAAGACAGGGCTGCAGTGGTAGTTACCACAGCAATGTTACCTCTCAGCCATGGTGATTATCCATAAACCATTCATTTGGACAATGAATAACTTCATTTATTTGGAGTGCCTCTTCCAAATGAGTGAGTTTCAGAGAGCAATAACAGACAAAAGGGTCCCCCCCCCCCACCCAAACAACAGATGTACCTTAAACTATTTAGGTGTGATTTTCCTACTTGTCTGTTCTGGGAATGACATCGCCTTTGCTGTTTACCACTTTGGTCTTAGGATTTGGAAAAGGGAAGGAGGCAAAGATCAGAGGCAAGAGAAATTTCTGGATCAGTGAGTTTTTATTCAGCAATGAATTCCAGCTGCCAGAAGAAGAACTAGAATATCTAGTTGGAGGGAAACCTTCCCAACACATTTTACTTTCATCAGCACATTTTATCAGCATTACCCTGATACCAAAACCAGCCAAGGACACCACAAAAAAAGAAAATTACAGGCCAATATCCTTGATGAACATAGATTCTAAAATCCTCAACAGGGCTTCCCTGGTGGCGCAGTGGTTGAGAATCTGCCTGCCAACCCAGGGGACACGGGTTCGAGCCCTGGTCTGGGAAGATCCCACATGCCGCGGAGCAACTGGGCCCGTGAGCCACAACTACTGAGCCTGTGCTCCGCAACAAGAGAGGCCGCGATAGTGAGAGGCCCGTGCACCGCGATGAAGAGTGGCCCCCGCTCGCCGCAACTAGAGAAAGCCCTCGCACAGAAACGAAGACCCAACACAGCCAAAAATAAATAATAAATAAATTAAAAAAAAAAAACTGCATAAAATCCTCAACAAAATATTAGTAAACTGAAGCCAGCAATACATTAAAAGGATCATAGACCGTGATCAAGAGGGATTTATTCCAGGGATGCAAAGACGGTTCAACATCCAGAAATCAATCAACATGATACATCACATTAACAAAATGAAGGATAAAAATCATGTCATCATCTCAATAGATGCAGAGAAAGCATTTGACAAAGTTCAACACCCATTTATGATAAAACTCTTAACAGATGGAGTATTGAGGGAACATACCTCAACATAAGAAAGCCTGTATATATGAAAAACCCACAGCTAAAATCATACTCAAAGGTGAAAATCTGAAAGCTTGTTTTCTTTTACTTTTTTTAAAGCGAATGGTTTTTATATTTTTTAAAATATATTTATTTAATTTATTTATTTGGTTGCACCGGGTCTTTGTTGCAGCAGGTGGGCTCCTTAGTTGCAGCTCGCGGGCTCCTTAGTTGTGGCATGCAAACTCTTAACTGCGGCATGTGGGATCTAGTTCCCTGACCAGGGATCGAACTCGGGCCCCCTGCGTTGGGAGCACAGAGTCTTAACCACTGTGCCACCAGGGAAGTCCCTGAAAGCTTGTTTTCTAAGATCAGGAATAAGACAAGGCCACTTTGGCCGCTTTTATTCAATGGTATGGAGGTTCCTCAAAAAATTAGGAATAGAAGTACCATGTGACCCTTCTATCTCCACTTCTGGGTATTTGTCTGAAGAACACAAAAACACTAATTCAAAATGCTGGCTGCACCTCTATGTTCATTGCAGCACTATTTACAACAGCCAAGATATGGGGGAATGGATAAAGAAGATGTGATAAATACGCAATGGAATACTACCAGCTGTAAAAAAAAGAATGAAAGCCTGCCATTTTTGACAACATAGATGGACATTGAAGGCATGCTAAGTGAAATAAGTCAGTCATATATAAAAAGAAAGATACACTGTCCACGTATTCTCATCAGTAGGACCCTTTATGGTCATCTGAAGGCTTTACTTTGTCTATTTCCAGGCTCACAACTGCTGAACTGCCTTTTTCTGTATAGTTTGCCAGGATTATCTGAACAGCAGGGAGTGTAGCAAATTGGCACATTATAGGAGTGAAAACGTTTTATACATTTAAATCATTAAACCCTTATCTCTATTCTCTTGATCTTGACCAACAACATGCCACCGAGCTTACGCGGTTATAGGGAAAATAAAAGGGCTGCACCTCTCTAAAGATGGGAAGCCCCAGTCTGGACATAGGGCATTTGTTTTCAAAGAAATCAGGTCAATGATCAGAGGACCTATCTGGTTAGCATGGAATTTGTTTTAAAATGATAATGCTTTCATTAGGGTAGTTGAGAAATAATATTTTCACTAAACTTTTGAATCACTCTCCGCCTGCTGAAGACCTAGAGTATAACTTCCTCCTATCTTATGTCATCTATTTCTTCTATAATCTCAGTCCCAGGCTCACCGCCTGTGTAAAACTCGCTCTTCATGTTGGGTCTCTCCTTTACTCTCATGCTACAACCACAGTCGCAGCACTTATGACACCAGATGTGTGGGGTTTTCCCACACCGAGCAATTCTCTGTGACACCAGCTGGGTGTCCTACCATTCAATTCAATTCTGACGCTAACTAGAGTTAGCACAGACTGTGCAGGTGACAGGCTCAGTCCCACCAGACTGGCCCCCCCAACTTTAGATGCCAGTCTCAAGTGATAGTTCCCCAGTTTACCTGTAACTCCTGTCTGACTTGGCTACAAATTGAAGGTTCCCATGAGCATCCCCCCTTGGATTCGACTCTGCTTGGATTCGACACGGGCAAACACGTTTACCGGTTTATTATATAATAAAGAATACAGATGAACAGCCAGATGAGAAGATACGTAAGCTGAGGTCTGGAAGGGTCCTGAGCTCAGGAGTTTCTGTTCCCTTTGAGTTGGGGGTGCACTACCTTCCTGGCACATGGACTTGTTCATTAACCCAGAAGCTCTCGGAACCCCAAACATTTGGGATTTTTAGGGAGGCTTCCTCATGCAGCCATGATGGATCTTTAACTCCACTTCCAGCCCATCTTCCCTCTCTGGAGAATGAGGGTGGGGCTGAAAATTCTAAGCTTCTCATCATGTCTTGGTCTTTCTGGTAACAAGCCTCTCATCCAGTTCACCAAGAGTCATCCTATTAGAACAAAAGACGCTCCTATCAGTCAGGAAATTCCAAGGGATTTAGGAACCCTGTGTCAGGAACCAGGGTCGAACACCAAACATCAGAACAAAAGATGCTCCTATGCTCCTAGTGCTTTTATTAAGAAATTACAAGGGTTTTAGGAGCTCTGTGCCAGGAATAGGGGGCAGAGACCTATACATTTATTTTCTATCATTTCACACTCCCCTAAACAATACTAGCGTGATATTAAAAATAATCCAGTTTATTTAATATTCTAGATTATTATTCCGATTTCTCACTTACATGGCCTGTATTTTCCTGGTTGCTACACTTTAATTTCACACATGAATTCAAACTAATTAGTGTATGAGGAGAGTATTATGGTAGGTCTTTCACTAAAAGTTGTGAGTTTTTTTCTTTTTTTTTAAAGTGTGTAGTTTTATCACTTTCAAGTACTGTAAATTGACCTGGGTTAGTATTAATTAATAAAAACCCTTGAGGGTCATTTTGTAATAGGAATGTTCTTCGCTAAAGTAGTGACTATTTGTAGATAAATCAGGATGAAAAAAGATGCTTGGAAGTTGTCAGCTCACTTAAATAATTTAATTATTCCCTTGAAACCTGTGTAGTATAGTGAGAAGGCACCATCAATTTCTGATTACCTGGGGAAATAGGAGGAGGTGACATAGGTCACATTTACTTTAAGATAGTGATTAAACAAAACATGATGCAAAGTATATTTTTAAATGTAAATGTTTTTCATTAAAGCATTCATTGTTTTTACACATGTATTCACACATTCATTGTTCTATAGACATTATTCAAAAGTATAAAACACCTTTTTTTTTTTTAGATTTCATTTATTCAATAAACTATGCATGATTCATGCAAAATAATCTTTAGTTTCAAGCCTTTTTCAGTGATTTCCTCCTCATAAGTATGAACTTACACAATGATAGAGCAACAAAATTAGCTGCTTTGACACCTACTGTTGAAGAAAGCAAAAATATTTATTGCAGTGCAGGGGTAGGTAAAAGATTTCTAACCATAATCTGCCAAGAACTGCAGGAATTATTCATACCCTGAGCTAAATAGCCACAATCAGTATTCTTGTTAAGTGAAATTTCATTTGTAAAACACCTTTTAAAACACAAGTACAAGGAGTTCCTGGGCAGTCCCGTGGTTAGGATTCGATGCTTTCACTGCCGAGGCCTGGGTTTGATCCCTGGTCGCGGAACTAAGATCCTGCAGGCCACTTGGCCAAATAAATAAATAAATAAATAAATAAATAAAAATAAAACACAAGTACAATAGTTTAAAAACCAAACTATTTTTTAACATTTCATAAATTGCTTGACAAAGAAATAGCCATGCTTCTAATAGTTAGAATAGTTTGTTATCTGTTTTGAACTGAGCTCTGTTTTTATAAGAGTAGAATGAAGTTGGTCACTGAACACACCATCCTCTTTGCTCCCTAATAGTCCAGCAGACATCCAGGGTCCTTGACCTGGGGGTAGGTGACAGTATCTACACTTGGGCTTTGAAAGAGTTCATGAACTCCACAAAATTGTATGTGGGGAAAAATGTGTACACATATATGCAAATACATTTGGGGGAGAAGAATGGGTTCATAGTTTTCAAAAGATCCTAAAAATAATAAATATAGGAAAGCAAGGACCTTTGTAAGTCATGGGGCAGGGCTCCATAAGACACTGAGAAAGCATGAGGGCCAAGTCGGAAGAATCTGTTTTGGCTAACTGGGGAGGCCTCATGACAGAATTGGGGCTGCTTGCTCTAAATCACTGCAGCGTGGTCAGGGTTGTGCCCTATAACCCCGGCCCCTCCCGTGGGCTACATCTCTGCATTGCTAAGGAATATTTGAGGTGAGTAGTAGCTGGGTAACTCTGCCGAAGGTCAGAATTTAATCTGTAGTTTTAGGGTGAATTGGGAGGATGCCCGTGTGGTGAAAGCTGCATGTTTGTTTTATATCTAACGTTTAGAATTTTATAGCAGGAATGAGCAGAAGAGCTTTAATCCAGCCACTCGTGTTTTAAGTGAGAAAACAAGATTGAAGAGGTGAAGTAATGTTCTCAGAGCTCCTAGGTCTCCTGGTTCTCGGTCCACAGCAGTTTTCCTATGCACTAATATTTCTTTTGATATGTGGTAGATCAGCTTTTTAAAAAAGTAATTCTGATGCACAATCATCTGTTTCTGGTAGAAAGTTAGGTAGCTCAGTCATTCTTGAAGAAGAATGTCTGCGTGAGCTAGATTACTCAAAATGTTCCAGTCTCAGAAACATCCCTCCCACCACTTGGAAGTGTTCAGATGCTAGAAAGGATGTTCCAGAAGGCCAGCTGTGACTAAAAGCTGAACGGAGGCTGCTTCCTCTGAAAAAAAATGAGATCATATCAAGCTGGGCAAATCTGAGAGCCAGCTAAGGCATTGAACCTTCCTAAATGTCAAAATTGTGAAGGTATTTTTAGAACATTGGGACTTTTACTGATTTAACAGCTGGGAGAAGATGAAAGCAGTGGAAAAGCCCAAAGAAATTTGAAGTTTAGATAAATCTGTATGTGCTTGGAAGGTTTTTGTTCAATGTGGAATGGCCTGAGCTTTATGGGCTGAATTGTGAGCCCCCAAATTCATGTGTTGAAATCCTAACCTCCAGTCTCCCAGGATGACTGTATTTGGAGATAGGATCTTTAAAGAGGTAATTAAGTTACGATGAGGCCATTAGCCAATATGACTGGTGTCCTCAGAAGATGAGGAAATTAGGACACGGACACACAGAGCGAAAGTGTGAGGACACAGGGAGAAGATGGCCACGTACAACTCAAGGAGAGAGGCCTCAGAAGGAACTAACCCTGCAACACCTTGATCTTGGGCTTCTAGCCTCCAGAACTGGGAACCCTTCCCAGTTTGTGGTACTTTGTTAGGGCAGCCCTGGCAAACTAATACAACATGCAAAAGTCATTTTGCATGAGAAAACTCATTTCTTTTTGTAATTACACAAAAATATTCTTTACGAAGCCTTGGTAAGTACACAATGCAATCCTCCCTTGGGTTCTGTTCCAGAGCTTTCTGGACCTGATTTCCCAGGCAAGCCTTGTGCATTCCTGGCCTCTCTGATGGCTTCTGCCATTCACTCTGAGTGTGGAATGCAGAGAGAGTTTTTCAGATACCGGAGCTTAACTCCAAAAGGTTAACCTCTAAAACAAAGGTCTTTGCACAGCTCCTGTGATCGTCAGGGGTGTGGCATCACACCTGCAGGGGTGTGTTAGCATCTGTGGCCCCTCACCATTCCGATAACCCTACTTGGTGTTCCGCTGCAGGGATTTGTGGGGGACAGGGGGTGGGGAGCTCCCTCGCTTGGTGAGTCTGGAGGGGCTGGAGGGAGGAGCACAGAGCCGGGCTTCGTTCGGTGCCCTTTCTGAAGCGCGGGGTGGTAGTTCTTGTGCTCAGTGAGGGGCTAGACTTGGAGACCTGTGAGCCCCAATGCACTTTCCTCCCCTCCTCTGGCCAGACCTGGGTCACCCCACTTCCCCTCAGCTCTCAGCATCCAGAGCGGCCCCCTTAGCTGGCCCTGACAGCCCTGCAGGGAGCTCTGGGTGTGGGGAGGGGTCTTTCCTCTGACCACACACCCTGCAGCCTCGCAGGGCTGGTGGGGGCAGGAGCCCAGTCCCAGGTGATTCGCATGAAATGTTAATAAAGGTGTTTAGCCCTAAGGGTGGGGTAGAGAGGCCAACCTTCTTGAAGGTGTATATTACAGTCTAATAACAGGCATCACTTTTTAAGCACTTACTGTATACCGGCCTGCAGATAAATTCTCCCTTCATCCTTCCAGCAGCTCTCCATGGTGGCTATTATTATACCCATTTTCCAGATAAAGACACAAGCTCAGGTGAGAACATTGAGGCACAAAGAGGTGAAATAATTTTGCTAGGTTTCCACAAGCTAGCAAGTAGCAGAGCCAGGAATTCCATACAGTAAAACTTTATTCAGGGGACTTCCCTGGTGGCGCAGTGGTTAAGAACCCGCCTGCCAATGTAGGGGACACGGGTTCGAGCCCTGGTCCAGAAAGATCCCACATGCCACGGAGCAACTAAGCCCGTGAGCCACATGCTGGGGATGATGGGCTTAAACATCATGAGGATGTGCTGTGCAGGGTGTGGGGATCCAAGCGGCATCAGCATCAGGATGGGAGGAAAGCAGCTGCTCCCTTGGACTGGAGAGTGAGAAGGAGGTGAGCTTAGGGAAATAGTCGGAAACCCATTTAAGTGAAGGTTGAAGAGTAGCCCGAGAGATGGGAGGAGAACCAGGAATACGTATGCCTAAGAGAGTTTTAAGAAGGGAAGGGTCCATATTATCACAGCCTGCTGAAAAGTCAAGTAAGAAGAGGATTGCTTGGATTTAGCAAAAAGGGAAGTGCTGTGGCGGTTCAGTTAGAGGGCACGGAGGAAGTCATTTGGATAAACGAGATAGGTGGCAGATAGAGGAGGACACGTGGGTTCAGTTTTATATATGTATTTATTATAGTTAGTTGATTATTAACATTAATAATTAATGGAAAGAGACCTGCACATGGTCAAGTACCAGTGGGGAAAGTGCCAGCAGAGGAGAGACTGACATACGGGACAGAGATGATTAATAACTTCAGCAGCACTTCTGCTATCGACTTGCTCTTTGTCTTGGGTCACTACCCTCCGCACCGCATGGGCTGTCTGCTCCCTGCTACCAGAAGAATCTTCTCAACAGCAGACCAGTTCCTGACACTCCTCAGTTTAAGATTTTCTTGGTCCTGTCTCACCTCTCATAACTGTTCTACTTACACCAGGATCTCTCATACTTCTGGACCTTTGCACGGATAGCTCCCTTTGCTGAGGGCTAATTCCCTCTTTAGCCCATTAACTCATAGACGTCTTTCAAGATTCAGCTCAAGCATCTTCTCCGAGACCCTCTTGGTCTCAGTGAGGCGTCTCTCCTGTGGATTTCTGCAGCCTCTTCTGCTCCCAAGTCTCCCAGCTCCCATCATGTATAATTACAAATCTCTCTATTTCTCTTTTAAAAGCTGTGACTTCTTTGAGGTCAGGGACTAAAGTTCGTGTTTACATGTCCTCGACCAAACTCAGTGCCTGATGTTTTATGAATGAAGAAGACACAGACCATACTTCTCGAGACTCATACCATCAATAGAGAAACACAAAGCCTGTAACGGTGCGGTGTGTGCCGTGCTTTGGGAACTCTTCTTAGAAGACGTGAGAAAGTTTTGGCTGGGTCATAAAGGATATGCTTGTCAGGTGGAGAAGGTCATCTTAAACAGAGTGAACAGGGTGTTTGTATGCTGTGGACATTTCCACTTCCTAGGTTATTCAGGCCAACCTTCCCACTGAGGGCAACTAAAATGCTAGCTGAAATCTAATAAAGCATCTTGAAAACACTAAAGACCTAACAAAGATAGCAAAACATTACCAGGCCATGATTTAGAAGACAGACTCAGAGGTGGTAAATCAATTTTTTTAAAAAAATTGAGATATAATTGACATATAACATGACATTAGTTTCAGGTGTACAACACAATGATCCTATATATGTGTATATAATATCGTGAAATGATGACCACGGTTAAGTCTAGTTAATAGTTAACATCCATCACCACATATGGTTATTCCAAATCTTGGCTGTTGTAAATAATGCTGCAATGAACATGGAGGTGCAGATATTTTTTGAGTTAGTGTTTTCGTTTTCATTTTTCAGATAAAGACCCAGAAGTGGAATTGCTAGATCATACGGTAGTTTTATTTTTAAATTTTTGAGGAACCACCATACTGTTTTCCATAGTGGCTGCACTAATTTACGTTCCCAAAAACAGTGCACAAGTGTTCCCTTTTCTCCACATCCTTGCCAACACTTGTTGTCTCTTGCCTTTTTGATAATAGCTATTCTAAGAGGTATCAGGTGATATCTCATTGTGGTTTTGATTTGCATTTTCCTGATGATTAGTAATGTTGAGAACTTTTTCATGTACCCGTTGGCCATTTGTTGTCTTGTTTGGAAAAATGTCTGTTCAGGTCCTTTGCCCATTTTTTGATCAGATTATTTGTTTGTTTTTTGCAGTTGAGTTGTATGAGTACTTTATATATTTTGAGTGTTAACCCCTTATCAGATATATGATTTGCAAATATTTTCTTCCATTCCATAGGTTGCCTTTTCATTTTGTTGATGACTTCCTTTGCTGTGCAGAAGCTTTTTACTTTGATGTAGTCTTACTTGTTTATTTTTGCTTTCGTTGCCTTTGCTTTTAGTGTGTGAATGAACTCTTAAAACTGCTTTTGCCCTGAAGGTATTTACCAACTCAGCAGGGAACTGTTATGAAACTGAATTACAGTTTTGCTTACCTCATGGCTTGAGAGGGACAGAAGTGAAAGTCCAAGGGACATCTAAGGTGAGAGATAAGAAAAAGCTAACTATCCCTAACCCAACACATTTTTGGATTCAGGGTAAGGTTAGACCAGATGTAAACCTGTGTCCTTTTGGCACAGGGAAAAGATTCCTGTGAGATGGTAAACCAAACCTAGCCTCCCTGAGGAGTAGTAGACTAAATCTGCATTCCAGAGGTGGTATAAGAAAACTCAAGCAGGGAATTTAGCTGAAAGTGGTTCTGGTTTTGATAGTGCCCCAGACATCTGGCAAAAGGGAATGTCCCATTGGAAAGATGGGAGAGATCCAATTTCTCTGCATTCTTTCCAGTATTTGCTATTATTAGCTTTTTTCATTTTAGTCCTTATAATAGATGTTTGTTATTTGTAATTACTGTGTACATGTACTGTAATTTTTGTCCTTTGATCTTGTATCCTGAGACCTTGTTGAACTCACTTATTAGTTCTAGAAGTTTTTTTAAAATTGTTGTTGTTTTTTGAGGGTCTGTCTTTTGGTAGACAATCATGTCATCTGAAAATAGGGACAGTTTAATTTCTTCCTTTTCAATCTGTATGCTTTTAATTTCCTTTTCTTGCCGTGTTGCTTTGGTTATGTCTTCCGGTATATTGAATAAGAGTGGTGAGAGCAGAAATCTTTGCTTTGTTCCCAGTATTAGGAGGAAAGCATTCAGCCTTTCACCACTAAATATAATGTTCACTGTAGGTTTTTAGTAGATGCTCCTTATTGGGTTGAAGAAGTTCCCTTCTATTCCAAGCTAGCTGAGAGTTTTTATCACAAATGGGTGTTGAATTTTGTCAAACGCTTTTCTATATCAGTTGATATGATCGTATGGCTTTTCTTCTTTAGCCTGTTAATATGGTGGATTACGTTTAAAATTTTTTTAAATTAAGGTAGAGTTGATTTACAATGTTGTGTTAATTTCTGCTGTACAGCAAAGTGATTCAGTTATACATATATATACACATTCTTTTCAAAATATTCTTTTCCATTATGGTTTATCATAGGATATTGAATATAATTCTCTGTGCTATACAGTAAGACCTTGTTGTTTATCCATTCTATATATAAAAGCTTACATCTGCTAACCCCAACCTCCTACTCCATCCCTCCCCCAATCCCCTCCCCCTTGGCAAGCTCCAGTCTGTTCTCTATGTCCGTGATTCTGTTTCTGTTTCATAGATAGGTTCATTTGTGTCATATTTTAGATTCCACATATATATGATATCATATGGTTTTTGTCTTTCTCTTTCTGACTTACTTCAATTAGTATGATAATCTCTAGTTGCATGGTTTTTGAATATTGAACCAACCTTGCATTTTGGGAATTAACCCTACATGGTTGTGATGTAAAATTGTTTTTATATAGCACTGGATTCAATCTGCTAGTATTTTGTTGAAGATTTTATATCTGTGTTTATGGGGAATATAAGTCTCTAGTCTTTGGTTTTGCGGTCATGGTAATACTGGCCTCATAATATAAGGTAGAAGGTGCTCCTTCTTCTGTTTTCTGGAGATTGTGTATAATTGGTGTTAGTATTTCTTTAAATATGGGTAGAATTCTCCAGTGAAACTATCTGTGTCTGCTGAATGCAGCAGGTCTGTTTCACTCATTTCTCACTTGTCTCTGTATCCATGGTGATGACCCTTGGTCAAACTCTGAGAACTACGTTTCTGAAATGTTCACATAGCAATGGGTAGATGTTATTCTGTATGGCCCAAGTAGTGGGTTGAGAAGAACTAGGCTGTCAACATGTTTAAAGTAAATGTAATGATTGATGATGTGCCCCTGGTGCCTGGTTTGGGGCCATGCTTGGTCACATGGAAGGTATGTGACCAACTCCCTTTAAGAATGTTGGATTCCAGACTTCCCTGGTGGCGCAGTGGTTAAGAATCCACCTGCCAATGCAGGGGACATGGGTTCAAGCCCTGGTCTGGGAAGATTCCACATGCCGCGGAGCAACTAAGCCCGTGTGCCACAACTACTGAGCCTGTGCTCTAGAGCCCGTGAGCCACAACTACTGAAACCCACACGCCTAGAGTCCGTGCTCCGCGAGAGAAGCCACCACAATGAGAAGCCGTGCACCGCAACAAAGAGTAGCCCCCACTCACCACAACTAGAGAAAGCCTGTGCGCAGCAACGAAGACCCAGTGCAGCCAAAAATAAATAAAATTTTAAAAAAATGTTGGATTCCAAGACTCAAGTAGAATTTCCTAGGCAAGGACATCTCACATATGTCCCTGCAGTTTGCACATGGAGAAGGTGTGTCTGTGCTATCCCTGTAGAGAGATAAGAAAGTATACATTTGACCCCTCCAGCTTTTGCCTATGTATATCTTTTTCCTGCTGCTCCTGCACTGCATCCTTTGCTGTAATAAATCTTAACCTTGAGTATAACTTTATATGGAGTCCTGTGAGTCTTTTCAGTGAATCACCAAACTAGTTGTGGGGCCACTGAGATAAGAAGTTGTTTTTCTGAAACTACAAATCAATTATTTATATTATCTGTTTCGTATTGAGTGAGTTTAGGTAGTTTGTGGTTTTCAAGGTATTGGTTAATTTCATCCAAGTTGTTGAATTTATATGGGTAGAGTTGTTTATAGTATTCCCTTATTATCCTTTTATGTTCTACAGAGCTTGTAGTGATAGCCAATATTTTATTCTTTTTGGTTTCAAAGCACATTTATGGAAAAATTACCTGACTGGAATTCTAACTATAACCCTATGTGGCAGGCAAGACACGTGGTATTATTTACATTGAGTTGAGAAAGAAACATACTTTTTCAAAAAAACTGAAGCATAGTTGACATACAATATTATGTTAGTTTCAGGTGTAAAACATAATGATTCAGCATTTAAATATATTAAATAAAAGATGATCACCATGATAAGTCTAGTAACCATCTGTCACCATACAGTTATTATAGTATTATTGATTATATTCCTTATGCTATACATTACCTCCCTGTGACTTATTTTAAAACTGGAAGTTGGTATCTCTTAATCCCTGTCACCTATTTTGCCCAACCCTCTAAACTTCTCTCCTCTGACAACCACCAGTTTGTTCTCTGTATCTATGAGTCTGTTTCTGTAGGAAGACTACATGTATAGGGAATTGCAGAGCTGATATTAGAGCCCAGGGTTCCTGACTCCAGGCTTCTCTGTTGATAATAAGGTCCCAGATATCACTCCTAGGTAGTTCTGTATCATTCTATACCTATCTTTCAGCTCTTTCTTAACTGGCTCTTTTATTCTCCACCTAACCTTCCATGTCATGCTTGTTTTTGTTTTTGTTTTGTTTTTTTAAAGCAAATCCTATCTTAGAGATCTTTGGCTTATTCTTCTCCAGAACTTCTTATTCCTGGCCTCTCTCCTTTCTCTAGGTCAAATCATACTTGCTCTTTTGGAGACTCCAGCATTATAAAGTCTAACCCAGTGGTTCTCAACAGGAGGAAATTTTGTCCCCCAAAAGACATTGGGCAATGTCTGGAGACATTCTTTTTTTTTTTTTTTTAATTATTTCATTTTATTTTTTTGGCTGTGTCGGGTCTTTGTTGCTGCACGCGGGCTTTCTCTAGTTGTGGGGAGCGGGGGCTACTCTTCATTGCAGTGCGCGGGCTTCTCATTGCGGTGGCTTCTCGTTGTGGAGCACGGGCTCTAGGCGCACGGGCTTAGTTGCTCTGCGGCATGTGGTATCTTCCCAGACCAGGGCTCGAACCCATGTCCCCTGCATTGGCAGGCAGATTCTTAACCACTGCGCCACCAGGGAAGCCCCGGGAGACATTCTTGACTGTCATACTGGGGGTGGTTACTGGCATTTAGTGGGAAGAGGCCAGGGATACTGCTAAATAGCCTACCGTGCACAAGACAGCCTCCACAGCAGGGAATTATCCAGCCCACGGTGTCGGCAGTGCCAAGGTTAAGCAACCCTGCTTTAAGCCTATGCCTCAGGAGACCTTGTCTGACTCCTGACCAGCTCTTTGAGGTGGCACAGCTGTGCCAGGCCATCAAGGCTGTATTGCTTTGAATTTGTGGTGAATGACTTGATAATCCATGGCTTTGTGGGCTACATGGAGGGGAGTGGCTTCCTGCCACACAACCACAGGATAGGGCTTTGGACCTCTTGGACTTCCACTTAGAATTCCACGGATACTGAATTACATTTGCCAGTATCTCAGTGTGGGACGTCAAACCCAACAGCCTGGGTGGGTCACAGCCTCACCCACACTTACAGCGTGTGCTGGTCTGAGGCTTCAGTGGAATGTTGGAGCGACAGGTGTTGTGGTGCTGGTGGTGGTTTTTTTCCCCAAACATTGGAAATCTATTGGTTATCCACCATCAGCTCCATGGTGCTTATGTTTTTACTGGTGGGTTTTGTGGCTGTGATTCTCATGTGCATGCTTTGGAAATGACCTGGTTCAGTACAACTTGGATGAGATGATGATTGACCAGGGTGACAATGGCTGGAAAACTACCCATACAGATGTCTTCCACTTTCCTCCATGCTTTGGTCTGCTCTGTGCTGTGCTTGGCGTGGGTGCCCAGAAATGTGGGACATTGATTTCCTGGCCTTGGCACTGGTGAAGTGATGAGAATTATCAGGAATTTCTCTCAAGGGGTAGAACTACGTAGGTAGTTTGTTCAGAAAAAGGTTTGTGGATCTTCTCTTCTATCCAAGGTGAGGGGCAGACTTAAGGGGTAGATCTAAGACCTAAGGAGCTTTAGCGGTGATGCGTATATTTTATTGTAGGTTTTCTGGACAACAGACGGGGGAGACTGTTTTGCTGGAGGCCCTGGGTCTGGAAGAAACTGGGCTAATTCCTCTGAAATTGCTAAAGGGGGATAGGTGGGACCTAACACAGACTTGCCGCTACCGCCCCACAGGCATTATTACCATGGTGCTGCGTGGCATGTTGTGTGCATCCTGGTGGGGCCATTACCTTGGCACCGTCTTGTATGCCCCAACCTGCTGCTTCTCTGGCTACGTGTTCAGCCACTGCTTTTGGCACATCGGAGGTGAACATTGGGTGCGGGACATCATTCTCACCACCAGTCTCTTCTGATGAGGACTTCCATTTCCCTGGTAGGCAGGCCTGGGCTTAGGAACTTAGAAACGTCATGCAACCTGGAATAGAGTTAGTGTGAGGTTTCCTGCCTGGACCCTCACATGCCTGCTTGCTCGTCCTAGATTCACCAGTTCAGAGGCATTCAGTGTTTTATTCTTGATATTGGCAATTTGTGTCTTCCTTTTCTTTTATCAGTCTTATTAGAGGTTTATTGGTCTTTGAAAGAACCAGTTTTTGTTTTTTTAAGAACCAGTTTTTTGTTTGTTTAAATGCCTTTCAGTTGTTTTTATCGTTTTCATTTCATTGATTTTGGCTCTTCATTATTTCCTTCCTTCTGTTTGTTTCAGGCTTATTTTTCTTTTCCCTCCCCTTCCCCCTCCCCCTCCCCCTCCCCCTCCCGTCCCCCCTCCCCCTCCCCTCCCCCTCCCCCTCCCCCCTCCCCCCTCCCCCCCCTCCCCCCTCCCCCCTCCCCCCTCCCCCTCCCCCTCCCCCTCCCCCTCCCCTCCCCTTCCCCTTCCCTTCTCTTCCTCCCTCCCTCCCTACCTCTCTTCCTTCCTTCTTTCCTTCCTTCCTCCCTCCTTTCCTTTCTTTCTTTCCCACATCATGCAGCTTGCAGGATCTTAGTTCCCTGACCAGGGATCGAACCTGGGCCCCCGGGCACTGGAAGTGTAGAGTCCTAACAACTGAACCGCCAGGGAAGTCCCCTTATTTTACTTTTCTTTTTCTCGTTTCTTGTGGTGGTTGCTTAAATTATTGATTTGAGATCTTTTTGTGAACACTTAGTGTTACCAGTTTCCCTCTCAGACTGCTTTAGCTGTGTCCCACAAATTTTGATACCTACAGGTAATACATTGTTTCTCTTAAGAAATAACATAGCTATTTTGAAGACTTTTTTCTGATTCTTGGTATTACGAGTGACTTTCTGTTGTATCCTGGACAACTGGGGTGTCACAAGACTCTGAATCTTATTTAAATCTCCTATTTTAGTGGGCTCTGCTGACACCATACTGGTGAAGCAAAGTAGATGCTGCCTCGTTGTCACAGGGTAGAGATGAAAGCTTAGGCTCCCCACTGATGACACAGTGGGGAGGGGGAGGAGCACCCCATCAGTAGCAAGTGAGAGTGGGGGTCTAGACTCACACTCCGTCTCTGTTTATTCTGGGGTGGGGTGGGGTTTTTTCACATGGCGTTTGTCTGGAGTAGGGTGGACATTGTCAAAATAAGTTTGTCTTGATAGGCTGCTCCTTTCCTGGTCCTTTAGTTAGAGAGAGCAGGCTTTGATTGGGGCTTTTTTTTCCTTTCTTTTTCCGTACATATTGGCTTTTCTGGGTTGCAGGCTTCTTCTGTGCTAGTCTAGGATACGTAGGGAGCAAAAAGAAAATCCGGTAACTCATTGCTGTGTCATCCCTTGAGTTTCAAGGTTCCTAGATAGTCGCCTTCTTCTCTCTACCTTTCAGACTCTTCCTATAATGTTATGCATTATGTCCAGGGTTTTAGCTGTACTTGGTGGGAGGGATAGAGGAAACTGTGTCTATGTCATCTTGTCTGTAACCATAATTGACCTCTTTTAATACTTTTAGGTTATTTTTAAATACACTTTTAATTTTAGAATAGTTTTAGGTTTACAGAAAAGTTGCAAAGATAGAAAATTCCCATATACCCCATAGCTAGTTTCTCCTATTACTAACATTTTATGGTACATTTGTCATATTCATGAACCCATACTAATATATTATTAAAGTTCATACTTTATCTAGATTTCCTTAGTTTTTACCCAGTGTTCTAAGATGCCACCCAGAATACAACATTACATTTTGTCATGTTTTTCACACTCTTCTTGGATATGACAGTTTCTGACTTTCCTTGTTTTTGATGACCTTGACAGTTTGAGGACTCAGTCATTTTGTACAATGTCCCTCAACTGGGATCTGTCTGATGTTTTTCTCATGATGAGACTGGGGTTATGGGTCTGGGGGAAAAGACCATAGAGACGAAGTGCTACTGTCATCACATCATATCAAGGGTACCTACTATCAACATGTCTAATCACTGGTGATGTTGACCGTCACCTGGCTGAGGCAGTGTTTGTCAGGCTTCTCCACTGTGAAGTTCCCCCCTCCTCCTATTTCCATATTATGCTTTTTGGAAGGAAGTCACTATGCAGCCATTATAATATCTTTTTTTACACTTACATCAGATCTTGTTTTCCTCTTACAAATTCTGACTTATTAGAGGCATTAATTTTTACTGGGTCCGGACTTCCCTGGTGGTGCAGTGGTTAAGAATCTGCCTGCCGGGCTTCCCTGGTGGCGCAGTGGTTGAGAATCTGCCTGCCAATGCAGGGGACACGGGTTCGAGCCCTGGTCTGGGAAGATCCCACATGCCGCAGAGCAGCTGGGCCCATGAGCCACGATTACTGAGCCTGCGTGTCTGGAGCCTGTGCTCCGCAACAAGAGAGGCCGCGATAGTGAGAGGCCCGTGCACCGCGATGAAGAGTGGCCCCCACTTGCCACAACTAGAGAAAGCCCTCACACAGAAACGAAGACCCAACACAGCCATAAATAATAAAAAAAAAAAAAAAAAAAAAAGAATCTGCCTGCCAATGCAGGGGACACGTGTTCGATCCCTGGTCCGGGAAGATCCCACATGCCGCAGAGCAACTAAGCCCGTGTGCCACAACTACTGAGCTGCGTGCTGCAACTACTGAAGCCTGCGCACCTAGAGCCCATGCTCCACAACAAAAGAAGCCACCGCAATGAGAAGCCCGCACACTGCAACGAAGAGTAGCCCCCGCTCGTCACAACTAGAGAAAGCCCAAGCGCAGCAATGAAGACCCAACGCAGCCAAAAAAAAAAAAAAAAAAAAATTTACTGGGTCTATATTTTCCCAAACATTTCATTTTAATATTCATTACACCAATATCAAACATTTACACAGAAAAGATGAAAAAAAAAAAAAAGGCATGATTTGAGAGACTAGTTCTCTTAATACTTCTGGGCACTCAAAACTAATGTCCTAAGGAAGTCTTTAAATACTATAACAGCCATTTTTAGGAAAAACCTAAAACCATATGCAGCCATAAGACCAGTGGAATTATTCTGAATGCTTCTGTTTGTCTCAAGGAAAGTTATCAGAAGAAATAGAGCCATTTCAGTTTTCTTTGGAAAGCTTATTTTAAGAAGAGTCTTGGATCTTACATATAATTTCCTCATGACTCTCTGAAATTCCAAAAAGGGAAGCACAATTGTTAATGTTATATTTGTCCTTTTGACATAGACGGGGCTATTTTTAGACTAGATAGAATGGTCTGTGCTTTATGTAGACTTCACAGTACACTGAGGCCTGTAGAAGAATCATCTTGAGTACACACGTGGCCATGCAATAGGACTTGAAACATAATGTTACCCTTTTATATTACTAAAGATCATCCGAAGTTTTCTCTTTGGGCTTTCATGACCTATTTATTAGAACCATAACTTGTTTGATGCCGAGTTTCTGGATATGAGGAGTTATTAAGAGAAAATATGACTTTTTTACAAAACGGTTCCAGGAATACATTGTAGAGGAAAAGGATAAGTGCTTAAAATAAGGATATTGTTAAAATGCTGCCTGTGTTAAAGAACCTTTGTGCAATCCCTGACGTCATAATAAACAGAATATTTTGTGAGGATGTTACATTATTCTCCTTTCATCCTTTTCCGTTTGATTGAATGTCTTGGTCATACACATGACTGGCCACATTGAGTCTCTCAAGGACAGTGTTCCGTCTCTGACTCTCACCAGCTCCAACTTACCCACCTTATTTTCACCCATAAGCATTTTGAAAAGGAAGAGCAATGAGGGAAGCAACCTTATCAGATATTGAAACAACTTATAAAGTAAAATAATTAAGATGATGATGTATTGGTCGAGGTACAGACCGATAAACAGAGATTCAAGAAAAGACCCAAATTCAAATGGAATTTAACACATGATAAAGGTAGCATTTCAAAATAGCTAGGAAAAGATAGTTATTCCCTCCCTAGACAGTGTTGCGAGGTGATGGGAGGGAGAAACCTGGATCTTGACCTAATTCTTTACATTGTAGTGAATTCTACTTGGATCCAAGATTTAAACATAATAAAATGAAACCATAAAGGTACTATTAAAAAGAGTTAGTATTTTAACAGTTCTGGAATGGGAAAAGTATAAAAATTATGCAAAATTCAGAAGCCATAAAATAAAAATGCAATAACCTCTGGTTTAAAGACACACACACACAGGCACACGCACGCACACACACACACACACACACAAACTCAAAAAACAAATGCCACATTTGGAAGGCTATCCATAACACATTTGACACACAAAGGGCTAACATTTTCAATGAGTACAGACATTTTGCACAGGAAGAAAGGGAAAGACAAACAGAAAATAAAACAAGAGGCAGAAAACATAGGAAAAGATGCCTAACCTTACTCACAATCAAATGTAAATCATTTCTCTTCCACTAGAATAAAAACAATGAAAAGTCTGGAGATGAGAAATTTAAGGCCACCAGGACTGGGCACCTTCCTTAGGCTCACTGCCTTCTTTTGCATGTGGCCCTCCTGCATGTGCTCACAGGATGGCTGCTGCACCTCCAGGCATCACGACCAGGATCCAGCAGAAAGAAGGGGGCAGGTAGGGGAAAGGCAGAAGGTTTCTGCTCCAGAGTTCGCTCCCTGTCACAAGTTTTCTTGGAAGCCCAATTCTGATCTCATCTCATCTGCTAGAACTGTCCTGGGGCTGCCTGGGAGGATGGGGAAGTGATTTTAAAAAAAACTTTTCAAAGTAAAAAGTATACCACTTAGGGATTTTCACAAAGTGAACACACCCATCTGACCCGCACCCAGATCAAGAAACAGTGGGAACCACCTCCTTGCAACTGCCCACGTGCTCCTTCCCAGTCATTGGAGAAGGTGAGCATTTTTAATGGGTAACTTCTCACTGTGGCCAAAATCGGGTTAAGAAAGGAAAAGAGAGTATCAGAAACCAGCAGTCTGTCACACCCATCGCTTTATATATTTGCCAAAGGCACTCTTATCATCAGTTTCCCCAAATCTTTCATTCTCAGTCCAAGAAATTTTATCTTAAGAGACAACAGTTGAAATTTACATTTTCTGTAATTTCATATTGCGAGCCTGGGACCAAGAACGACAATCTGGCCTGAACGGGAACTTTCTGCAGCCGCAGATTCATAGGTGGATGCATTGAGAATGTACCTGTGGGATACTGACCAGGTCTGAGTTTCGAGAGGTCTGTAAATACAGAGACATCCTAGAGAACCATTAGGGACCCCGTCCCATGAATGGGATGAATATGGGAAAATCTGCAATTCTATACACATGTTTTTTAGAAGTGAGAAAACCCACAAATAAGATAGATGTGGCCAACTCTTAGAACAGAATTCAGAATTTATTCAATATTACAGTATGCATATTGGAGAGAACATCTCTGTTATGTACAGAGGCCACTTTTCTCAGGGCTCCCAGCCTACTGAACATTCTAACATTCATCTTGGAGAGAATCCCTGTTTGCAGGAGGCATCTGGCAGCATTCCGACACCACACGGCATCAGCTAATTCGCATGCGGTAGAAACGCTACAAATGCGATAAATGTGAGGGCTTTCAGGAAAAGTAAAGCTCATTCAACGTCAGAGAATTCACACTGGAGAAGAACCATATTCACGTAATGGCTGTGAAAAATGCGTTTAGACAGTGCTCAGAGCTAATTAGACATCTGGGATTTCAGAGCGGTTAGCAGCCCTGGGAGCAGAATGGATGAGGAAGAGCCTTCAATCGGAGTTCTAGCCTTAGACAATGTCAGCTGATTCATTCGGGATGTGAAGCGGGCGTGTGTGATGAATGTGGAAAGCTGTCTAGGGGAAGCGTGGAGTATGCTGAACGTCAGATCATTCATGCTGGAGAGAAGCCTGTGAGTACAACCAACGTGGAGCGTCATTTGGGGATAGCGCAGCCCTTTCTCATCTTTGGAGAATTCACAGGAAACAAACACTCTCGTTGTAAAGATTGTGGGAGAGCTTTTAGTCAGTAATCAGGCTAATTCATTCTGGAGAAAAACCTTGATTGTGGAGACTGAGGAAAAGCCTTCAGTTCTTTTCCTTATTGGATTTCAGAGAATCCTTAGTGATATATGGGGAAACTTTGCCGGGGTGGGGTGGGGGGGATTCAGGGTTTATTAAGTATCGCATTAAAGCATTAATTGCATTAAGAAGGGGTTTAAACTTTTTGCTTCTTCCACTGCAACCAAAGCTTTCATTTCTGTCCCTGATTATCTCATAGAATTTTTTTTGTCTCTAATGACTTATCTTCCTCAAGGAAGGTAAGGAAGATAAGCTTATAAGCTTGCTCTTATAAGCTTAACTTCTCATTCTAGTAGGTATTCAGTACATTTCTGCTGAATGAATGAAGTCATGCAATAGGTAAACAGCAGAGTCGGCCTGGCTTGGGCCTTCGGGGTCAGGACTCCATAAGTCACGTAGGGCGTGTAAGGACTGCGTTGAGGGGGCGAGGCTTACTGGCAGGATCTGGAGGTTACAAATTCTACTAGGACTGCAACATATCCGTGTTCGGGCCCCGTTAACTCGAGGAACTTCTACGGGCCGCATCTCTTTACTGCTGAAGACTATTTTGTGATGGGAAAAGGGGGTGGTGATTTTTCTCAAGTTCTGAATGTAATGGAATCATTCGTATTTGAAGGCTACATTAGGAGGATGCCAGTTTCTCTTTGTTTTGTATCTAAAACTAGACATTTAAAGAGGAAGGGCTACAGTTCTTGAGTTCAACTTCTCATTTCATGAGGGAAGGGTCAGGCACATTTTCTTGTGTTGAAGCAGCACGAAAACCACATTGCTTGATGGAAGCTGGATCAGAAGAAAGCTTCATCAGGTTCTTATCCACCGACTGTGTTCTCTCCTCCCAACCTAACTCCTTACCCGTAGCCTAGGATTCTGGGTCTCCTAGAAGACATCCTTGCTCACCACTATATCCATTCCCCAGTTGAGGGAGAAGAGATTCAGGTCGTGTGCATTTCTGGCTCCTGGCTTTGCACAGGGAAGACAGGAAGAAAAGGTTGAGAAAAAAGGGACAGATGGAAAGGGGACAAAGAATGGAGAAAGTGGGGAGTGGCCACAACTCATGGCACCTTATTCCCAAGAGGATATGCAATGTCACTAAGGCTGGCTGGAGAGGAACTAAAGGGCTTAGTTTTGCACCAGTTTAGTTCTAGCTGCCATACATTTCTTCCAGCTAGTACGTGGGGCTCATAAAATCCTGCTACGTGAGACTGGCCTCCTTCTCTAGAATTCATCCAACCCAACCCACCACTTGCCCATTCCAACTTGCTGCTCCTTCCGTGTGCCTTCCGTGGCCTTCTGGCCCGTGCTTAGGCTCTGCATCCCAGGGATTCATACCCAGCCCCCCGCCCCATCCCACTGATTTGTTCTAAAATTCATCATTAAACCCCGTTTTAGAAGATGAGCCCCATTTTAGAAGACATGCTCATACGCCTGAACTTTCCTGAATCTTTCCTTCCTTGTCGGTGCCCTGTAGGCCCTGGGAGTTGGAACTAAGTGCTAAAGTTGCTTGCCTATGTAGGCTGTGACCAATCTTGACTTGCATTTCCTACCAGAACAAGTAAGATTTCCAATGTCTAAACTTGGGCTGATTTTCCATTTGGAGCTACACCAAGAGCCATGGGGCTCTAAGGAATTGATGACAGAGAGGTTCAGAGGAGTGCTGTACTGGTTAAGAATGCCAAAGGCTGCAAATAGCAGAAATCTGCTTAGAAAATAAAGACATTCAATTTAGCGATCAATAAGACTGGAAGTAGGTGGTTCCAGTATAGGTATAGTGGCCCGACGGTATCATCAAGGACCCAGGCTTTTTTTGTCTGTCTACTCGGCCAAGCTTGGTATGTTGGCTTTTTCCCTTGGTTTTGTTGCCTCCTGGTCTCAAGATGGCTGCTACAGCTCCAAGTATCACGTCTCAAACATCCCTGTTCAAAGCAGGAAGATGGGACAGGCCTCTTCACTCTCTCTTCTTTAATCAGAAAGCAAAATCTCCCCAGAAGGTCCCCCAGCCATTTCCCTGTAAGTTTTGTTGGCAGAACTAAGTCACGTGCCCACTTCTAAGCCAACAGACAGCAAAGGGAAGAAGTTACGAGCTTGCTGCAGTGCAACACATGGGTGGGGGGGCGGGGCAAGGCAGGCCTGGTGAGCCCGGGCAGCAGGGCGGCTCCAGGGCTGGCTCCTCTCTCTGCCTTTTTCACGGAGTCCCAGCTCTGCTCAGGTTATTCCCTCCTTTATCTTCTTCCACAAGAGGCTCATTCTTCCCGCAACTCTAAATGCGTTTTCTCCCTGCCACAGCTTGTTTTGCTTTTCTTCAGTCTCCAGTTTTCCTCCTCAGTGTAATTCTGGCCAGCCCATGGCCCTGCTTGCCCTCATGACTCGTGTTACACACTGCCTATACGGTCTGATTTGGGGGTTCAAATTTCCTAAAAGGGGAAACTGCCTGGCCTGACTGGCTTCCTTTATGTTTTTGAGTCAGGTAACTTCAAAAGTTGTTGGCCAGCCTATAGAGATCCTGGTCCCCTGACCTGCCTGTGTGTGTGGTGTGGGGAGGGTGACAGAGAGGGGGTCATGTGATACAACACAGCCACCTGGCGGGGGGGCTGAACGAGGCTGCTCCCCGCAGGAGGGGCTGTGTGTGTGTTGGGGGGCAGGTGTAATGGAGTGGAGAAGAGCAGAGACAGTGGGTTCCTGGAGCCCAGGGAAACAAGATAAGAAGATCAGGCCACTCTACACAGAGAGACGCCACATGGCAGAACATGGAGGCACCAGGCACAGGAGGGAAAAAGCCATTTTTGGACACTTCAGCCCCATTTTAGTGGATGCCATGTGGAGGAGAGGAACCTGGCTGGCAGACAGAACCAAGGCCCTTGACTTATGGCCGCAGTTGAACCTGCCCAGCCGAATCCTGATGTTCGGGTCACCCTATTTAAGGGTGATAAGATTTGGTCTTGGGATAGTGCTTAGAGGAGTGATTTGAGAGGGTGTTCTGGAGATCCAGTGTCAATGACGTTCCAGCTCTACACTTTCAAGTCAGGAGCACGAAAACCCAGTGAGCAGCTGTCCTCCTGCCCAGAGACAGCGGCGTGCGTGAGCTCGTGAGCCTCGGGTAAGCAGGCAAAGAGGCAGCTGGCAAGGGCCCTCCCTTTCTCTCCTTATTGCTCAACAATCTGCTCACATCTTCAGCAGGTTCGAGGTTCAGCTGTTTAGAAGCAGCCTTCGCTTTCTAGGAAATGCAGTTCTTACGGGCAGTGCCAACACTAGGCACTAACTCTTATCAATCCCACCACGAACATTTCTAACTTACTAGCTTTTAAAGAAATTTAGAAGAGAGCGCCACGGCTATATAAATCCCTGGATATATACACAGAATCTATCCCCTGTTTCGGTAGGGGAGATAGAGATTTTGCAACTAACAAAAGACAAGGGATGTTCCTGCATTTTGTGCTCGGGACCCAGACCTTCGCCGTATACGAAAGGATGATGCAGTCGTGGCGGGGGTGGCACAGGTGGGACGTTTCAGTACAGTCGTCAACATCCGTTCTCCTGGTTACCTCCGCGCTGGTAAGCTTGGTTGCTGGTAACTACAGGAGCACTCAGTGCCAGGTGTTAAGTGAGGCACTGTGAATACAGAGATGCTTCAGACATAGGCCTTGTTCTCAAAGAGCTCCAACTTCATGTTGAGGGTGGACCTTATCCAGGACACTGGTGAGCTCTCCAACATCCTGATTTCTTGTTTGTTCCCTGCCTCCCCCGCTCAAGGTCACTCCCAAGGTTAGCGCAATGCACGGCAGCCAGCAACGCCTCCCAGGCAGAGCGGAGGCAATGGGGACCAAGCATCTGCCACCTTATGGACATCAGGGCTAATCTGGCTTCCGGGTCGGGGGGAAGGGGTGGCAATAAGGACAAGTTGACCTTCCTCCTGTGTGACCTGAAGGAGAATGGCCGACAACCATCCCAGAGAAGGCAGGCTATGTCTTCAGTCAAGGGTAAGCGCATCTCCATCTGAGATGGCCCTGAACCACAAATCCATCTCTCTGCGTCCACTGCGGTGTCCACAGCCGCATACAGTTGCCAATCCCCAAGTCATCCGAGTCCCTCGGTGCTCATAGGTGCCGTGGAGAATACAAAGGACAAGATGTGGTTCTTCCTTGAAGAGCTTTCTGTCTGTACGAGAAGAAAAAGGCATGAGAAGGCCACGAAGGACCAGAGCATTACCGGGCTGCTAGACGGGGCTCAGGGGCAGTGGATCCGGTGAGCACAGTGCAGACTGGGAGCCCAACTGCAGGCCTGCAGGGTCCCAGGAAGGCTTCATGAAAGAGGTGGGCTTTGGGCCAGGCTTGAAGGGTGGGCAGTATTCGGAGGGATGGTGGTGGCGGCTGCATTCCTGGGGGAGCTGCACGTGAGCCATGACCGTGGGTGCTCAGAACATGGTTCCCTCATCACCCCCTTGTGAAACAGAGGATTCAGCCAGTGGTTCCTCTTCTCGCTGCTGTAATCACAACAGCCAGAGGCTAGAGGGTTCGTGCAGGCATAGAGCTTTGTGTGGCCGAAGTGGGGGCCTGTGACACTCTCATTTCCTACGGTGTCATCACAGCGTGAGGCCAGGGCCAAGGACATGCTGTCAGCACCTGTGCTCAGCCTGTCTGCCAAAGCAGCACGGCGGGGGCCATCTTGGGGGACCGCTGCTCCTCAGAGGCCAGGATCTGGAGCCTTTATGCTGAAGGTATCATTTTGGGAGACCACAGACTCTAAGCCCAAACCTCGCTCCACCGGCATGACACACGTGGCCAAACACTTGGACCGGATTCTGGCAGAAGATCAAAGAATTCATTCGGCAGAGGAAATCTTTGGATATTCTGAATAAGGGGAAATTTCCATTCATCTCGTAATTCATACTAGAGAGATTCCCTATGAATGGCACCAATGTAGGAAAATCCTCCAAGCGAGGCAGCCACTATCACAGTTGAGAACTCACAGGGGGAGGGCTGTGGGCACGGGAAGCAAAGACAGCGCAAACAAAGAGCTCAGCCTGGAGCCCATCACACGGGAGAAAACCTATATCCTCATGAGCACAATGGCGCTCCGAGAAAACACAACCCTCACCCAACAATGGCTAAGCCCTTCTGCAGATTCATTCAGGTAATGAATCAGGGGTGGTGATCATTTCAAGAGAAATCAGCCCTCATTCATCACCCGAAGGTTCCAACTGGAGAGAGGGCAGATGCTCGTCATAAATGAGGGGGCTCTTGGGGGTTCTCCGGCCTCCCAGGGCCCCAGGAGGACTGTCAGAGGGACCTCAGAGCACACGTCGTATCAAATGGTCATGGAAGAGGAAAACATGATGAAAGGGCAAATTTAGAAAACGATTTTGTTGGAACGTGCACTTTTAGCACCTGTAATGGAACGACAGACTTGGGCTGGAAGGGATGCAGACACCCCTTGGGAGAGAGTCTGCTCTGGGGACACGGTCGTTCGCTTGCAGCCCGTGGGGTCCACTTGCCCAGGGACCTAGTGCTGTGCAGGGGAGAAGAAGCCAGGCTCCGGAGCTCTCAGCAATTTCCTTTTCCACAGGGCCTCGATGTCGATGTTTCTTCATGGTCCCTCCTCCTTCCTCTCCCCTCAGTAAAGTCCTGGCCTTGTGTCTGCCACGTGCCCACCTGTCACTGGTGCTGCTCAGGGGGCAGGAGGCCATCTGCCCACCAAGAGTGTGATGACCACCATTTCATCTGACAACTTGCGAACACGCCCCAAGGGATGCTGCTGTGACCTGTCCCTTCATTCATTCATTCATTCATTCAACAAATACCTTTCAAGCATCTCCTCTACTCTGTAGCTGGCACATTGTTTGTGTTGGGATAAAGGACAGGGGAAAAGGAGGTGTCAGCCACAAGTGGCTCGGGCCACCCTGGGGAAGAGAGAGGGGAATCAGGAAACCAGGAGCACCTTCGAGACTGCAGGGGTGTCTGTGTCCCTGGTTTCAGAGTGGGGCTTTGGAGAGAGTGCTGGGGAGGCAGGGAGGAAGAACTCTGATCTAATGACTGCCTCCCACGTGACAGGCTAGCATGTGCTGTCTCCGAGCTCCCTGCGTGCGTGGCATCCGTGGTCTCCACTTTGTAAATAAAGAAAATCAGGTGCATGCACAGCTAGCAAGCGGCACAGCTGGTCTAGGTCTGTCTCACTCCTGATCCCAGTGTCTTCCCATCACCACAGGGAGAGAATGGGTCCTTTAGTGCCATCATTCCTTGGGCGATGTTGCCAGAGGCCTCGGGGACAGTGGGAGGCCCCTGGTGAAGCGGGAGGAAAGGGGATGGAAGGGGAGAAGGGGACTGGCTTTGGTAGACTCTACTTTAGGGAGCAGAGAAAGGCACACTCATTCATTCACTCCTCCCTTTATCCACTAGGCAAATCTCTCCCGAGCCCTACGGAGGACCAGGCGCTGTGCTTCGGTGCTGGGGATGTGAGTGAGGAAGACGGACACGGGACTTCTATTCTAGAAGGAGGCGGGCGATCCAGGAGGCTACGCGTTTTGAAGGGGAAGCCAGAGGAGAACCCTAACCTCGACCTGCACCGCTAAGACTGACTTCTGGGAAGGGCTGACGCGTCAGGTAAGAGCTGAAAGAATAAGCATCAGCCTGGTGTGTGCTGGGAAGCGCCTTCCAGAGAGAACCGCGCCGGCAGGTCTGTGGGTGATGAGCCGAAAGAGGGCCAGTGTCATGTATGTGAGGAAAACAGTGCGAGACATGGAGGGAGGCGAGGAGGGACCAGGTCATCCAGGGCCCTTAGAAGGAGCCCAGACTGGACCCTAAGAAAAAAGGGAAGCCGTGAAGAATGTTAATCGCGGGGAGGCCCTGAGCAGTCTGCAGTTTATCCCTTCCCTCGGAAGCCCAGGGCTGCAACCGCCAGGAGAGAGTTGTCCAAGGATTCGTCTAAACTAGGGCAGATGTGGTCAGAGTGAGCGTGTGAGTTCTGTCCTTTTTCCTCGTGAACCAAGGAGGTTTCCAACAGGTGCGGTGAGCCGAGTGAGCAGTAAAGCTAGGGCCGAATGCAGGTGGCTTGATCCCAAGGAGGAAACCTCTGGTGCGTGAAGGGCAGACCTGAAGGTCCCCACAAGAGCTTTGGGACGGACGTGCGTGGGCAGGCACCCCCCTCCTGTGGCCAAAAGAGGTACTGCACCCGTGTTCCCAAACAGGCCAGGCTCTAGGTTCTCGCTGGGGAAGCCCAGTGAAATGAAGCTGGGGCTGCAAGGAGCTGTGGACCCCAGGAGGTTCCCACCTGTTTTTTTTGTTTGTTTTTTGAGAAACCTGAACAGTGGAGAAAATGTATATATATGCTTAGGAAGAAAATGCTAGAAAGACACTCAGTGTTACCAGTGATTCTGGTATAGGTGACTAAATTTTTCATCGCGTTTATACGTATTTTAAAACTTGGTCGTGTATTACTTTTGTTGATAAGAGAAAAAAATGTATTTTTTTTTTTTTTAAAAAGAGCAGAAGTGACAGAAAAGTGCCCCAAGGGGTTACTGAAGTGGAGGCCAGGTGGCTAGTGCGAGAGCTGAGTGGCTTGGTGAGAAGCTGCTGCCCGGGCAGCCCTGGGCATTTCACACCTGTGGAGCACGAGCCACGCTGAGAAGGTCCGTGCTGGGGACCAGGCTTCCTGGAGGCTGCCCTCCTGGCCGTTTCTCTCTAGCTGCGTCCTTCAGCTCACACGCACCCAGCCTCGGGGTCCCTGCCCCTCTGCCTCTCTCGCGTGTGCTCATCCTTCTCCCATCAGAGTAGCACCCTCCTGACCTGGTCTCGCAGTGGCCCCAGCCGCCAGGTTCTGGGTGACCTGGAAGTGTATTCCACACGCTCACACTGGAGGGTTCTCTTCTGCGTGGTCTCTGGCTTGTAATGAGGGCTGGGTCTGCTCAGAAACTACAGCCACGCGTGTTCCATCCATGGGGTCTCTGCCTGGACAACTTTTCTGGCTGGAGACAAGCAGCTCACCTGGCCGGCAGTTCTGGCCACTCTGGTCACCTTCCCAACTCCTCTCTTCTCTCTCCTGCTTGAAACTCTTCTCTGGCGCGGGGCAGCTCCTCGGCCTCCCCTCTAGGAAGTTCCCTGATGCTGGTCTAAGGGACTGGATCTGGAGGGCCAAGGACACAGCCCCCATCATTGCTAGGGTCATTCTTGACTGGAGAAGTTCCCAAGGAGGCTCACTTGTGCCGTGGGAGGGTTACATTGCAAAGAAACTCCTCAGGAGCTTAATTTCAGAAACCTTCTGAAATACGTAAAATATGTTTTTTAAAAAATCAAATAAAACCCCTTCATTATAGAAATTTTCAATCCCACTAAAGAGAATATAATAATACAACGAACTCTCATGTTCCCATCACCTAACCTTCATAGCTATTCATTTACTGCCATTCCTGTTTCCACCACACCTCACCACATTTTGTGTGTGTATGTGTCTGTGGAGTATTTTAAAGTAAATCTCAGACAGTATATTTTTTTTCTGATAGGTAACTCAGTATGTATCTCTAGCAGATAATTAAATTACACTTGACGTTTGGGGGGAATATGTATGATAACAGAATAGTTTAGTGATCTCCTGTACCCATCTCCACCTCCAGTAGACACCCAGCCAATCTCCTTTCATCTGCTCTCCCCTCTCCCACCACAATGGATATTTTTCAAGCAAATCTCAGACATCATTTCACCCATAAAATCGGCAGTATGTGTCTCTAAAACGCTTTTCCTTTTTAAAGCATAACCCCAATATCATTATCACAACTAAAAATTTTAAACAGTAATTCCTTAATATCATCCATGTTCACATTTCCCTGATTTTAAAAAATTTCACAGCTGGTTGTTAGAATCATAATCCAAATAAGGTCTACAGGTTGCATTTGGTTGATAGTCTCTTCAGGTCCACTTCCCTCTTAAAAAATATATTTTTTTAAATCTAGTAATTTGTTGAAGTATTTCAACAGTTTGTCCTTAGAACGGAATGACACAATGCTCGAGCACCAGTTCTGTGCCAGGCACTGTGTTTTGTGCTGGAAATAAAGGCGTGAACAGATCTGGGGCAAATCACTGACTCTCTCTGGGCTTCAGTACCCGCTTCTTTAACAGAAGAGGATTGGACTAGATGCTCTCTAAAGGCTCCACTCTGATTCACTCGGATCCCCATCTCATCTCTAGGATCCACTGTGTGGGTCTACGCGAACCGCAGTCAAACTTACTCCCAGGGAACCCTCGCCTTGACCCTACCGAGCGGCGCCGGTGGGGGCAGGCCGGGCCGACACCCTACCTTTCTGGGCGGCCGCCCACCTGTCGGGGGTGCTAGGAGGTCGAGATAAAACGGGAGGAGCTCGCCCGGACGCCGGAAAATCGCTCTGACCGCGGCAGCGAGCTGTAAAGGCAGAGACCTTGCGCACGGGCCGGCCCTGCCCAACTACACTTTCCACAGCCCTCTGCAGCCAGCCGGTTACCACGGAGACGGGCCGCGATAGTCGGCTCTGAGACTGTCCGTGGCCTGGGCCTCCGGGTGGACGTATGCAGAACAGCCTCTACCCCGACGGCTTCCAAACGGGCCGGCCACGCGCGCCCGCCACCCAGCCCTTGATTCTGGGGCCCGAGGAGGCAGAGCCATTTGGTTGGGTCTGGGCCGCCGGGAGGCTGAACTACATTTTCCAGAAGCCTCCGGGCACGCTCGCGCGGGGCACCGAAAAGGTAACATCGAGCTGTTGCCAAGAAGACCAGTCCCGGCGTATTTGGGCCCCTGAAGCCCGTGGACAGAGGAGTTGGAGACAGAGAAGAGGGATAGAAGAGAGAGTGAGGATGGGAAATTTGTTTATAAAGCAACATAAAGAGTACACTCCCTCCTGTTTAACTTTGTTTCCACCAATGCTCAGGGCCAGCGTGAGCATCGCACAGCCCTCTGGGAAATGCAGATGGCGCTGCCCTAAGGGCCATGGGAAATGTAGTCATTGATTAACAGCCACTACCTCGAGCACCTACAGTAAGGATACGGGATTGAATCCTCCCTGCTTCTCCCTTCTTTTCCACTCAAGCACAATATTTACCTCCCCAATGCGTACAGAATCTCTCCCTTTCTCTTCGTGCCAACCCTCAGTGCTGTATTTCAGACACTCCCTTAAATCTGTTCTCCTCACGGCCACCAAAGTAATTGTCCCTGCTCTCTTAGGGCTCTTACACAGCTAATAGAACCAAGTCCACATTAACCAGCTGGCATGTATATTTGACGTCTCACCTACTGTCTCCCACTAGTCTCCTCATATGTAAGAACCATTCTCTTTAGATTGTTCATCTCATTTGTGACTGACATCTTAAAGCCATTGCCACCATTTTTTAAAAATGCAGAGCACAACTTCTTGCTTTTAACAGTTGCCCCCCCAAAAGGGTGATACATTCCAAGTGTAGCTGGATTTGCAAAATATTCTTGAAAAGTACTTGAAATAGGTTTCTATCAGTAGAAACCAAGTTCCTCATACTTTGATAAAATTAGGATTTTATTTCTCTGAACAAAATATTTCATTACATGATCTGGTTAATTCACACCTAGGTGTTTTCCAGGTCTTGTAAAGTCACACAAAAGATTAAAACAAAAAACAAAAACACGATGGTTCTTGTATGAATTACTCATCACAAAACTCCGGTAGGATTATAAACAGTCTTAATAGATTTTTTTTTTTTTTATACAACACTTTGAAAGTCTAAGATCTATACACTTGATCCAAAGAGCTGTAAGCGTGGAGTGAATCTGCCTGAGGCTTTAGAGAAAGGAGGCATACTTTTAAAGGCTATCAGAAAGTCCAGATAGGAATGAACTGTACGTGTAAGAAGACAGATGAGGTGTTGCCCACATCAAAGCACCAAGAAACTTTCCTTGTGAAGTGGGAATACTTGGCAGACAGAACATTTCCATTAGCTTTTAACTTCGGTAGGAAGAATGGCCCAGATCATAAACATAGAGAATTATTTAACTGATAAAGCCGTTTAGAAGTCACAGTCAAAAATACGTAATCTCTTAACATTCAAAAGCAGAGTTTCCATCTTCCTCATTTATTTAATTTCTTTGGCTTTGGTTTTTAAAATGTAGAATCCTTCATTTCTTGCCTGAGGAAAGAGTACGTTTGTTGAAAAAGCCATCAGCCAAGGCCAGGATATTCATGTAGTTCTCAGGAATCAGGTGGGGAAGGCTGAAGTCAAGATCTAGAAGGGCCACAGTTCAGAATGATTTTCTTAAGTGGTACCAATGCAGTTACCTTTTCAATGGGTATCAGGAGCACTGCTCTTTTATTAACTCTTATATGTTCTCAGTTACCAGCAAAGCTCCATCTGTTGTTATAGCAACTTAGCCTACACTTTGGACATAAGGGTCTTCTGGTATTCCAGCAAATGTATAATGATCTCCAGGAGCTTTCCTGAACAATTCTGAGATAGGGACATTCAGGTTACAATGTAAGTTGTAATTTTCTTTACAACAGAGCTTCAGAATACTACTTGGTCATTTGATTGGTTTCAAGAAATATGATGCTATATATATCTGCAACATACTTGCAAACCATTTTCTGGGTGGTTTAGCTCCAAAAATGGTTATTTGCCCTGCTGTTGTTGCTGTGGTTGTTATTGCTTTACTAGGTTCAGTCTCAAAGGGTGAGACTCTTAGCCAGGTCCACTTGTAGACTCATCTGCCCAGTTACACAAGACAGTGGAAAGAGTGGGGGCATGGGATCCAGTTCTGTCCCTGTCCCTAACTTGCTGAGTCACCTTGAACTAGTCATTTGTCACCCCCCCAAAACCTGCTCCTCCTCTTCCATTAACGCCTCAGTGAACAGCATCTGTGGTAGGCTGAATAACGGCCCGCAAAGACATCAGGCCCCACTCCCGGTAACGTGCACATCCTGTAAATGATACTTTGCTTGGAAAAAGCGTCTTTGCACATGTGACTAAATTAAGGATCTTTAGATGGGGAGATTATCCTGGGCCCTAAATGCAATTATAAGTATCCTTACAAGAATGAGGTAGAGGGAGATTCGAGTCAGATACACAGAGGCGAAGGCAATGTGAAGATGGAGCAGAGAGAGATTTGAAGATGCTGGCCTTGAAGACTGCAGTGATGGAGCCACAAACCAAGGAATGACAGCAGCCATCTCTACACTCGTCCTCCTTCCGATCCAGCCCTCACACTGCGGTCAGAGGGGCTTTTCTACCATGGAGATCCGACCACATCAACCTGCAGTGAACATCCTTCAGTGGCAGCTCAAACCCTGACACCTTGGCCGGGTGTAAGAAGCCCTTCACCATCTGACCCCTGGTCCTCTCTCCTCACCCACACGCACACCCACCCACCTCCACTCCCCTCCTCTACACACTCCACCTCACTCACTCAGACACTCCCTCCTCCACACAGCCTTGCGTGACGATCCACTACCGAGTTTCCCACACGTCTGAGCTGTTTCATGCTTCTGTGGCTTTCATGTGCCTTGTCACATCTGTGATACGGAGAAAGGAATTTTAACCATATGCCAGCACACACAGCAAAAATCATTGTGCACTTAGAAAATGGTTCTGTGACACTGTAAATCAGAAGCAGGATTCTAAGAGCAGCCGTCTTATCTTTCCCTCAAAAGCGCTGACGGTTGAAACCACTTCCCTAAAATTCCACATTCAACGTACTTGTGTCCCAAATCATGTTTTTCAATGCCATTAAATGTCCATCAATAAAAATATAATATTTCAACATAAATTGTTAGCAACTGTAATATAAAATTGTAATATAAAATTCCCAAATAAATGATTAAGTGGAATATTACGCAGCTGTAAAAAAGAAAAAGGCAGCTCTGTATATAGTTACACAAATCCTCCAAACAAAAAAAGTGAAACAAGTTGTAAAAAAGTGTGAATAGTTTGCTACTGGTTCCATTAATAAAGCACAATCGTATGTGCACAGGAACGGGGTTTGGGGACAGGGAAGACAGGGAGACTTCTTCACTAAATGGTCTCTTGTAACCTGTGCACATGTGGCCTCTTAAATTTTAAACATTTTTCTCGATTCAAGGGCTCACAAGGGTTGTACTCTGGCTATGAACATAAATGAAAGCTGCTGGGTTAATTTTTCTATTGAGCTCTTGGATAATCATTAAAAATCAGAGAAAAATAATCTCTGTTTTGGAGCTGTAGTCTCAAGATCAATTATTATTATTGCAGCTATTACGTAAAGAAGAGTTACTACAGTTTGCATTAACGTAATCTTGTGTTCCTTGCAAAAGTTCCAACTGAGAGCAGGTCAGGCAGAAGGAAATTAACCTGGGCCTAAAATGTGCTCATGGATAATCCAGGCAGTTTACTAAGAGTTGACTGTAGTTCAATCTAAATTTACCAGGGGGGCTTCCCTGGTAGCACAGTGGTTAAGAATCTGCCTGCCAATGCAGGGGACATGGGTTCGATCCCTGGTGCAGGAATATCCCACATGCTGCGCAGCAACTAAGCCTGTGTGCCACAACTGAGCCTGAGCTCTAGAGCCCATCAGCCACAACTACTGAGCCTGTGTGCCGCAACTACTGAGCCTGTGTGCCGCAACTACTGAAGCCAGTGCACCTAGAACCCATGCTCCACAACAAGAGAAGCCACCACAATGAGAAGCCCATGCACCACAATGAAGAGTAGCCACTGCTCGCCGCAACTACAGAAAGCCCGCGCACAGCAACGAAGACACAACGCAGCCAAAAATAAATAAATAAAAATAAAATTTAAAAATAAATAAACAAATAAATAATTTACCAGGGAACTGTCATTATCTGCCAACACCACTCTCTCAAGCAGACTGCCCACACAGCTGCATTTCAGCCCTCTTCATTGTAAGAGTGAAACGCAGCCAAGCGTATTTTTCATCTCTTGTGTCTCTACTTTTCTTCCACTCTCAGTTGAAAAGACCTACATCTAACTTTTTTTTTTGGCTGCGCTGGGACTTCGTTGCTGCGGGCAGGCTTTCTCTAGTTGCAGTGAGCAGGGGCTACTCTTCGTTGCGGTACGCGGGCGTCTCACTGCGGTGGCTTCTCTTGTTGCGGAGCACGGGCTCTAGGCACACTGGCTTCAGTAGTTGGGGCACGCAGGCTCAGTAGTTGTGGTTCATGGGCTTAGCTGCTCTGTGGCGTGTGGGATCTTCCGGAACAGGGATGGAACCCACGTCCCCTGAGTTGGCAGGTGGATTCTTAACCACTGCGGCACCAGGGAAGTCCCTACATCTAACTTTTGATCTACTTAATATATTTTCAGGTTGGCTGTATTAAAAAATTCAAAAAGTACAAATTATGAAAGAACAATAATTCATAAGATCACTAAAACAAACTCACTTGTACAATAAGCTATAAACTCACCATATTTGCTTATCCTGAGCATTAAATCTTTTGACTAGTTTTACAAATGGTTGTTATGACAACAAAACATTGTTTTTCCCTGTATTACATGAAATAATATTTAAGAATTAAATTCCCCTGAGATAATAAAAAACGTTTTTAGGAGATGTATATGTATTCCATCTTCCAGTGTGATATGGTGTCCAGATATCAAGGACATCTAAATAAAAATAAAATCTTGGAGAGGTTAAATGCTAATATTTTTCAAAAATATCCTAGGCAAATTGTACAGATTAAGGAATGAAAATCACATTTAAACCAATCTACGTGGATTAAACTACTGTTGGTATCACTGGGCTATGACAGTTTACAATTCCACAACTTTTATAGTATGACATAATGTGAAGGGGAAAAAAAACCACCTCAGTTTTCCAGCTCTCTGGAGAGATCTGGGGAAAGGAATCAGAATTCAATAACAGGAGTTTCTCAGCTGAACTGAAGACAGAGAATAGATGGTATGAGTCAACTCCCTGGCTGACTGTTACCTTTGGCCAAATAAGGAAAATGTCTTCTACAGCCAAAGGGAGATGAGAACCTTAGTAGGTGGATGGATTTCAGATCTGCACTGAAATTGACTTCATTTGGGATGCGGAAGCGTCTAGGTGAAGGCCGGTTAGGTGATAATTGACATCTCCTCCCGGTCTCTGCTCTCAGACACTGAGTTGATTATGCTTCTTAAATACTTTATGAACTCCATTCTGATCTCTTCTGGGTCATCCTCAAGATCTGAGTGCACCAGCTTCAGCTTGTTCAAGGGTGGCGCTTAAAAAGGAAAATAATGTAATTAGGCATGAACTTTTAGTGAGGGGCTATTTCTAGCTCCGAAGGACCTGAGTCTTTTACATTTTATTTTAAAAAAATATTTATTTATTTATTTGGCTGAGCCGGATCTTAGTTGTGGCACGCAGGATCTAGTTCCCTGACCAGGGATCGAACGCGGGCCCCCTGCATTGGGAGTGAGGAGTCTTAACCACTGGACCACCAGGGAAGTCCCAGGACCTGAGTCTTACAGGAGCCAATTTGTTTAACTTTCCCAAGTCCAAAAATAAAGTTGTGCCTTGCTTGACACAATTTAACAGAGAAAGGTTTCATCACACTGCCACCCGGCAACAGGATCACAGCTCTCCAAGCCACTTCCAGGCCTTCTTTGTTCTTACACCAGAGGAAGGCATTTCTGAATTTTGAGTTGTTTTTTATGATCACTTTGACACCTCTGTAATGGTGTGTGTCACATGCAAATTGGAGCTTAAAGGCAAGTCAGGAAAGAGTGTCCCTAATAGTACCGATGAGTGGCTAAAACCAGGTTTTTTTCCCCTCTTAGTGTCTGCCTACTTTTAAAGTGTCTGCATGCTGGCCTGGATGGTACAGCAGATCTTCCAACCCAGCAGTTCTGATTTACGTGGTAAGAAAAACAAATGTCTAGGACACAGCAGGTGCTCTTTAACTGCACAGGGCTGCTGGTTTCCAAGACACAGGGCAATATACAAATGCCCAGAGCATTTCAGACTACAGCAGAAAGGAGAAGTCCAGGCTCCTTACCCAAAGCCAGGTTTCCTTTGTCACTTCCAGAGCCTGGTTTGTGGTGTGCAATTAACAGACATTGAGTATCCTGTAAAAACTGCTGCTGGACGAAGCAGGAATACCACATCTCAATTTCCTTCAGGTGGCTTGGGATGTCAGCATTGAAGACGATCACCACCCCGTGAGAGTCCTTCATCAGGGCTGGCCAGCAAGACTCGAACCTGCATGGCAGAAAAGGATGCAGCGTGAAGGGTAGGTGGCTCTGGTTTCTGCATTTGTTTTGTTTTTAATTTTTATTGGAGTATAGTTGATTTACACTGTTGTGTTAGTTTCCGCTATACAGCAAAGTGATTCAGTTATACATATACACATATCCACTCTCTTTTAGATTCTTTTCCCATAGAAGTCATTATAGAGTATTGAGTCCCCTGTGCTAATATAGTAGGTCCTTATTAGTTATCTATTTTATACATAGTAGTGTGTATATGTCAATCCCAATCTCCCAATTTATCAGCCGCCCGCCACTTTCCCCCCTGGTAACCATAAGTTTGTTTTTTACATCTGTGACTCTATTTCTGTTTTGTAAATAAGTTCACTCGTACCATTTTTTTTAGATTCCATGTATAAGCAATGGTTCTGGTTTCTAACTGTGGACTCTGAAAATAATGTCTAAGTATTAATCATGAATGGATGACCTCTCACTATATCATAACCCAGTCACTAAAGTTTCAAGAGCAATGCATGTCATCAGTAATTGATGGAGCCCCTAACACATGCTAGGAAGGGCGCTCGCTAGGCACAAGTCCAAGGTGCCTGGCAGGCAGCTGATTTTTGAATCATTTGATGGAACAAATGCTCTAAAGGAAACGTACTTTGGATCGCCACCACAGTCCCAGAGCTCAAATTCACACCCCGTGCTTTTGTCGTTGCTGGTAACGTGTGGGTTCTCAAATTCCAGGATCCTAAACACAAAAACAAGAGCAGCACCTCTCCTTAGGAAACGTTATACTTTGCGGATGCCACCAGCACCAAAGTCAGGGGCGGGTGATGGTCAGGGACTCCGTGGGAGGCGGATTGGTCAGGGCTCACCTCACTCCTTGGGTTGGGTTGTATTCGGTGATGTCAGAAGATTCTGTCAGGAAGTTGGCCAAAACGGTTTTTCCACTCTGTGAAAGTGAAGACAGTGAAAGATCGTTGCTGAAGAGCAGAAAAGTAAACCATAAGCAGGCCCTCCAATAGCCAGCTTGGACCCAGGTGGGATGCAGTAGAGGCCACGGCCACCCTGAGATCACCAGGGCAGAGGGCTCTCTCTGGTTGGGTGGGCACAGCCTGCTCTGGGTTGCAGGGAGCACAGATTTCAGTGCTGGCTCTGCTGCTGGGTGACTTTACCTGCCTCCAAGCAGAGGGAATAGCTAGTTCAAAGGCACCAGGCAGGAATGGACGTGGCACATTTAAGGACTAGAAAGGCTGGTAAATTAGAAGAGTAGTAAGGGAGAGGGAGATGTGTATGTGCAGAAATCATTTTGTTGTCGAAGCTAGGTAATGGATACTAGGGTTCATTGTTCTCTCTCCCCTTGTACGTGTTTGAGAATTTCCATTTAAAAAAGATATCTATGTTTGTTTTGCTTTTCATAATTCTGAGCATATTGTTGTTACTTGCCTATTTAACAGTTTATGTCTTGGAGAGTTCTCTGTGTCAGTTTACATGGATTTGCCTTATTTTGTTTCACTGCTGCACAAAGTAAGAATGTACCTTAGTTTATTCAGACATTTGCTCATTGATGGGCACCGAGGGTGTTTCCATCTGTTCAATATTGTATAGGACTCATGGGGAACGTGGAGGAGTCTTTAGCTACAGTAGCTTTTGAGAAATGTAATTGCCACGCTAAAAGCTGTGCACATTTAAAATTGCAATCCCAGAATACTCCTTTCCCTGAAAGCATTCTAACACTGCATGTTATCAATATTCTAAACTTTTCTCATCCAAACTGATGAGCAAATAAGTGCCATCTGTTTGTTCTGTGTTCTGTGACTGTGCGACTGAGCATCTTTTCATACTTATTGGTCAGTTGTATTTCTTGTACACAGACTTTGCTACATTATCTTGAGTTGCTTCTCTTTTCTTTATTGATTCTTAAACTTTCCTGTATGTTCTACCTATGAATCCTTTCTTTGTCATGCATTTTGCTAATACTTTCCCCTGGCTTTAACTTTGCTGTCATTTCTTTTAAGGCTTCTTCATTTTTGTGTTGTGTTTTAAGACCTTCCCTGTCACAAGATTAAAAACATAGCTTTCCATATATTCATCTACTACAGTGGTTCCCAGCAAGTGGTCCCTGGACGACCAGCATCAGCAAAATGCAAATTCTCAGGTCCCTCCCAGACCAACTGAATCAAAACCCTGGGATAGGACCAGCGAGTTGTGCAACTGCCCACCAGGCAATTCTGATGGGTGTTTAAGTTGGAGAGTTATTCATTTACTACTTCCACAGTTGTTCTTTTACACATTTAGCTTTTTGGTCCATCTGAATTTTATTCTTGTGTACGGTGTGAAGTACACAGGTAGATTTAATCCCCCGCCATCACCACCCACATGAAAAGCTAATAGTTCCAAGACCAGGTAATAGTTCAGTCTTTCCTCCTGGTTTTCTTGTTCCACAGACATATCTCATTAGGGACAGCCACAGGCACAAAGGAGAGTCATGAGATGTAGGCTCTGATTCCATAACGCCACTCACTACCTTGGGCCTTCGGGCCTTAGTACAACCGGGTCGAGGTCTGGGAACACCGAGTTCACGGTGAAGCCAGCGGCGCACACCAGGATGGGCGCGGTGGGACTGGGCTCCCGGCTCCTGGGCCCCACCCCCGCCCGGGCCCCGCTTGCCGCCCCGCCGGCCCAGGCCTCACCTCGCAGGGCCCCACGAAGAGGATCTTGGCCTTCAGCATCGCGGCCCGCAGCCCGCAGACCCGCCGGAGCCCCAGGCGCTGCCAGAGTCCTCGCCGCCGTCAGGGCGGAGCGGAAGCCGCCGCGCCAGCCGCCGCGCCGGTTGGCTGCCTTCGTTCCCATGGAGACGGGAGCGGTCGCGGGGGCCGACGGGAGTGGGCGGGTTTCTGCTGGGGGTTGGGGACCGGCCGGGCGCCCGAGGGGCTCTGGGGTGGTCTGCTGGCTGCCTGGTGGGCGGCGTGGGTTTCGGGTTGGAGGTGGGCTGCAAGGCAAAGCAAGAGGGTAGGAGGGAAGTAAAAAACCCGGATCCAGATTCGCTTGTGAGCGGGGGAGCCCGCAGAGCTCGCGGGGTCCCAAATCTCCTTTATTCCTCCCCGTAACCCCGAGAGCTCAAACGGGCCAAGTAGCTGGTGAGGTGGGGTTAGAACCAGGCATCTGACGCCTGTATCACTCTGGCATGATACTGTCCGCATTGAGAACGGATTTATCATATCCCTGGCCCAGTCTAGAAAAGGTCAGGGAGAAAAGGAGTCTCTGTGGTTCACCACTCACCGTCATTTGGATAATCTGGGAGAAACCAAAAGGATAATAATGCCCCGGCCTTGTTCACGGGCGGTGCAGGTGTCTGAACGCATTGCTGCTGAGTTCAGTCACTAGGTCAGTTTTAAATTACGGAGGCGGAGCCGGTCCAGACATTTGGGTGAGGCCATGAAATTGTATGCTAAGGGTGCCAATACAAAATACGCTAGTCCCCCAAAAGTGCTAGTATAACAACTACAACAAGAACAACAACAAAACCAAAATAAATCCAATACCAAACTGCTTTTTTTTGCAATACAAGGTGAACTGGGACTTCCCTGGTGGCTCAGTGGTTAAGAATCCGCCTGCCAGTGCAGGGGACACAGGTTCATTCCCTGGTCTGGGAAGATCCCACATGCCGCGGAGCAACTAAGCCCGTGCGCCACAACTGCTGAGCCTGCGCTGTAGAGCCTGCAAGCCACAACTACTGAAGCCGGCTCGCCTAGAGCCCATGCTCCGCAATAAGAGAAGCCACTGCAATGAGAAGCCCGTGCAGCGCAACGAAGAGTAGCCCCCCGCTCGCCGCAACTAGAGAAAGCCCGCGCACAGGAACGAAGACCCAACACAGCCAAAAACAAAAAAAACAAAAAAAAAACAAAAAAACAAGGTGAACTGTAAGGAAGAGTCCGCCTTAAGTTCAAGATGTCCTTAACTGATTGATTGAATAAATATCTTTTGAATGCCTGCTGTGTGTTTTTCTAGGTACTGGGGATGTGCCCATACCTCTTGAAGCTTTCGTTCCAGTGGAGTAGATGGATATTAAGTAAACAAGTTAATAAAAAAAGTACTCTCAGGTAGAGACAATTTTAGATATTGGTAAACGCTATGAATAAAAATAAATCACTAAAGAGTTAAAGAGTGTGAAGGAGCCAATTTTGGATGGAGTAGTCAAGGCAACACCTTGGTGCAGAGGTGACATTAAAGCAGAAAACTGAGTAAAGAGAGGGCGCAAATAAAGCATGTGAAAGATCTAGGGTACGAGCAATCCAGCAGAACAGCAAGGGCAAAGACACTGAGGTGGAAGTAAACGTGGTATGTTCCAAAAATGGCCCAGAGGGCCTGTGACGCCGGTACAGGAAGAGTAAGGAAGAGAGTGGTAGGAGATGCTTTTGGAGAGGTTGCATAAGACTTCGGGGATTCATTCTAAGGGTGATTGGAAGCCTGTGCCAGGATTGTATTTGGCAATGTGTCATAGAAACTCCACCACAGCAACTTAACCAAATAAGGGATTTATTATTTTCTCACCTAACAAGGAATCCAAGGATGGGCATACAAGGGCTGATGCAGCTGCCTTCTCCTTACTTTCCTGACGTCTTTTGGCTGCTCCACCTTTGTGTATTTGCTTTCTAGGCAGGAACAAAGGAGAAGAGCAAAGGTCAAAAGATATAGAGTACTACAGACTCCCTTTTTTCAGGAAAACAATGGCTTCCTTAGAATCCCTATCCAGTGATTTCTCCTTCTGTCTCATTGGTTAGAACTGTGTCACGTAACCTCCATGACTGCAAAGGAATCTGGGAAATATAGATTGTAGCTTTGCACATTTCTTTTCCCAAGAAGTGGGGCCCAGAGTGGGAGTGGGGGTGGGGATGGGGAGTTGATATTGGCTAGGAAACTGGCCAGCCAAAAAAGTCATCATGGAAGATTCTGAGCAGTGGATTGACATGATCTGACTTATGTTTAAAAGTGGTCACTGGCTGCCGTGTGGGACAAAGGGGACAAGCGTGGATGCATACATGGCAATTAGGAGGGTATTCAGGTAGCTTAAGAGAGGGATGATGGTGGTTTGGCTAGGGGCAGCAGTGGAGGTTGGATCTGGGACACATTTTGAAGGTAGAGGTAGCAGGAGTTGCTGATGGATTAGATGTAAGGGAAAGAGGAGTTAAGGATGAGTCCCAGGACATTGACTTATGAATGTCATTATTCATTGACATGAATAATGTTTGCCATTTCCAGACTTGGGAAGACTGGGGCAGGGTTTGTGGTGGGAGATTAAGAGTTCTATTTTGGTTATGTTAGTTTTGAGATACCTGCTAGTTGTTGAGGTAGAAATGGGATATAAGATTCTGTACCTGATGTGTGAGGTGAGGACTAGAGCTATAAATCTGGACGAGATACCAGTCAGCATGTGGAATGCCATTAAAGCCAGGGACTAGATGAGAACATGTAGGGGGTAAGTGTTGGCAGAGAAGATAAGTGTAGACAGATAGTGCCCTGGGACACTCTGCTCTTTAGAGGAGAATCTAGCAAAGAAAGCTGAAAAGGAACGTCCAGAGAGGCAGGAAGGAAACTAGGAGAGTATGGCATCATGCAAGCCAAGTCAGGATGGTGTTGCAAGACAGGGAGTGATCCATTTTGTCAGATGCTTCCAAGAGATCCAGAGAAGTCAAGGAAGGTGAAGAATCAACCATCAGATGTGGTGGAGGTCATTGATCATTTTTTAAAAATACTTTTCACTTACTATCTTTAAACACGTGACCACACATACATATAGCTTTGTAAAAATGGCTAACTATGATCATGCGTTTACTTTCTTTTGGTGCAATCTCCTTTTTCTTTTTTGTTTGGCTCCCTTACCTCGCCCTTGACCTCTCCCTTTCCCTCTTTACCGCTTGAAGTTTTCATTCTAGTGAAGAGACGGACAGTGAGTAAACTCCCAACGGAGAGGCTATGATTACAACCTGGGGTGCGTCGTTCAATATTTTTCTCCATACATCTCATAAATCCCCGTTCTACAAGGCTCTAAATACATAGAGATCTGTAACAGGTTGCTAAAAGGTGACTCTATCCAGTTTTGGCTGAGGCTTTAAAGGCTGACAATAGGTGTTGCGTGTCTCCCAGAGTCTAGTCCCTTTCTGTAGAACTTAAGCACATCACCTGGAAGTTATCAAAGAGTCATGAAATTGAAGAGGGAGAGAGGGAGAATTTCTTTGAAGAGCGTGCTGTTTGCTCATCTCGGGTCAGGTGAGACATGAGTCTTCAGAGAACTTGTATCCCCTGGCATTTGGGTAGGCCCCTGTTTTCACAATGCACCTTTGAAGAGTATGTGCTTGAATCCTTAGATTGGGGTTCTGGAGGAAGAGGAGTGATGCATTCTCAGTTGATGAAAAATGAAGATGGAGTGGAAATAATCTGGATGGAGGGGCTTTGTATTTTGGGTGTGAACTAATTTGACTGAAATAACAAAACTATATTCCAGTGTGAAGGTTGACAGTCTAGAGATGGTACGGCAGCGCAAAAATGGCCTCATGCACCAGGTTCTTTACACCTTTTTTTCTCTGCTGTCCTAAGGTTTAGTCTTTGTCCTCATGCTTGTTACCTCATAGTCACAAGATGGCTGCTGTGCCTCCAGGCATCATGCCTGCAATTAAGGAAAGAAGAAGAGGGAAGAGCATATGCTTTTCTGGTTGAGTCTGTCCTTTTTAAAAAAATTAACATTATTTAGTTATAATTTACGTATAATAGAGTATACCTATTTTAAGTCTTCTTTGAGTTTTGAAAAATGTGTAGACTCCTATACATTTACTATCTTACCATCTTGCTCAAGACATGGAGCTCGAGTCTAGATGGGGAGACCAACCTGTATTGTGCTTTTCACCTTGTGCTTTTCCAAATATAATCTCATCTTAATTCACGACTGGAGCTATTACTAAAAGGCACGTGATGAGTCCATACCCTAAATTGATGTCAGGGAGGAGGCAGGAGCCATGAGGCTTTGTAGTGGTTCTCCTTTCTGTATGAAAAGATGCTGTGTGTCCTCTGTGCACAGAAATGGCTTTGCCTCTCAGTCTGCACCAGCTGTGTCGGGTCCAGAGTCAGGGCTTCCTCAGCCCCTGTGTTTCCTGAGCCTTACTGGGAGATGCTACATCCCTTAACAACCTGTGACTTCTTTGAAGAATCTTATTCATGTTTAGGTCCACTGGACCCAGTTCAAAGCCTGGTACACAGTAGGTGCTCAATAAATTTCAGTTCCATCTCCCTCTCTCCCCACACACGCATGCAGACACACATACACGTGCACATTCATTTATTCTATAAATATGTAAGTTAATGAAAGTTCCCTTATACTTGCCTTGGGGGCTTTAGTTTTTGTTTCCAGGCGAGAGAAATAAAAATTGTGAATTGCTTTACATTTCTTGGATATAGGTACTATATAAATTTGGGATTATTATTATAGTAGATTACTGAAATACTTTGCTTTATGACTTTCATTTTAATTAGAAGAGGTTGACTTCAGATGGCTTAATACCCAGCCTTTGGTCCTGAAGGGAGCAATATGACATTGGCAGGGACCAGACCTGGATGACCTAAGAGTAATTTTTCTCCTGATTCTGTGACTTGATGCAATAAAACCTCTCACTTGAAAAAACTTAAAGAAATACATTTGACATATTTCAAATCCTTTCTATAAATTGTTGAAAAGATTTAATATAACCTCCCTGTCATAAAATCTTTAATTTGAGTTGACCTTCCATGGTCCCAATTCTTACACATGCAGTTTTTATTACTAAAGAGTAAATGATGGATTTCCTGTTATTCAAGGGAATAAAAATGCCCTTCAATCACCTCCTCCTACAACATAGAGATTTGAACATGTTCGGATGAACTCTCAAAGATAAGAATGATCACAAAATGGATTGTAACCTGGAAGTATTTTGTCTTCTATTAATGCAGGCATCCCTTATTTTTATTATTGTCTTTTAAAAAGCTCCAGCCAAGGATAAGGTTCAGCAAGTTTGGTTTAGGGAAAAGTCAATAAGATAAAATTATTTTTCATCAATTCCCATTAGAAAGCCTGAGCTATGCTTTCAATATATATTAAAAAAAAATTCTCAGGGGGTTGAAGATAAAACTTTTGGCAAAAACAATGAAACAGGGATGTGGCATAACTAGGACCTTTTGTCTTCATTTGGCAGTGTCCTGCATGCAGGCTTTGGGGAGGCAGTTGTGTGGTGGAAAGAGCGCTGATTTCGGAGTAAGCCGGGATTTGAAAGTAGCTGAGTGATCCATAGAAGATTACTTATACTCTTGGGCTCAGTGGGAGCCAGCATTCAAGATGGCCCCATGACTCTCTCTTCTTGGTTTTCATGCTCTTGCGTAGTCCCTCTTGCACTGAATAGGGCTGACCTGTGTAACCAACAGGGTAGTGAGGGATATGTGACTTCTGAGGCTGGGTCATAAAAAGACACTGTAACTTCTGTCTTCCACTCTCTTTGATCAGTCGTTCTGGGACAGGCCAGCTGCCGTGTCTTAAGGACACAAGCTACCCTGTGGAGAGCCCCATGGGGTGAGAAACTGAAGCCTCCTGCCTACCAACTGGCATCGACCTGCTGGCCATGTGAGTGAGACATCCTGGGTGGATCCTCCTGGTCCAGTCAAGCCTTCAGATGACTTGCAGCTCTGCCAACATCTTACCTACAACCTTGTGAGAGATTCTGAGCCTGAACCACCCAGCTAAGCTACTCCCAAACTCTTGACCCACAGAAACTGAGATAATAAATGTTTATTGTTGCTTTAAGGTGCTAAGTTTTGGGGTAATTTGTCATGTAGCAATAGATAACACTGAACCTTAGTGTCTCACCCAGTGAAATGGCGTTCCTAGACCAATCCTATAGGGTCTTTTGGAGGATTGAATGAGATAAGACGTACAAGCAATCTAGCCCAGTTCCTGGTACATTAGGTGGTTGATATCTGGCAATTACCATCACTTGTAACACTCTCAGATCTTTATAACACTTGTGATGTTTTTGATGCACTCTTTCCATGCCCTTGATCACAAGAGTTTTCCCACTATACTGATTGTACCTTTTGAGCACTAATCTACCTTTGCTGTACCCCTCCCCCCTCCTTTTAGAGGAGGGAGCATTTATATGTTTAACTTATTGCAAATAAGTTAATGCCTTGACTAACACATGATATATTCCTGTTGAAATTTCTTCATAGAGAGTTTTTTCACTCTTGCTGAACTTAGCTAATTTCCTGCTTTCTCGACTTAGTTTGCTCCAGATTCTGTTTGCTTGAAATGAAGGCTACTGTCCAGTCAACGGGTAGCTGCAAATTCCAGCCACGTTCATTACCTAAAGAAGTCTTCATTAACTCACCTCCCACGCTGAGATTTTGTTTAGGCGCAAACTAGATCATGTAGGCATGTGAAACTGTAGCTGACGATGCCTGGGAAACACTGTGATACACCTGTGGATTGCTTAGAAGGTTCGTGTTATGGAGTGTGCAACATTTATGTATTCATGGAAAGATTTACTTTCCTAATGCAGTTTCAGATTTGATGCATTGTCTCTTCCGGGGCCAGACTTTAATCTGAAATTTAACCAAGATGATTCTAGAGCCTTCTTTTCTGAAAGAATGCCACCCTCATATAAAGCTGTTTTGAAATGTCATCTTTATTAGTCAGGTCTGGTGAGGCCAACAGATCAGGAGATGGTTGCAATTGGAAAGATAGTTTGTTCTCACAGTTCCTAAGAGGAGGGTGCACAGCACCCCATGGGGGACCACATGGGGAAGCACCAGGGTCAGTGGAAGGACAGAGAGAGCAAGATAAAATTGTGGGCAGGAGCCTTTATTGTGGTTTCTGTAGGAAGGAGAGGGTAAGGCAGGGTCAGCAGGATTAGGATTGGCTGGTTTGAATAATTTCAGGGGGCTCTGGGATGTAGGCGCTGTCCCTAGTTGCCTGGCACCTGGCCCTCAGGTGATTAGGGCAGGGGGATAGTGGTCCAGAGTTTGAGAGAAAGGAGGTGGTTGGGATGTGGGCTCCGGATTGGTTGGTTTGCATATGAAAAGCATGCTCAGAGGCAGGCCTGTGGTTTACAGTCTCTAGGAATTCGCTAGTCCGGGGATGGGTAGTCTCTCCAGAGTCAGCAATGCCCTGGATGTTGAAGCATCAGAAGCACATGGTTCATTCAAAAGCCCATCACTTAATAGTAGTTAACATATTATAAAATGTACCTTTTGACTTTCAATAAAGGTCATTATTTTTATAGACTGTTTTTCCTGCTTGATATGGATGGATTGAAGGATTTACTTGTTCCTTTAATACTGTATATTTAAACCTTTTTTTCTCTTTTATTTACATTTAATTTTTAAGCTAAAACAATGTATGAAAGGAATATCCATATGTGTTTTTTAAAATCTGTAATGAAAAATAGTGAGAATTCACCTCTCAGCGCGTTCCCCACACTGTCCCCCTACCCGTCACCCAGACAACCACTTCCACCCACTTCTTTTGGTAGTTATCTCTGTAATACAAAATTTTTATGCTTACACTGCTTTTTTTCTCAATATATCAGTTTTAGACATAGTGTATTGATTGACTTTTCTGTTATGATAATATGTGAAGTATTAGCTTTCTTTTTTTTAATATATATTTTTTTATTTGGCCACACCATGTGGCACGTGGGATCTCAGTTGCCTGACCGAGGATTGAACCCGTGCCCCCTGCAGTGGAAGCGCGGAGTCTTAACCACTGGACTGCCAGGGAAGTCCCAGTATTAGCTCTCTTGTTACCACCTCCACCTGTTGTCTCCACATCCTCTCAATACAGTTGAATCACTATTTTTTATTTTATATCAGTAATCAGGTAAACCTTGTGTTAACAGGTTGTATTTGGAGATGTAATTATTGTGTGATGGAGTGCAGAAAAACTCTTTCAGTCCCTCTTTTAGAGGTGGGAGAGCTGGGGTCAGGAAGACCCTCGTTGGGGGGTACTGCGTGGCACCCTACATGGGGAAGAGGAGCCGGGAACAGCTGTTTCCTCGTGGCAGCACCTGCCCTCCAGGCCAGGCTGGAGAAGCATCCAAGGTGCCCTAGCAGGATAATGCCAGGTCATCATTTCCCAAGAGACAGGAGGAACATTTTTTCCTCCTATGAGACTAGATCACGTTGTCTCCTGAAACAATTGCTATTTGACTTGGAGAGATGTGCTTGCTTCTTAAATAATTAGGAAGGAAATTAGCTGCAATGCTGGTTGATAGAGAAACTGAAGTAGGAAACCCCCTGCCCACAATAGCCTTCCTCAGCCTGGGAACCAGCACGCAGTCCTCCCCTTGGCCTTGGCAGTGCTTCAGTAGCCTGTGCACAAAGTCTGAGGCTCTGGAGATGCAAGACCCAGGAAGGGAGAGAAAAGCAAGGTCTCCTCTCCCTGTGGGGAGGGAATGGAGCGTTCTAAAGCCGGGGTGGATCCCCGAGCTGGAAGGCTGGATTACGGAGGGGGATGGAGAAGAGAAAGCTCAGGAGACCTTGGCTTAAATGGGACTCTTTACCATCTGCTCACCAACTTTCTCCCAAAAAACTTAAGGCTAAATTTTGTTTTATTTATGTTTATTTGTGTGTTTAAATAGGTAACAAATTCACATGGTTAAAAATAAAAATGTTAGAAAAAGAAAAATCCGGAGGAAGTCTCTCTCCCACCTGTTCCCATCCCCCGCACTCTGCAACCCCTTTCCCAAATATAGAACCACTTTTCTTGATTTCTCATGCACCTTGCATTGTTTCCCCATATAAGCAAATATTAGTATATGGCCTTATTTCTCCCTTTATTGCGCAAAAGGCATCATGCTCTATATATCCTCCTCCACGCTTTTCTATTCTTCACTTAGCAGTATAGCCTGGAGATCTTTCCATATCAGTGTAGTGAGAGCTTTTGTCTTCTTTTCTACAGCTGCACAGTATTCTGCCATGTAGATGTACCATACTTTAATTAACCAGATCTGTTTTGATGTACACTTGGTGGTTTCCATCATGATACCATTGCAAACTGTGCTGCAATGAATAACAAACACTATGTGTATCTCATTTCTGACATGCGCTGGTATATATGTAGGATAAATTCCCAGAAGTGGGTCAAAGGGTATACGCACTTTTTTTTTTTTTTGCCACACCCCATGGCATGTGGGATCTTAGTTCCCCGACTGGGATCGAACCTGTGACCCCTGCAGTGGAAGCATAGAGTCTTAACCACTGGATTACCAGGGATATGTGCACTTTTTTGATTTGAATAAATAGAGCTAATTTGACCTCTACCTAGATTGTGCCATTTCCACCAGCACCGTATGACAGCCCCTGTTTTCCTTCAGTGTCATCCACAGAGTATATTATAAAATCAGCTTTCAAAGTTCCCAAATTAACGATGCCTATGGCTTGGGATAGGAAAATTTATGTTGAAAACATCGGCTAACTTCTATGATGTGTTTCTTCTCTTACTTATCATCAGCTAGTAATTCATATACCACCTGCCCAGTGGGTAAGGTATTCAGATACAAGCTGTTGACTCCTTGGCTGGGAGAGGAGGAATAGACCATGGATGTGGTTGGACTAAGTGTCCTGAGATGCTCCTTCCATCCTGATTCTGTGGTTTGATACTGTGTCTCATCCACTGATCTCATCTTCTTCTTCCCTCCCAATAAAATTTACATATTGGAGTCATGTTCTAAAACATTTGGTAATTGTTTTCTCCAAAGGCACACTTTGATGTCTTAGTACGTGTCAACACTTCATGGACCAGCCCGTGGTGGAACTGACTGTGTGAGTTTCCTTTTCCTCGCGTGATGGCCAGGCTGAAGGAAGGCTTGCCTGGGTGTGGAGCAGAGCCTGGTGACTTTGGCAGCCCTTCCAGGAGACATGTTTTGGGAAACAATTCCTTTCTCACACAAAGCAGCCCAGCCACCAGAGCAGATCCATTCAATGGCCTTAAGGGCTGTCTGAAGTCCCTTGGGAATCAAGCCAAACACAAACACAGGGTGTTTCCTCCATCACCGCCCTTCAAAGCACTTTGCCTCTGGTATCTAATCAATCGTCATAGCAAGTTTTGGAAGGGAAGATGGTTTTCCTCATGTCATGGTGACTGCAAGTCAGGAAGCATGAGGAGAAGAAGACAGGTTTCCTGTAGCTGTCCTCCCATTGGTGCCTTGGGAGAGTCCTGCTCTGTTTCGCCTCCAGCTTTTCTCTTTGAATCTCTTGCTGGAAGTTTGGAGGTCAGGATCATGTGGTCTAGTCTATGAGCCGAAGGCCCTCTCCCATAGCCACTGGCAGCTCAGCTTTGTGCACTCTGTCTAAACACTAGTAATATGACTTTGGGTAAGCATAAGTCTTTGTCTGAGCCTCTGTAAGACAGGAATAGTAATCTGCATGTCATGGGATAATTGGGAAGATAAAATGAGATAATGTACATGAAGATGCTTGACACATCAGAGCCAGAATTAATTCAGTCAGGGAAAACAACCAACCAACCAACCAAACAAACAAACCAAACAGCATCATTACCATCATCAACAACAAAATGGTTTGATCCAATCAGTTCAGTAGCCATCAGAAAAACATCCCAACAAATCAGACAGGAACTTTATAGTCCCTGGCTGTCCCTGTTGGGTGAGTTGCTGTGCAAAGCAGGGAGTTTGGGCTCTGCAGCTGGATGGTCTGAGTTCAAAGCTTGGCTCCATAACTTCCCAGATGGGTGACCTTGGACCAGTTACTTAACTGCTTTGTGCCTCGGTATCCTTGCCTGTAAAATGGCCATAATAATAGCACCTGCTTTGTAGGACTGTTTTGAGGACAAATGTGCTAACCCACCCCAGGCACTCAGCTCAGTTCCTGGTACTTGGGAAGGGCTCCATCACCATCAGATTTTTAGAACTGTGCAAACCTGGGCCAACTCCAGGGTAACGCTTTTTCGTGGAATGGTCTTTCTCCATAGGCATGAAAAATTGCTAAGAAAGGCACTTAAGAGTACTACAAATTAGAACCACAAGAGGAGCCAGAAAGAGGCTTGATTGTGTTGTGTAATGCCGTCACGTGTAAACTGACTAGTTACATACCTGCCCTGCAAAGAGCAAGTGTGCTCGGATGAGGATGGGTCAGCAAAGGATTCCTTTCAATGTCTTGCAGCTCACGGCACAGCTGTCTTGCAAAGGCTGGACAGGACGCTGGGCTGCAGGACAGCAGAGCAGATCATAAATCAAAGGCGTGCTCACTCCTACACAGACGGCGGGAGAGCCTGGTGCCACAGGACATGAGGTCCCCTCTCCCCCAGGCAAATGAATCATCAAGGATCACCATCACATCGCTTCTGTCATCAGCTAGTTATAAGGAAAGGCCAGAGAGTTTGGCAAATTCTTACTTGAAAAGAGATGTCTTTGACCCATCTGAAGACTCTCAAAATGGTGAAGGGCATTAATCAAATTGTTTCTGATTAGGAGCATGTGAAAACTAAAAGGCACAGTTCTAGCCAAACAACTTGAGGCAATTCTTAGCATTCATGTGGGATACGTTACAAAGTCCAGGAGAGGCTGGGGAGCGGGAGACAGGAACACGATGGTCACCGGGTTATAGTGGCTGGGGAACGTGTATTAATGGTAATGAAATCAGCTGACATGTGCTGAGTCCTTACTGGGTGCCACACCCAACTTGAAGCACTTTGCACCTATCCACTCCTTTAAAATTCTCAACAACCTCATAGGTAGGTACTATTATTACCTTCATTACTATTTTATAGAAGGTAGAACCAAGGTACAGGGACTGTTTGAGGCCATCCAGGATTTGGATGTAGGCTGTGTGAAGCCAGGACCCAACTCCCTGCTGCTACCCTGTCCTGCTACCTTGCTGGTGCCATCATTAGGGTAGGATGTGTGTCACTTGGTGGCTTGGCAATGAGTCTTTTTTTTTTTTTAAGAGCAGACTTAAAAACAAATATTTATTTGTTTATTTGGTTGCGTCGGGTCTTAGTTGCGGCAGGCAGGCTCCTTAGTTGCGGCTTACCTGCTCCTTAGTTGTGGCATGCGAACTCTTAGTTGTGGCATGCATGTGGGATCTAATTCCCTGACCAGGGATGGAACTCGGGCCCCCTGCATTGGGAGTGGCAGTGAGTCTTGATCAGGGAAACAAAGCAAGCTGATGACCAGACTGTTCCATCTCAGAGGGACGCCTCTAAACCCATTGACAGACCTCCTCCTCCTTCTCCTCCTCCTCCTCCTCCTCTTCTTTCCCCTCCCCCTCCCCCTCCACCCCCCTCCTCCCCGCTTCCTTCCTCTTCTTAACTTGTCAATATGGACAACTTAACTATATACGCATCATTTGCTTTAACAAATATCAACCATATTCGCCCCCATTTTATCTACCATCACCACTTTTCTTTTCCGGAGTATTTTAGAGTAAATCCCAGACATCATGTCATTTCACCGGTACATACATGTGTTTAACAGATAGGGGCTTTTTAAAAAACGTAACCACCATGTCATTATCACACCTAATAAAATGAACAACGATTCCTGAGAAATATCATCTAATATCCAGTCCATATTCAAATTTCCCCGATTGTCGTAAAGACGTTTTTACAATGGATTTGTTCAAACCAGGATCCAAACAAGGGCCATCCATTGTATTTGGCTCTTCTACTTTTAAAGCCCCTCTCTCTTTAAAAAAAAAAACCCTTTTTATTTTGGAATAATTTTAGATTTATAAAGAAGTTACAAAGCTGGTACAAGAGTTCCTGTATACCTTTCACACAGTTTTCCTTAATGTTAATGTCTTAGGCAATCATGGTGCATTTGTCAAAAGTAAGAAATTAACATGAATACATTACTATTAACTAAATTTCAGAGTTAATTCAGATTTCATCAGGTTTTTTTCCCACTAATATCTTTTTTTCTGTCCCAGGATCCAATCCAGGATACCATAGCATTTGGTTAAGTCTCTTTCATCTAAATTTTGATCTAATTTAATCACCTCATTTTTTTTTCCTTCATGCCCTTTGTGTTTGGGAGAAACCAGGTCAACTGGCCTGGTGAACGTCCTGCATTTGGACTTGGCTGATTGCTTCCCTCTGGTATTGTTTAACATGTTCCTCTGTCTCCCGTATTTCCAATAAATTCACGGTTAAACGTAGAGGCTTCATGAGATTGAGGTTCCATGTCTTTTTGAGACAGGGATTCTCCGTGGATGATGCTGTTATTGCATCATCTTGTGAAGCACATAATGACTGGAGGTCCCACTTAAGGGCCTGGCATGTCATAGGCACTCAATAAATATTTGTCAAATGAATCAGCAAATCGATGATCCTGTATATGTCAGAGGTGGGCCGTTAGGGGGTGAGGGAGGAAGGAAGGGGCTCAGGACAGGCTGTGTGGAGAGTTATCCTGCTGTTTCTCTTGTCATGATCTGCACAATGATTTGTAGTTTCCATCCCCAGTGTGGACTTACCCCCTGAGTTCCAGGCCTGTCCTTCCAGTGAAATATCCTTCTTGGATATCCTAGAGGCATATCCACATTCAACGCATCCCCAGATGAATTCCTTTTTTCTCTCACCCTGCCAGCCTGCCGCCCCGTTCCCAGCCTCCGTTCATGGGACTTCTAGAAGTGCAGTATCGGTTGTGACTAAGAGCCTGGACCCTGGAGTCAGACTGCCTGGCTCCACATCCCTGCTCTGCCTGTGACCTCTCTGTGTCTTAGTTTTCCCATCTGTAAAATGGAGATAACATTGGCATCCGCCTCATTAGATTGTTGGGAGGAATGAAAAGAGCACGTGGCTTAAGGCGCTTGGGACCATACCTGCATCCAGGAAGCGGGGGCTGCGTGTGGTACCCGCTATCACCCTAATCATCACTCAGTCTCCTGAGCAGATACCCAGAGTCATTGTAGGCACCCCCTCCCCCTCCATGGTCCCGCTAATCCAGCACCACCCAATAGAAATAGAATGTAAGATTTAGACGTGATTTTGAGTTTTTAATAGCCACATTAAAAACATTTAAGAGAGAAAAGAGAAAAAAGAAAAAAAAAACATTTAAGAGAAATACGAAGAGTTAATTTTAACACTTTTATTTAGCCCAGTATCTCAAAAATATAATCTCAACATAGAATCAATATAGAAGTTATTAGTGAGATATTTTACATTCTTTTTTTAAAATTAATATATTTTATTTATTTATTTTTGGCTGCATTGGGTCTTCGTTGCTGCACATGGTTTTTCCCGCGGCGAGCGGGGGCTACTCTTCGTTGCAGTGTGTGGGCTTCTCATTGCGGTGGCTTCTCTTGTTGCAGAGCACGGGCTCTAGGTGTGTGAGCTTCGTAGTTGTAGCACGTGGGATCAGTAGTTGTGGCGCACAGGCTTAGTTGCGCGGCGGCATGTGGGATCTTCCCGAACCAGGGCTCGAACCCGTGTCCCCTGCATTGGCAGGTGGATTCTTAACCACTGCGCCACCAGGGAAGCCCCTATTTTACATTCTTTTTAAAATTTTGAACTAGGGACTTCCCTGGTGGTCCAGTGGTAAAGAATCCGCCTTCCAATGCAGGGGAGGTGGGTTCAATCCCTGGTCGGGGAACTAAGATCCCACAGGTTGCGGGGCAACTAAGCCCGCGCGCCACAACTACTGAGCCTGCGTGCCTCAACTAGAGAGCCCGCGTGCTGCAAACTACAGAGCCTATGCGCTCTGGAGCCCACGCACTCTGGACCCCATGCGCCACAACTAGAGAGAGAAAACCCGCACGCCACAACTAGAGAGAAGCCCACGCGCCACAACAAAAAGATCCCGCGTGCCGCAACGAAGATCCCACGTGCCACAATGAAGACCTGACGCAGGCAAAAAAAAAATAAAAATAAAAAAATAAATAAACAAAATAAATATTAAACAAAATTTTTTTGAACTAACTCTTCAGAATTTGTTGTGTATGCCAGATGTGTAGGCCATCTCACTTTGGACCAGATGTATCACCAGAGCTCAACAGCCACAAGCGGCTGGTGGCTACTGCGTTGGGCAATGCAGCTCTAACTGGGCAGAAAGTTTGGGGGATTCTCCCTAATCTGCTCCCTCGTCACCATCTCCACTTCTAGTCAGGCTTCTGCAAGAGCCTCTGAACTGGTATCCCAGCCTCTCACCTTCCCTGCGCCTGTTTGCTCTACATCCTGCAGCCAGAGAAATGTTCCTAAAATGCAAACCTGATTATTTCTTGTCCCTGGTTTCTTGAAACTCCTCCGGGGGGCTCCATCCTCTGCAATGGGACAGCTTTGGCCCACTAAGCCCCTAATGATGTGTCTGTGCCGGTCCAGCTGTACTGGCCTTATCTCTTGCCCTCGCCCACATCTTCTCTGCCTCTGCTCCTCCTTTCCCCTTCGGTACACTGTCCCCACTTTCTCTCGGGTGAACTCCTACGCATCCCTAGGTTTTAGCTCACATCGGGCTCTTCTGAGACACCTTTAACTGCCGCAGGCTGGTCTAGCAGCCAGCCCCTCTCCTGGGGCTCCCTACACACTCCATGCAGGTGTCACACTGCTTGTATCTGTGGGTTCACTTATCTGTCTCCCCAAGTCCTCTGGGTCCTGGGCACTGAGCCATGTACTGTTGCATCTTAGCTCATGCAATTTCCCAACCCTGTGTATATGGCTTGCTCTGGGATACGTGCTGGTAAAGAAGGAAGCAGTGAGAGATGATTCCAGAAGGGTAGTTTGAGGCCAGTTCATGAAGGGCTTCGAAAAATGCCAGTTCAAAGAGAGTTCAGACTTTATTCTGTAGGCAATCGGGAGCCATGGCAGGTGTTTGAGGGAGAGCAGGCAGGGCAAGGGGTGAGGCCAAGAGGGCCTTTTGGTCTGAGCATCAGGCTCAAAGTGAGGTCAAGTCTAAATCCTTGGCACCCTCTGCAAAGTCCTAGAGGGCAATGATATGATCTGCATTCTAGAACCATCTTTTCTGAAGGTCACTTAGGAAGGGTTGGAGAGAGGAAGTGAGGAAGAGAACCAATACACATGGAGCTTCCATAGGCCCGGTTCTTTTCAAATATTGTTGGTATGAATGTGTAGAGGTATGGATTTTCCTAGTGACCCTGGGTGAGAATATTCTTTCCACCTCACAGAGAGAGAAGGAAACTGAAGTTCAGGGAGGTTAAGAAAGTTGCCCAAAGCACCCTGTAGTAAGTGTCTGAGCTGGGGTTCTGTTGGGCCTGGATGCTTGCTGGAGGGCCAGGAGATGGCAGTGGGGACAACAGGGAGAGATTCGGGCGGGACCAGGCTGGTGCTGCACCCTGAGCCCCACCATCACACCAGGTGGGTAGCAGCGTCTGGATAGCACCGAGAGGTGCACGCTGGACTTGGGGGCTGCTTCCCCCCCAAGACCCCATGGCGGGGTCCCTCTCGGTGGCTCTGTGAGGGTGTCCAGGCCAGCCTAAAAAAAGCCTGTGCGTGGAATCAGACAGTTGTACAGGGCTTTGAAACAAAACGGGTCACTTACTTTGTCCCCCTCCTCCCCATAAGATTTTGATTAAATTGACGGGGTCTTCTGGTCACAACCAACGCCTTAGCTTTAATAGTGCCTTAATTTTAAAATCCTTGCAGTAAGTTTTGGCTCTCTTTAAGCATGAAAAGATTTCCCCCAAAGCCTTTAATTCTGCAGTCATCTATTTTTCCAATCAAAGGCAATTCCGTGAACTGTCATGGTCTTAATTAATGACTCTATAATCAGAGTTGCACTCTGGCTGCTTTCTCACCCCCCTCCCCTTTTTTCCTGTTTTCTCAATGAAGGACTTATCTAGAACTTGTCTCGACTTCAAACAGATACTTCATGATAGTAAATGAAGTGAGATTTTAAAAAAAAAATTTATTTATTTATTTATTTGTTTAGTTGTTTTTGGCTGTGTTGGGGCTTTGTTGCTGTGCGCGGGCTTTCTCTAGTTGCGGCGAGCGGGGGCTACTCTTGGTTGTGGTGCACGGGCTTCTCATTGCGGTGTCTTCTCTTGTTGCAAAGCACGGGCTCTAGGTGCGCGGGCTTCAGTAGCTGTGGCACGTGGGCTCAGTAGCTGTAGTGCAGGAGCTTAGTTGCTCTGTGGCATGTGGGATCTTCCTGGACCAGGGATTGAACCCGTGTCCCCTGCATTGGCAGGAGGATTCTTAACCACTGCACCACCAGGGAAGTCCCTGCAGTGAGGCTTCATCAGATGGAACAACATTTTCATTCTCTTTGTTTTGGGTCTTGGTATCAGTGCAAAACCACCCTTAGGGAACATGGTCTGCCTTCCTCTCTGCTTTTCAGCAAAAGATGCCTTCCGAGAAGCACTGGAAAGGTGTTTTAGATTATGTACAACAAAGACCAACATGGTAAATCCTTATAAGATGTTGGTGGGCTGGTATTTACGGGGCTATCTGGAGACTTCTGGTTTGAAGATTGCACCTGACAATCCTTTCTTAAGTTAGGATAAACTCAATTTTGGATAGAGATGTGAGTGGGGTAGATACCAGTCTCTCTTGAAATGAATGGCAAGTTCCTTCTTTGGTCTGGTCATCTGTAGGACCCACCTGACATTTTCATTTGTGCTTCTCTCTTTTTCTTTGTCACATGCAAAGAAGGAAGAATACAGAGTAAACAATTGCGTTGCTCAGGTTCCCAACTTTAACGAATGTCCTCCAGACGCCACCCCTCGGAGGGCACCTTTGCACACCGGCCCTCCTCTTCCTGGGGGCTTGGGAAGATGAACCAAGTGGTTCATTGATTTACTCAGATATCCAGCTAATATTTATTTAGCTTGGACTGAGTGTGTTGCTATTAGGCCCAGGGAGACAGAGGTGGGTGGGAAACTACCCTTGTTCTTAGAGTGTGTGGTGTGTGGTAGGGGAGACGGCAAACATGTTAAGAAGTAACCATGGCAAGTGGAAGTGGGTGTGGACTAAGAAGGTTGTGGAAAGACCTCTGGGAGCACAGGATGGGTATCAATCCTAGTTGGGGGGGTTTGGTGAAGAGCTGCATCCTGAAGAATGCTCACCAGGAGGAGACTGAGTGAGGATGGAAGTGTCTTAGTTCATTCGGGCTGCTATAATACCATGAACTGGGGGGATGATAATTCTCATGGTTCTGGAGGTTGGGAAATCCAAGATCAAGGTGCCAGCAAACGTGGTGTCTGGTGAGGACCTGATTCCTGGTTTATAGAGGGTCATCTCCTTGCTGTGTCCTCACATGGCCAAAGAGGGGAGGGAGCTCTGTGGGGTCTTTTATAAGGGCACTAATCCCATTCATTAGGGCTCCACCCTCATGACCTAATCACCTCCCAAAGGCCCCATCACATTAAGGGTTAGGATTGCAACATATGAATTTGGAGGGGACACAAACATTCAGTCTATGCCAAAAACATGCCAGATAGAGAGAGGAATCTGTGCAAAGCCATGGCAGTGGGAAAGATCTCAGCCTGTTGAGGGAATGCAAGTGTTGCTCTGTGGCTGGAGCATGGCGGGGGGGGCGGGGTAGGCGGAAGTGGGGGTGGTGTGGTGGCAGGACAGACAAGGAAGGCAGGACGGGAACAGGTGGCAGAGGATGTGAGTGCTCAGTCAAGAAAGTGAGGATTTTCCCCGTGATGATGGGGTGGCAGCAGATGTCTCTTTCAGCAAGAGCGAGGGGATCACAGAGTGTTTTGGAAGGAGCTTTCTGGCAGCCAGGCAGAAGAAAGGGCAGAGGGAGGGGAGACAGGAGGCCAGGGGACTTAGGAAGTTATTCTAAAAGCTCATAGAGGACCTGACAAAGGCCAGGCAGAACAAGGGCAATGGTGGTGGCCGTGAGAGCTGGCAGGGGTGGGAGTGTGCAGAGAATGAATTTAAGAGTTATCTAGAATAGATGGGACTTGGAGACCCCATCCGCTATTGGGGCAGGGGAAATGGATTTCAGTTTGGGTGGTGGGGGGTGCAGTAACACTTTGATACGGATTCCAGGTGGAAGAGACATGGGGGGGCCGGCCCACAGGGCTGGTGAGTAGGTGTCCTGCTGTTTCTCCAAATGGACAAGTGGGAGCTGACATCCAGCCTGGGCTCTGAGGGCTGAGGCTGACAGGGACTATGTCCACCCAGAAAACAGGGGGCACCTTTCCCTAGTTCGCACAAGCGTGGGCTGGCAGTGGCCCTAGTGAGGCGAGTTGAGTTTTAACGTGCTGAGTTTGGGGGCCCCCAGGAGATGAGGATGCAGCGGTCCGAGGGGCAGTAGGTGGCAGCAGCCTGTGGCGCTCAGAGGATTCGGGCATTCAGAGCAATAGGACTGAACAGCAGAAGCACCGCCCTGTTGGCGATTTCCAGGGTCCAGCTTTCGCACGCACCTTTGATCTTTGCTCTTGGATCTGCAATCCTCACCACATTCAGCCCTCTGACTTTAGACCTGCTTATAAGAAGACCTTGGTCCCCTATTGCCACCCTTAGCCTGGGGGCTCCCCAAAGTCCCACAAACGACTCCTCCTCATGGGTTTTCTCCTGAGCCCTGGGCTTCCAGCGGGGAGCTGAGTTGAAGATGATTCCTAGAGTCAGGGGTGGGGAGAGAAAGATGTCGGGGGCCAGAGCCCTCGCTCACCTGGACAGCTGCCTTTGGGCAATGGCCTCTCTCCAGCTCTAGGAGGGGTTTGTGCCTGCACACACATGCGTGTACCTGGTGTGTGCACAGGTGTGTAGAGCTGAGCATGCCCCTCCCCCTCCATCCCAGCCCCTCCACTCCTCAGCCCTTCCACCACAGCACATGATCCACCTTCACCCCTTTGCCAGGCTACCGCTCACAGCGCCCTCCCTGCCTCTCAGCTTGGTCTAAATCCTTCCTCTTGTTTCAAGGCCTCTCTCGACTCTGCATGGATGTCCCTGAACCAGACCTTCAGCCCCAACTCGTTCCTCAGAGCTGCTGACTTTGGATCATACGGCATCAGGGGCAATTCCTCTTTATTTACATCCTTCTTAAGGATCCTGTAAGTCCAACTAAGGGTGAAAGTGATGCCTAACCTGGCTGGCCACCACCAGGGCCAGCATCGACCCTCACCTATGAAGTTTGGTTGTCATGGATTAGGACTTAGTGAGAATAAAGGACACAGCTGGGAAAGTGCGACCTAGGTCCTGCAAAAATGCAGATGGACAGGCATCGGAAGGTCCAACCTTGCCCTCATGCGGTCATTTTGTAACAGCTCCTGCAGGGCAGAAGGCCCCTTTGCACCAAGGCACCAAACCACACATACGTCCTCAGTGTATTAGTCAGGAAAGCCTGGGTGATGCTGTAACAACTTGACCCTAACATCCCAATGGCTGAACAAAACAAAGGATGTTCAGTGCTAGTTAGAGGCTTGGTGGTGGGGAGTGTCTTCTGCACTCAGGGATCCAGGCTGACAAAGGCCCAGCCTGGAGAACATCTGCTGTGGCAGGGACAGAGAGGGCTTGGAGAGAACTCATACTCTTTCTTTCCTCTTTGTCCTGGACGTGCCACAGCTCCTTTCTGCTCAGAGCTCATTGGCCAGAGCTAGTCACATGACCTTGCCTAAGTGCAAGAGAGGCTGGTAAGGGAGGTCTTCTTTGTGCCCAGAGGGGACAGGAGATCCAGCTGTTGGTGAGCACTGGTAAAGTCTACCATACTTATTCATGCCTGTTCAGGGAAAATTCTACAGTTAATTAAATCCCTTTCTTGCCTCTGAGGTTCAAGAATCATGGTCTCAGGGCCATAGGTAGTGCTTTCTGCTTAATTATAATGTTTCTACTAGGTGCTACCCCACTCTCTGGCTGGATCCCGCTAGTGATGGGGAACTCACCCCTCGACCCACCATGCAGCTAAATCCAACTGTGGACAACCTATTTCAAAGTTCTTCCTTATATTCAGCTGACATCTTCCATCCACTGGCCCCCAATTCATCCCTGTGGCTCAGAGAACAAGTTTAATTCTTTTTTCCTGCATGGTTTTTTTTTTTTTCCCTTTCCTTTTCTAAGCCCAACGTCTCTCTTGTTACTTACCTGCCCTGATGGCTCTCCTTTTCACTCACAGTTGGTTTGTTTTACCAACAAGCTCTCATGTAGGAGCCCCAAGTGCTGAACTGCAGAACTGGGCAGTGGAGGGGGTACAGCGAACCAGGGTGGAGAGCTCTAAGCAGAGCCCCCACCACAGACCCCCAGCTAGGGGCAGCTAGGGAGGGCTATCGTTGACATGGGTTCATTGTGTCTAAACCCCCTACATCTTCATGCCTGTGTGAGGATAAACCTTGTTAAGCCAACACTCCCCAGGTGTTGCCTCTTCTTTATTTTATAGCTGTAATGGACTGAATGTTTGTGTTCCCCCCAGATGCATATGTTGAGATCCTAACCTCCAAGGTTTTGGTATTAGGAGGTGGGGTTATTGGGAGGTGATTAGGTCATGAGGGTGGAGCCCTCCTGAGTGAGATTAGTGCCCTTATAAAAGAGACCCCAGAGAGCTCCCTTGTGCCTTCCACCATGTGAGGACACAGTGAGAAAACAGCTCTCTGTGAATGAGGAAGCAAGTCCTCACCTGGCTACGAATCTGCTGGCGCCTTGATCTTGGACTTCTAGTCTCCTGAAGTGTGAGAAATAAATTTCTGTTGTTTTTAAGCCCCCTCATCTATGGGATTCTGTTATAGCAGCCAGCCAGACAAAGACATCCCCTTTCTTCATTTTTCCCAGTAATCTCATTAAGTTCTTAGGGAAGCATTTGTTTAGCTGTGGCTGCATTAGTCAGCAGTCAAACTTCTTATCACCACGTTTGAGTTGGGCTTTTGGCATTGGCAGTTGGGCAGACTCCATGTTTTTAGCGTTTTTTAGGTTTTGCTTTTAATACTTCATTTTCCCTTCCAAATTTGTGTTTGGCTATGTGTGTGTGTGATGGCTATGGTGGTAGCCATCTAATTTGCTGTCTACTTTTTTTGTGTGTGTCTGTGTCATCATTTCTTTATTTTTTACAAGAGAAGACAGAGACAGTCGACTTGCTAAAGCCATACGTGAATGTTAATGCAAAAAAGACCCAGATGCATGAAGTATTTGTCTTAATTTGCTGTCTTCTGAACGTCTATTTCACTGCCAAAGTTTAGGGAAACAGGTATGCTGAGCAAGGAAGTGTTCCCTTTTATAGGGCTGGGTGGAATTTTGCGGGTGTCCAGGTAAAGAAGAAAATTCAGAGTCGGCATCTTCCATTATATCCACATTCTGCTCATATTTTGCCCCTGGCCAAGTACAGAAATCTTGGAGCAAAACAAAGAAGGCCCTTTGTTGCAGCTGTCCTGCTATGTTGAGTCAATCCAGCCCATTCCTGTGCTGGCCTGGGATCTGGAACAGCTGGGAGGATGGGCTGTTAGAGAGATCAGTATGAAAACCAGGCTGTCCCTACTATTGCTTCCCTGAACTTCTGGGAGAATTGCAGGATCCATGTCCTATAAGGGTACTCACGGGGGAGGGGGAGATTTCTGTTTTAGATTAACAGGAGGGTTTATCATGCCAGAAGGTCAATATTTACCTTGGCTTCAGCTTGATGAGTATTTACTTCTCCGTTCAGTTGGTCTCTCTGCTGACTTCAGCAGAAGTGAAGATCTGCTTTTTGTCTGCCCAAGAGGATGCTGACTGATATTTTCTTATCAGAAAGGCCTGGAAACATAGTTGCGGAGGAGCCCACTTCTCTAGTGTGTGTGTGTTGGGGGGTTTGTCTACCTCCACCAAGAAATCTGATCCCTCTTTGTACAAACAACCCTGTTTCTAAGACGCTTTTGAACTTACAGACGGGGGAGAGAGCACAAGATCGCAGACAGATCACTTCTCTCATCTCCTTATATGAAAAATGGGGAGATTCTGAGAACCCTGATTGTCTGTGTCAGAGTTGTGGTGAGAGGTCGAGGAGCTAAGGGCTCAGTGGCGCCCTGCTGACCCTCATTTGTCCAGTTTCCATTTTATCGAGGTTTGGGGGTGGGGGCACGCTGTATGATGCCTGAAGATCACCAAGGAAGAGAGGAGGAGGGAGCCAGAACTATGACCCCGGTCCCAACTCCAAGGCTTCAATGCTTGATTTCTTGGGCTCTTGGGAACAGTGGCTTCTGTCTCTCCTGGGGCTTTAGCATGTATTTGGTGAGTGCCGCAGGCACAGTATAGAAATACAGAGACCAGTACTCATGTGGAGTTTGGATCAGAGGCCAGCCGGGGTGGCTGACGTTTGAGGAGGCACTGGACCTTCTGAGGGCACCAGTACGCCCTTTAGTTCGGGGCTGCTCAAACTTTCCCGCTTTTGCCGCCACTCACAAGTATGTTTTATCTTGAAAAATAATGCAAATGGCGCATTCTATTCAATACTATTCCCTTATTTGTTTTAAAATAAAGTTTCATTTTAAATTGTCGACCACAGAGAAAGATGTACCAGGTTTATCCCGGGGCTCCAGAGTCTCCTGAGAAAGCTCCAAGCACTCCTGGGTATGAGCCCACTTGGGGCTTTGAAAAGGGAGCCATTCTTCAGTTTTATCCTTTACCAAAGCTCTGCAAATAATAATCATTAACATTTATGGAGCATTACAATGTGTCAGGCACATGATTCCAAGCACTTTGTGTGAATAATTCATTGAATTCTTTTAGCAAACCCATGCATTAGGTACAGCTATTATTCTGATTTTATGGATGAAGAAGCTCAGAGAGGTTAGGTAACTTGTCCAAGGTCACACAGCTGGTACCGGTTGGAGTTGGATTCTACTACCTGATGTCCTCTGGGGGCGAGGTAGGGGTTAGAATGTGATACCACAGAATCCTTCTGCATTCTTCTCGGCTCCCATGGCCCCCCCTTACGGGGCTGCTGCCGCTGGAAATCTTGCCTACAAGAGTGATGGCTTGCTAGGGTTGGGTTTATCCACAGCTGCCTTGGTGATAGAAGTGGAGGATGAAGGGAAAGTGAATTATAGAAGGCCAGAACTGGAAAGGTCTTCAGAGACAAGCCAGTCCACTCTTCATTTTACAAATGAAGATGTTGGGGAGGAGCGGAGAGGGAAGGGGTTTACTCCAGGTCGCCCAGCAAGTCAACAGGGGCACCAGGAGCAGACCTGGGGCTTCTGCGTCTGGGTGGTTTGTGTGATATCACATTTCTTGATTTTCTGCATCTTTGTCTTTTTAATCCCTTGTCCTCTAAATGGAACCTCCTCTTGTTTGCAGAGTGTTTCTCCAGACTGCCTGCTGGCTTTTTAAAAATTTTATTTATTTTTGGCTGCTTCGGGTCTTGGTTATGGCATGCAGGATCTTTCGTTGCGGCACGCAGGCTTCTCTCTAGTTGTGGCAGGGGCTCCAGAGCACAAGGGCTCAGTAGTTGCGGCGCGGGGGCTCTCTAGTTGTGGCGTTCAGGCTTAGTTGCCCCGCAGCATGTGGGATCTTAGTTCCCCGGCCAGGGATTGAACCCGCGTGCCCTGCGCTGGAAGGCGGATTCTTAACCGCTGGATCACCAGGGAAGTCCCCCTGCTGGCTTTTGAAGGAAAAAAAAAAAAGCCCATTTTAACGCTTCCTAAAGAATAGTGTAAGCATCCTGAGGGTGAGAACCATGTTATTTGCTTCTCTAAGAGCGTTCACTGCACCAGGACAGTGCTGGACACGCAGAAGTTTCTCGGTACATGTTCACAGGGCCAGAATGAACTTTTTGTCCTAGAAGTGAAACAGAGGACCAAACTAGACCTGCCTTAGTCCTGAAGTTTCTGGGATGTATTAATTCTTTTCCTAAAGCTTTTCATCCTAAAAGAATCCTGCAGTTACGGAAGAGTGGTATCCTTTCCTGTCCTTGGTCCCTCTAGCTTGGGTGCAGCCCATGGCACTGGAAAAATGAATTTAAGATTAAAAACTAAATTCTTGTTCCCTTATTGCAATGTCTACAGCATAAAGCCGATATACAGCAACATGGAATTCCTCTGGTCTTTAAGATCTCACTATGCAAGTAAAGGAGGGAAAGGAGGAAGACAGATGCTTTCAAATTCCTGGCGGGGGGCGGGGGCGGGAGGATGACCTCATCATTTATTGGGTGTTGGAAAACAGCCCAAGGAACACAGTTCAGATTCCTTTTGGGGGAGGCACTGAAAATCCCCTGATAACCCAAATTCTCCAAATCTTTTAGGCCTTGAGAAAAGGATGGAGGGCGAGATGAAGGAAGTGGTCCTAGGTGCAAGTGACGTTTCCCATTAGGGGGCTGTCCACTCTGAGATGGGCTCTGTTCATCCCGATTCCTAGATGGAAATTCTGGACTTGGGAAGTGTGGAAGTTCCATTTAAAAGGCCCAGGCAGGGGACCGCAGTCCAGTGGTTAAGACTCCACCCTTCCACTGCAGGGGGCGAGGGTTCAATCCCTGGTGGGGGAACTAAGATCCCACTAAGATTCTGCATGCCTAGTGGCCAAAAAGAAAAAAAAAAAGAAATAAAAGGCCCAGGTAGGATTTGAGGGAATTGAATGGGTGGTTTGGGGAGAGGATAAAGGGGGTTGGAGATGATATCTTGGTATTTGTACTCAAGAGGGTACATAGGGGAAATGTACATATGGATACATATTGGGATATGTAAACAAGAGGACAAAAGCCCTGGGAGCGGCCCTTTCCCTCCACATTTTCAACAGCATCTTCCGGTTCTTCCTTTAACAACAATCCCACAGTTCTTTTACAAAATGGGTTGCAGTCGACGGAGCACTTCCATACTTGATGGCTTCTCTCCAGTCCTACTGGCATTTTACGGGACTAGGAGCTCCCCACTGTTAGCAGGGACAGAGCTGGCCTCAGGACCTCTGCCAACCCTTGGTTGCTCTGGGGAGAATTAGAAAAAGACTTTCTCCCTGGGGGAGTGGGGCACAGGGTGGATTTCAGGTTCCCCCTGCTTTGTGCTGGGTACAAGCCCTATGGGGATCCTGCGGTCCAGAAAAGACCAACTTGGGGCCAGGCTGGCCTTGGGCTCAGTGTGCGATCTGAGACCCAGCCTTCCCATCTGTAAAAGGTGGGATTGTATTACATCTTCCCCCAGGTCCTTCCCAGATACGATGCCTCATGAATCTGTGAGTCTAGGGACAGCTTCTCACCCCACATCAAATGCTTCCTTCCTTCCCAGCTGCTTCTCAGCTTAGAGAGACAGCTGGCAAGGTAGAGGCTGGAGGTGAAAGGGGGATAGGATTCTGGGGAAGTCTGGGTGTGCAACGGTTTGGTCAAAAGAGCCTTGGACAAGGAGTGTGTATTTTTTCTGCTTAACTTTTTTGAGCCTCAGTTTGTACCTCTGAAAAATGGGAACGGCACCACCTTATATAGAGAGCAGTGCTGTAGGGATTAAACAACATTGCCCAGGTGAACTTGCCAGGCACAGAGTGGGTGCTCCGTAAGCACTTGCGACCCGAAGAGGGTTTGGTTGGGAAGGTTCTAAAGAGTGTGCGTGTTTGGGGACCCAGGCACAAGATCTGGCTTTCGGGGCGCGCGGCTCCCCGGACCCCCAGCGGAGGAGGGACCCCAGCTCTGCAGCCACTGCCGCCTCCTCGGCCCTGGACCGCCGAGGGTTAATGAGAAAGCCCCACGCCCCCTTTGACGGCGCAGAGCCCACCTCGCCGAATTTGAAAAGGCGGCCCTGAGAGGCGTGGGCGCCCCCCCAGACATTTCCAGCCCGGACCTGGGCTCCGCTCGCTCACCGGCGCGCTCGCTCGGCTCCCGGCGGGGGCCGCGGGTTCGGTCCGGCCGTCGGTGCGCTCCCGACTGTCCTCCCGCCCGGGACTCCGGGTCCCCGCGGGCGGCCGCGCAAGATGAAGCTGGCTCTGCTTCTGCCCTGGGCGTGCTGCTGCCTCTGCGGGTCGGCGCTGGCCGCCGGCTTCCTCTACCCCTTCCCGGCCGCAGCCCTGCAGCAGCGCGGCTACCCTGAGCAGGGCTCCGGCTCTCCCGGCAGCGGCTACGGGAGCCGCCGGTGAGTAGCTGGGGGCGGCAGGACCTGGGGGCGCGCGGCAGCCCGGGGCTGGGGGCGCGGGGAGGTGGGGTTTGGGGCTTGGGATCTTGGGATTGGGGGTTGGGGGCGCGGGCTGCCGGGTCTCGGGGCGGTCTGGGGCTGGGGGCGCGGGGGCGGGGTTTGGGGCTTGGGAAGGTGGGATTGGGGGCTGGGGGCGTGGGGCGGTCGAGGACTGGGGGGCTGGGGTCGCGGGGTGATCGGGGCGCAGACAGTGGGGGCAGGGGGCTCGGGGCGGAGAGACTGAAGGTGCGGGGCTGGGACTGCGGTGGTCTCTGGCCGCGCCCACCCCCCCTTCCTTTTCTTGCTCTCCCAACCTTCGCCCCTTCGGCTCCCGAATCCGGGTGGAGGTGGCTCAGACCTGCGGCGGGGGCGCGCGAAGGGGTGACCGTGGCTGGCTGGGGCTCCGTGGCTCAGTTCCTGGACGTTTACCGGCTCACGTGGCTCCGCCGAGCTCACCTGCGCGGCCGCGGCTTTGTGTTCGGAGCAGGTTCCCGCGATGCCAAGGCCTTGCATCCGGGCCCCGTACTCTCACGCCGGCCACCAGGGACACCGGAGGGGCGATTCCGTCCGGTCTTCGGGGCTGGGCCCGCGGAGGAGCCTCGGCTGCGTCTCCCCAGCCACCTGGGAACTTGGAGCCGGCTCCGATCGCATGAGTCCGTGGTGGGGTCGCAGAGAGAGCAGGGTCACGGAGCCCGCGGTGCCCGGACCCACCCGCGGCCTCCTCCTCCGCCGGCAGGTGGCGCCCTGGCCACCCCAGGACGGTTAGGGCAGCAACTTCTCAATCCGTGGTTGAATTCCCCCAGAAAACGCGTTAAGTACTCAAGTAAAAGTTGCCAAATCCCTCGTCTGCGTAACCCATTCGAATTTAGCTTTTCCCATTTAATAGTAACTACGACTCACACGGCTGTAATAGCCTTCTAGAACACGCAACCTGCATTGGTAGCAGCCATCTCTTTTGATCCTAAAACCACCCCAGGGTTAGCTATTATCTTTCCTTTAACGGAGGAAACGGAGGCTCAGAGAGAGGTCCCCAAATTCGGTGGCAACTCAGGACTCACCTCTTGTCTTCTTTCTCCAAATCCTGTGCTTTCTATGGTACCACTCTGCTTATCGTTTATGGAGCAAGGCAAGAGACAGGTCCCAGTTCTTCTGTCCTCCATGGTATTTACCAAGCCAGGGAGGGCTACCAAGATGAATTCTGGCAGCGTCTTGCATCAAGGAGACAGGGGTGTTTTGTGTTGAGAAGAGCGGTACACTTAATGGCTGGATAAGGCCGTTCTCAGAAGAGCATTTAAAGTGCTTCAGGAAAATTTTGCATGCAATTTTATTTCCTTCATTTTGTTTGGAAGTACTTCTCCAAGGCTCCTATTAGTATTGCTCTCCAAACACCCACAGTAGTGTGGACTCTGCACACTTCCATAGGAACATATTTTAAAAACTAAGCTTCTCAAATCGCAGAGTATGTCTAGCATGATCTCACTTATGAAAAAAATTGATCTATATCTAGATATATCTATATATATATCTCCAGAAAAAAAGTTGGTAGGAAACCATTTTTGGCAGTTACCTATAGGGAGAGACCTGGGGCTGGACTAGGGGAGAGAGTGAAAGAGGACTCCCATTTTTTCCCTGTCTGCTTGTGTCTTTTTTTTCCTTATAAATTTATTTATTTCTTTTTTGGCTGCGTTGGGTCTTCGTTGCTGTGCGCGGGCTTTCTCTAGTTGCATTGAGCGGGGGCTACTCTTTGTTGCGGTGCGCTGGCTTCTCATTGCAGTGGCTTCTCTTGTGGAGCACAGGCTCTAGGCGTGCGGGCTTCAGTAGTTGTGGCACGTGGGCTCAGTAGTTGTGGCTCGCAGGCTCTAGAGCGCAGGCTCAGTAGTTGTGGCACACGGGTTTAGTTGCTCCGCGGCATGTGGGATCTTCCCGGACCAAGGCTCGAACCCGTGTCCCCTGCATTGGCAGGCGGATTCTTAACCACTGTGCCACCAGGGAACTCCCTCTGCTTGTGTCTTGTTTGCATGTTTTACAAGGAGGGTACATTCATGTATTACTTTTGTAATTCAAAAGTGTGTGTGTTGGGGGCTGGGAGTGGGGGTGGGGTGGGGTGGGGAAGGCTCCGGCAGCCTGGACTCTGCATGCAGAGAGGGGCCAGAGGGGAAGTCCATGAAGGGAGCCAGTGAATGGGGACAGGGGTTCTGGCGTTTGGTGGGCTGGAACTTGGGGACCTCCAGAGACACTTGGAAAGGATAGTTTTAGCACAAATAAAAAGAGGCCCAAACAAATGTAATCTTCCAGAACTCTTTCTACCAGGATGGGAGCAGGGAGAAGGTATAATTAGGTTCAGGGAGGATCTGGATGAATTTGTGGAAAATGGATTTCTGAATAGGATATTGGGGGGTGTTAAGGACTTGGGGCGGGTTCCAGATGCTTGAGATGGGTGTTCCGGACCGTAACTGAGCCCGTCCATGCAAAGCCCTGCGTGGGCACTGCAGGCACCTGATTCAGGTCTGGGCGAGTTATGGGCTGGAGCTGGCCTGGTGTCACATATTCCTGTGTCTTATTCGCTCCAGAAGCAGAAGGCTTGGGGACAGCGTTTGGCACAGGGCTCTTCACAGCTTTGGCCTCTGCTTGGCTCCATACATGTGTTTACAGTGGCTTGGTTTCAGCTGATGGGCAGGGCTACAGGGCTGTTTCTTGACAAATAGTCTTATTTCATGGTTGTTGCTCCTGTTGGCAGTTTGTATTCTCCTTTCTGTGTGTGTGTGTGTGTGTATGTGTGTGTACCTGTACCTGCCTTCCTGGGCTGGGTGTCTGTGTCTAACACGTGCTGGGGGCATCTTGCTTTGCCCAGGGATGCTCTGCTCTGGTCACCTTCATCACAAGCCCAGGGTGGGCCCCTCTGATGAAGCTATTTTGGCAAAAAGAAGAGGACCCCAATTCCTTAGAGGCCTGTTTCCAGTAGAATCTTGCAGCCCTGTGTTTGGGCCACTCATGACTTTTGTCATCCACAGTGCTGTTCGGATGCCAAATAAAAGCTAAAGGGAAATGTAACATTAATTGACCGGAAGGGTTGCACAAGGATGGAGCCTCTTAGCTGCCCAGCCCTGTTCTTCCCAGAAGAACTTGCCAGTATAAGGATAACACATTGGTGAAACTCTTTAATGGATGTATATCTCACTCTTCTCCCCGCCTCCCTCCCCTGATCATTCCCTCCCTCCCTTTCACAGATGGTGATTAGAAGTCTTGTCTGTTGTCTACTCCTCATCTCTGTATCCAACCCTAAAGGGTCCAACATAGCAGCGAGTCATCCGGACACGAGGAGTGAGAACCAGAAAGGGGGCCCCGCACCCCATCTGGGGTGCACATCTCCCAGCTGTTGATGGAGAGGTTTTAATTTGGATAAAAGTTAATATTAATTCTTGGAGTGGGAATGTTCTTCTAAGAGAAACCAGAAGAGTGGTGGGACCTGCCTGGATTTTAAGCAGGGGAAGGAATGAATACACCCAGAGGGCGTGTTCGTGGGGCAGGGGATGAGGGACAGAGTTGCTTTTTGCTTCTCCCCTGAAGAGTGGCACGCATTCCATAAACCTATTCCTTCTGTACAGGACCCGAGGCATGAGAACAAAGAGAGACCACATACTATAGGGCTGAATATCTATCTACAGGTTATGAATCAAGCTAACGGATGGTTAAATAAGTAGGTCCTATCCTCTAACCTTGATGAGTAATAGCTTCACAGTGACCTGGAAAGCCAAGTTCAAATGAGGAATTCTTAGACGCTTTAGAATTGTCTGTTCTGGCAAGTGGTGGCAGGGGGAAGGCTCCCCACGGCCCAGCCATCTTCAGTGCTTTTTGACCTTCAACTTCCTGTGTCTCTTTAGTCTTTTTCATTGTGTCTCTTGTTGTGTCTCTTTAGTCTTTTTCATTGTGGGAGAATCCTCTCCTTTAAAAGAAAGCATTTCGGGCTTCCCTGGTGGCGCAGTGGTTGAGAGTCTGCCTGCCAATGCAGGGGACACGGGTTCGAGCCCTGGTCTGGGAAGATCCCACATGCCACGGAGCAGCTGGGCCCGTGAGCCGCAATTGCTGAGCCTGCGCGTCTGGAGCCTGTGCTCCGCAGCGAGAGAGGCCGCGATAGTGAGAGGCCCGCGCACCGCAATGAAGAGTGGCCCCCGCTTGCCACAACTAGAGAAAGCCCTCGCACAGAAATGAAGAGCTAACACAGCCATAAATAAATAAATAAATTAAAAAAAAAAAAAAAAAAAAAAGAAAGCATTTCCAGGGACCTCCCTGGTAGTCCAGTGGTTAAGACTCTGCACTCCCAATGCAGGGGGCCTGGGTTCGATCCCTGGTCAGGGAACTAGATATCACATGCTGCAACTAAAGATCCTGTGTGCCGCAACTAAGACCCGGTGCAGCCAAACAAATAAATACTTTTAAAAAACTAATAAAAGAAGGCTTTTCCCCCTGCCATTGACTTGGTGAAGAAGGCCAGTTGTCCTGTAGAATCCCAGGTTCTAGATTTGGCTGACTGCTTCTCAGTGGTGTAAATAATTGGATTCTCTATGCCCTGTATCTCTTCTATGTTAGAGATTAGGTGTAAATGTTTGATTAGATTTAGGATCTTTTTTTTTTTTTGATGGTGGTGGGGGAGGAAAAGAACGCTTTATAGTTGGTCCAGTGGATCGTGTTATATCATATCAGGAGGTGTTATGGATTGAATGCTTATGTTCCCTCCATCCCACAATTCATATGTTGAAGCCCTGACTCTCAATGTGATGGTATTTAGAGGTGGGGCCTTTGGGAGGTAATTATGAAGATGAAGGTTTAGATGAAATCATGAAGGTGGGGTCCCCATGATGGGATTTGTGTCCTTATAAGAAGAGGAAGAGAGACCAGAGTGCCTTCTCTCTCTTTCTCTCTCTTTCCTTCCTATGTGAATACACAGAGAGAACTCTGCTGTGTGCAAGCCAAAAAGATGGTCCTCACCAGGAACTAAATCAGCCTTGATCATGGACTTCCCAACCTCCAGATCTGAGAAGTAAATGTCTGGTGCCTAAGTCACCCAGTCTCTGGCGTTTCGTTATGAAAGCCTGAGCTGACTAATACGGGAGGGCATGACTTTTTTTTCCTGGAGAGCTGGGTGTCAAACCTTCACCAGAATACCACTGCCTATAGGTTCCCTCCTTCTTTGCTCTCTTTACTTTGCAATTTATTTCGAAGAAACTAGGCTTTGATAGCGTTTTCCTTGTTCAGGATTTGTTTGATTATATCCTCCTGGTGCCTGTTAACGTGTTCCCCTGTCCTCAGTGTGTCCAGAAAATTGGAATTGGATAGGGAGGCTCGATTAGATTTTGGTTCCTTCTCCTCCTCCTCCGTATTATTATTATTTGTTTGGGCAAAATTACCTCTATGGTTGTGTAGCATTCTTCCATTGAGAATCATATCAGGAATCACACAACATCTTGTCATCTCTCCTCTTCTGATGTTAACAGTTGTTGATGATCACTGCCTAGGTCATTATTTCATTAAGGGTTACAAAACGGTCCTATTCTAATTCTGATATTTCTTTTTCATTTAATTACTGGAATACTTGCATAAATAATTTCCCGCTTATCTACTATTTGTAGGGAATCATGTTTTGAATTCATTTTTGATTTATCTTTCCATTGTTTCATTTTGCAAATGTAAGTGTGTGAGTGTGTCTTCCTTCTTTTTTTAAAAAAAATTATTGACGTTTAGTTTCCTTACAATGTGTTAATTTCTGCTGTACAGCAAAGTGATTCATATATATGTATACATATACATAATTCTTTTTTATAGTCTTTTCCATGGTGGCTTGCGAGATCTTAGTTCCCCTACCAGGGATCTAACCTGGGCCCCTGAAGGGAAAGCACTGAGTCCTAACAACTGGACCTCCAGGGAATTCCCTCCTGTATTCTTTTTTGTAGCTCTGTAGTTCTCGGTGGTGCCAATGACTGTAGTTTTTTCAGCAAGTCCCCTACTGATAGACATCGTGTTGTTCTAACCTTTTGTGTCATGTGTAATGCCATAATAAATAGCCTTGTGAGTTATTCATTTCATATTTTTGCAAATGAATCTTTAGGATGCATTTTTTTAAAGCGGATTTTCTGAGTGAAAAGGTAAATGCATGCGTAATTCTGCCAGATAGTGTCAAATTTCCCGCCATAGAAGTTACACCATTTTGTATTCCCATCAGCAGGTTTTTCTTGGGATACATTTGAAGATGACACTTCAATGATGCTGGGTCAAAATAGCCTTGTGGGGATGAGAGCGGCCTTCCCTGGCCTGTACCACCTGCCAGCCCGACCCACTCCTCACATTTGAGGGGTCTGGGGCAAGGGTACAGAGGGAAGCCCACACATTGTATGTCTAAATATTTAAAAGATATAATTCAAGCTTACGGACTGTTAAATAAAATAAATTCTGTCATTGACTTTGACAAACACCCCCTCCTCATGACCTGGGGGTGGGGGTCGAGGCTCAGGTTTAGAAGTCTTGCCTCCATGAATTTTGTGTGGGAACTTGGTGGTGCAGGAAGAGCCACCTTCCCCTTCCCTCCTTGTCCCTCCAGATACCCGGCCCTGGTCAGGCCTCACCCACACCACGTGGACACTCTAGTCCAGCCCAGAAGCCCCTCTCCTTACCCTGACAACTGCCACTTGGCCATACCTCCTGCTTGAGTGTGCCCAGCTGTTTGAGGAGGGAGTTCCAGGCCCCTGGGTACCCACCTTTGCTCCATGAGGGGGGCTGTGGTCTCTGGAGGGTCACATCCCCTCGGCCCCATGGTCTCCTCGCCCTGTGCGGTGGGGTGTGGCTGGAGAGGGGCCAGACTGGGGTCCTTGAAACCTCAGCGCCCAGGATGGGGCTCCTCTCGCCCAGGTTTAAGGCAGTTCTGGGGGGATGTGGAGTGAGTCTTGGGGATGGAGCAAGGACACGTGTACCCTGAATCCTCAAAAGTTGGACAGCCTTTCCCCAGATGTCCACGGTCAAAAAAGGCTGCATCGTGGTGACAGAGCTACACTGTGTCCAGATGTTCCCTTCCCGTGTCCTCCCTGCCATGTCCCCCGTGAGACAGTGAGCGCCAGGTGGGACATCGCCCGCCTGTTTGCGACCCAGCCCAGGGCCCAGAATGGAGTCGGGCTCTGCCGGTGGTGTGGAGTGAACCGGATCGCATCCACCAAGGACCCACCAAAGCCCTGAATCCAGAGCGGATGTGGGCCCTACGGGGGGTCACTTTGCAGCCCCAGTGGCACGGGTCACATACTCTCCGTGGATGTGAAGACCCCTTTCGGAGATGATGGGGAGCTTTGGGAAAGGAGGCTTCAGGGTGGCTCCCAGGGACTTGCTCCTGTTCTTTTAGAAACACAGCTGTATTCTGGCCTGACGTTAGGGTATTTACCCATTTTCAGACTATTCTAAGAAATGGTGGGATGGATTTCAGGACGTACGACTGCTTATGGTTTTCCGTTGAGAAATTCTCTGGGAGTCAGTTTTGGAAAGGGTCTGACCCCTGCTATCATGACAGTGCTGGACCGCGCTATTTCCTCCCCGTTCTTCCTGGTCCAGCCTCCCCATCCCCACCCCCGGCTTCCCAGGCAGGGCCATTTGACCAGTGCAGAGGCCAGGGCACAACGCTCAGCAGGGTCCATGCTTGGAGTTTAATGCTTTGCGCTCACCATCTCCAAATTCTCGATACTCTTATTCTTAAACGTGTGCTTTGTAAGTGAAGTCCGATGGGACCATGGGGCACCAGGAACTTGATCCTCAGCTTTGACCATGACCCACCTCTCACCACCTCCTACTGCCTCCCTGGGGTGGGTTCTCCGCTACTCACTCCCCACCCCTCTAGCACCCCAGGTCCACCTGGCCTCCCCCTCTCCACACGCCCAGTGCCCGCTGCCACCCTCTGCCTCTGGCCGGAGCCTGGGTGTGGGCTCAGAGAGGGTTGGGATTGGGTGCCCGCACCCTGTGCCACCCTGGAGTGGGACGTGGCGGCTGCAGTCCCCGCCCTGGGCTGGCAGTGCTACCGTGTGCTCAAAGGGTGACTCAGCAGGGGAGAGCCTCTGGCCACACCGATCCTAGTGTGTCCTGGGGAGAGATTGCAATACCCTGAAGCGTTGCCCATCCGTCGTGCGATGGTGGGCCCCTGGGAAGGGGATATGCCTGGCTTGACTTCCCTGCTCCGGACCGGGGCGCTGTGCTTCAGCCCACTGGCTGGTGGGAAGGGTGGCACGCGCACTTACACACCATGGAGTTGCAGGGAGAGGTCTGCACTTGCCCCCCAAGGATCCCTGTGCACGAGGGAGCACACATGAAACACTAAACAAATGACAGATCGAGAGAGACAGAGAGACAGAGACCACAGAAGAGAGGAAAACACTTTGTATTTTACTATCTTTAATGACCCAGCTTTTTGAATGAGGGGTCCCTTAACTTCAGTTTGCCATGAGTCCCACAGATTATTTAGCTGGTCTTAGATACAGCAGGTTGCTGATTGGCTCATCACGATGAACTGGGGAGATTAAAGAATTGGGTATCCAGACCCACACATGACTCAGGAAGTCTAGGTCCTGGAGAGCTGTATTTAATGGCCTCCCCAAGTGGGTTTTTTTTTTTTTTTTTGGATGCCACCAGGTTTAGGAAGCACTGCGTGGAGAACAGAATTTTTTGAGATTCTTCCATCATGACCCGTAGTAGGAAATACCTTTTATATGGTGCCTGAGTCCATGCGCGCACAATTCATACACACACACACCCCCAAATGCACACGCACATACCCCTGAAATAAGTTTCGCAAAATCATGCTTACTATTACCATATGTGATACTTTCTTTTTTATGGTACTCTATCTAGTTCATAAAAAAGTGCTTGCCAAGACTCAGAAAATTGATTCCACAGCCCCTCTGGCTTAAGACCAGCAGTGGGAGACTCCGTGCCTTGGGGGAATTCAGGGGTCTTCTGGCCCCATCACCCCAGTTCCCCTGCCTGGTTCTCTAGACTCTGACTCCGAAACCTCTTTCTTGTCCTTTCTGCTGAGCTGAGGTGCTTGGCCTGTGCCCTCCCCACCCCATACCTCGGCTCCACCCTCTTCTGGGGGCAGTCACACACCCCCTCCTTCAGGAAGTCTTCCTGGACTGCTCTGCTCCCCTCTCTGTGGGCGGCTCCCTGCGCCTCCTGTATCTGTGATTGCTTGTGGTTTTTGTACCGAGAACTCACTTCCTGCTCTCCTTCCCCGCAGATGGAATCATTTCTCCTACCTGTTTCCTCCCTAGCATGGCCCTCACGGGCCCACCTGGGACATGAGTGCATGAGCTGGGCCTGTGCCCTGAGCCTGGGCTGCCTGCCATCCACCCCTTCCTCTTGGACATGGGAGCTTATCCAGGCTGGGCATTTAACCACCCAACCTTTTCCGATCCCACAGTCGGTCGGCTGGAGGCTGAAGCTGGGGGCTGAACCATGGGGGAAGGGGTGTTCTGCCCTGAGCCCTGAATGGGAGGGGTTCTTTGTAAACTCCAGGGGGGTGAATGATCCCCTTTCCACCTCCCCCCCCCCCCCGTGGACATTTTCCCTGCCACTGGATCCAGGTTCCCTGGAGCCTTACATTCAGGAAGTTACTACAAGCACCTACTGCATGCTTGGTGCTGGGGGTAGTGAGATGATTGCTGATTCAGACTCAGCCTCTGCCCTTGATGAGCTCAGAGGCTGGTTGGGGAAGACCCAGGAGCAAGTGTGGAATTTGCTGTGACACAAATGTGTGCAAAGTGGGCCAGGTAGGCAAGGGGCGTATGAACAAGTACTTGTTTAGGGGAGTTAGGTGTGTGGGAGTTTGGAGTGTCTTTGTGCCTCAGTTTTCTCCTCTGTAAAATGGGGATGATCTACTTCATAAGGTTATTCTAGGCTTAGATGAGTTAAAATTAATAAATTGCTTTGAGAAATATGTACTAAACATTCTGTTCGTGCTTGTGGTGTATAGTGTGCTAACCTTGCAAAGATTGCCAAGAAGGGGGGGTTTCGCAAACATATGAGGCTGTGGAATCCTTTTGTTGGGATGGCGTTCCAGACTCCATACCTTGGGAAACGCTGGCCTGGTGGACCAAGGCTACATGCCAAGGCCTTTCTAGAGGAATCATGTTTGAAGTGGGTCTTGTAGGGTGAGGGGGGCTGTTCTCTGCAGTGACTGGGGGGGGGCATTTCAGGCGGAGAGGACAGCTGTGTAAGGGCTGGGAGGCGTGACGGTGCCTGACATGTATGGTTTGTGCAGTTGGGTTCAGAGTGGCTGGACCAAGGGCTGCGACTGTGGGGCAGGTGGGGCCTTCGGAGCCTGAGGGTGAAGCCCCCTTTCTGCCAGCCCGAAGGAGCTTGGGCTTTGGGTCGAGGCTTGGTCACAGTGGGTCCTGTGTCAGCATTACTGGTGTGGAGGAGATGGGGCCGGAGGAGGGCGGCAGCTAACAGGCAGTGTCAGGAACCCTGAAACAGGGCTGGGGCAGTGGGGATGGAGCCGCCGAGTGACGAGAGCTCAGAGTCTGTGCAGTTGGCAGCGGCCGGCCACTTGCTGGACCGCGGACAGGCAGAACAGGTTGCAGCCTGGGGCTCCTGGACTTTCCCGGTGCCCGTGGGATGCCAGAAGCTGGCTGTTTTGCTTCCTGGAACCTTGCAAAGACTCCCCAGTGTTTTCTCAGCTTTGAAAAGGCAACAAAGCGTGGTGTTCACGCACCTTGTGTTTTTGTAAAATACTTGTACTTTTAACATCTAGCGCAGGCTTGCGTGTATCAGGTGTTCCGTGGTTGCGTTTTGAGCAAGTGAATGAACAAGTGCCTTGACCTCTGTCCTCTGGGAAGCCGAGGGGGTGGCCTCTGCCCCCGTGCAGTTCTGTCGTTCTAAGAGGTCCTGGAGTGAGGTCCTTCTCTGTGCTCTACCCCCCACCAGGCCAGCTCTGGAAGCCACATTTAGGGGAGCCACCGAGGCCACCCGCTTTAGGGGGTCCTGCTTCTTCCTTTGAAGTAGGATTGGGTGGAAAATCACATGGAATGACCTCGATGTAAATATCTGGTGAGGCCTTTTCTTAAGGCCCCAGGGTTTTCTGAATCTCCTCGCCCTTCCTCTGGCTGTCCTCTCCCCCCTCAGCTTCTCTGTTATTTTAAAATCCATTCCCAGAGAAACAATTCCTATGGCAATAAGAACACGGCTGCAGGCTTCTCTTGGCTTGAACTGGTCTGACACTTCACTGCCGCTTTGGGAGTGTGCAAGCTGGACCCAGACCAGCTCTGCCTGGAGCAGGGGAATAGAGTAACAATAACTAACTGTTAGAGGATTTTCAGGAATCCTGAAGCAGATCCTATGGAAGGAGACACACGGCACGCTGTTCTCCTCTCTGAAGAGTCAGGGGTCCCCTGCTTCCTTGCCTGGGCTTCCTTTCCTTGCCTCCCTGAAACCAGGGTCTAGACGTTTCTTTGGTGGCCTGGACAAGACCACCTTGAAAGAAGCTGGACCCAGTGCAGGTTAATTCTGTAACACTTGGGCAAGAGGCGGGGGCTCCCACCTTCTGGGCCTCTGTCTGCCCCACCCCCAGTCGCCTCGGGAGTGATGGGCGGGAAGGTCAGAGCTGGCCAGCTGACTGCTGACCTTTGCCAGCTCCCCTGCTGCCCGTAACGATGTTGCCAAGCTTGTTCCGTCAGGTGTTAATGGAAGTTACGAGAAGCAGCCTGGGAAATGCTGGTGAACAAAGCTCAAGAGTTTCCTTAAGAAAGAGGGAGGGTGTGAAGAGCAGCCTCCGGAGCCAGGCAGCCTGGGTCTGCATCCGCGCTCTGGGTGGCCCTGACCGAATCATCTGACCTCTCTGTGCCTCAGTCTCCTCATATGTAAAATGGGCATGGGTTTACTTCCTCAGGTCGTTCTGGGGCTTCAATGAGTTAATATTCATAAAGGGCTTAGAACAGTATCTAGTAGACACTCTGTGCAGCCCCGTGAAATGATAAAGGCTTTCCCAGAGTGGGCAGTGTGATGATGGACCTTGCAAAGCTTGGGGAAAAGAGGAGTTTCGCAGACATCTGGGACCACTGGATCCTTTTCTGGGGAGCGTGTTGTTTGGTTGGTGTTCCAGACGTGGTGCTCTGGGAAACGCTGGCCTAGTGGGTCAAGGTTAAATGCCTCAGCAGTTATGGTGCCCTCTGCCTTTTGCAGAGGACCTCTGGCTGGGGTCATTTGCAACCTCGCCCTGCAGTTGCCCACCCTGGGGCTGTGGAGGAGCCGGAGAAGCACAGAAGGGAGGGTCCTGTCAGCGTTTCGGAATCCCTGAGAGCCCACTCAGGTTTTCAAGGCCAAGAGTGAGGGATGGGGGCTGGTCCTCTCTCCCAGCAGAGCTTCCACCACTGGGTGGGGTGGGGCGGTGGATGAGCACAGAGGGTCGCTCTCAAAATATGACTGGGGAGCAGGTTGGAGGGTCTGGGGTCCTGAGATGCCCGTGGCGAGTCAGAGGCTGAGGCGTTCTGAGGAGCTTTGTGTCCTGGGAGTGTGACAGCTGAGGGGACCCTGTGTGGCCCCAGGATGGGGGAGAAGGGACCGGGGAAGCCACAGTCAGGCCAGCGCTTCCCTTCATTGACTCAGCGCCTCACAAGTAACCTGAAACTAATAGGATTGGGCTGAGATCAAATGAGGAAATGTGTTTATTAAATATGCGGGCTCATTATTAGCACAGCCTGCTCACTGGCTGAGGGCCCCACCTTTGCAGCTCCCTCCAGCCCGACATGTTTGCTGCGTGCGTGTGTGTGTGTGTGTGTGTGTGTGTGTGTGTGTTTGTGCCCATGCCTGGCTGCAGTTTGCAGCCGAAACATTTTATGTCTTTGAAAGGGTCTGGTCCCCTCCCCCTTCCACATTCTGGAAGGTCAGGGACTGTGTGACATTTGCTGAGAGGTCCCCCAGTTCCTAGCACTCAGGAGGCCCGGCAGAGGGGCTTCTCTGCTTGGAGCCATTGTGAAAGGCTCAGGCTTCCCTCTTCCCCAGAGAGTACCTTCTGGAATCTGGCCCTGCTGCAGGTTGCCCGCTGACCCTGCCGGCCCTGCTAGCCCCCAGAGGCGCCAGGGCCTTTGGGGAGAAGGTGGCAGTTTCCTTCTGATTTGGCTCCAGCTGTCTGCACCCCCGCCAGTTGCCTCTGGCATCTGACATTTTTGTCATTCCTGCAAGGGCTTATCTGGGGAATCAGCACTTACCTCTTCCTGCCCCTCCCTGATTGACTTGGCCAGACGGCTGATTCTCCCTTCTGAGAGGTTTCAACCTGCCCGGACACCCTGTATTTCTGGGGTCATGGGATCCTGGGCCTCTACAGGGTTTGCCAGGCTCTTTCTCTCTTTTGTCCCCTGGCTGACGATGACAATTAGCTCAGATCCTGAAAGTCTTCCTGCAAGAGCTCTGAATACGTACCTTCCTGGAGAGGCAGCTGAACTGATGGGAGAGACCCCTATATCAGCCCAGTCCAACCCCGTCTAGCCTGCTTCTTGTCTCTCTGGGTGCTCCGTTCATCACTGGCTACCTTTTAATCTCAAGCTGCTTCCTGCCTCAGGGCTTCTGCACTGCCTTGATCAGTTTTTGCTTTTTCTTGGCCTAGCTAGTTCCTGCTCAAAGCTTAGAGATCCGCTTAAACATCACATCTTCAGGGAACCTTTTGCTGGCCCCCCCTCCACAAGGTAAGGTAAGGCCCTTTTGTTAAATGCCCTCAGAGCTTACTCTCCTACTTAGAAGTTCATGATAACTGTTAAGTCAATCCTATAATTAATTGATTGATAATTAGTTAATAGTTGTCTGTGCTAAGACTGTAAATTCTCCGAGGGCAGGGATCTGGTTTGGTGCTGTATCTCTTGGTTCTTGCAGAGTGCCCGGATCACAGAGAGTATCCAGGAAAGGACTAACCACTTTGCAAGCTGTATTAGTTTCCTACTGCTGCTGTAACAAATGGCCGTAAACTCTGTGGCTTAAAACAGCACAAATTTATTATCTTACAGTTCTCAAGGTTAGAAGTCTGAAGTGGGTCTCACTGGGATAAAAGGTATTCGCAGGATTGGTCCTTCCCTGGAGTGTCCAGGGAAGAATCCATTTCCTTCCTTTTTCCAGCTTCTAGAGGCTGCTGGCACTCCTTGACTTATAGCTCCTTCCTCCATCTTCAAAGGGCCTCCTCCAACCTCCCTCTCTGACTCTGATCCTCCTGCCTCCATTTTATAAGACCCTTGTGATTAGGCTGGGCCCAGTGGATAATCCAGGATCAGCTCGCCACCTCAAGATCCTTAGTTTAATCACACCTGCAAAGTCCTTTTTACCATGTGAGATAACGTATTCACAGGTTCCTGGGATTAGGATGAGTACATCTTTTGGGATGGGGCATTATTTAGCCTACAGCACAAATGGAAATGAGAAGGGAAAGATTTGGGGCCTTGAAGAGTTGGATTGATGTTAGATTTCAAACAGTATTAAGACTGAAAGTGGCTTTGAGCCTCAAAAACCTGTTAAGACTCAACCTTGTGTAAAGAGTCATGATGAGGGCATGGCCTTCCCACTGAAGTTTTTACAGAGGCTGTGAGGTAGGGATTTAACTTCTGTTTTTTTCACCACAAACCTCCCCTCATGCTTCTACTGAATAATCCATCTATTCCCAATAATTTGAAATGCCACTTTTATCACATACTAAACTTCCCTATGTACACAGCCCTTTTTCTGAACTCTTAATCTGATCTGGAGCCAAAACTACACTATTTTAATTACTATATTCTTATTCTATGTTTTGTTAGTAGATAGAGCAATTCCTCTTTGCTGTTCATCTTTATCAAAATATTCTTAGCATTTGTACACTTTTTCTTTTGGGTGAATTTTATTTTTTAAATTTTATTTATTTATTTATTTTAATAGTTTGATGTATTTTAGTAGCAAACTTACAAGAAGAGCACAGAAGACAGACAACATTAAAAACATGTACTTGCATATAGGACAACTCAGAAAAGTATAGTGAATGGATGGAATCTACTGTATGATAAAAGTGCTACAAACACCATTTAGTTGCAGTCAATAAGAAATTTACCTGTTTTTAAAAAATCCAAAAAAAATCCAAATGCTGGCATAGTCCAGAAAACTTTAACAGGTTTATTTATAATTGTTATAAAGTTGAACTGCTGAAACTTGTTCACTGAAACATTTTGACCTGCATTAATGCTTTATGTCCCCGCATTTATATTAAAAATTCACACACAAATGAAAATGGAAAAACTGCCAATACCTGATTTCTGTTCCCTATTTTTCCACCTGCAATCATATACTTAGGTACCTTTTGACCCCATGGGGGAAAAAAAAATCTAACGTTCAGAACTACCAATAACAGGAAGATAAATTTTTTTTTTCTTTTTTCTTTTAAAAGAATGAAATGTTTCCCATCGTAGTCGATTCTTAAGCACCTTCTCCACATACATGGCGCGCTATAGCTGGATGTCTTTTGGCATAATTGTTACACGTTTGGCATGGATAGCACACAGGCTGGGGTCTTCAAAAAGGCCAACCAGATAGGCCTCACTTGCCTCCTGCAAAGCACCAATAGCTGCACTCTGGAAGCGCAGATCTGTTTTGAAGTCCTGAGCAATTTCCCGCACCAGACGCTGGAAGGGAAGTTTGCAAATCAGAAGTTCAATGGACTTCTGATAACGTCTAATTTCACGGAGCGCCACGGTACCAGGCCTGTAACGATGAGGTTTCTTCACCCCTCCAGTAGAGGGCGCACTCTTGCGAGCGGCTTTTGTAGCCAGTTTCTTCCTCGGTGCTTTACCACCGGTCGCTTTGCGGGCAGTCTGCTTTGTACGAGCCATGGCAAAGAGACCTCCTGACTTACCCCCCTTCTCCTTCCGCTGGAGCTCCGAGAGCTAGAGGCAGCGCTGGCATTGGAGAGTGACAGTGGCGCGGCGGCAGCAGCGAACACAATTGAAAGATCTTGGGTGAATTTTAGAATCATCTTTTCTTGTTCTATAAAACATGCTGTTGGGATTTTGATCTAGGGTGTGTTGACTTAATGGATTAATAGAATTCAATGTTTATAATACTGTGTGTTTTTCAGTCTTTCTGCTCCATTTATCCAGAGCTTGTTAGATTTATTCTTAGGCATTTTGTAGTTTTTATTGCTATCGTGAATGAGTTCTTTTTGTTCCCTGACACTTTTAAATGTTGATGTCTGGCAAATAGGAAAGCTGTTGATTTGGGGTACGTTGATCTTATGTCCTGCTACCATAAGGCATTAAAAAAAATATTTTAATGGTTTTTCAGGAGGTTCTCTAGGGTTTTTGAGGTAGAGAATCCTATAGTCTTCCAATGTGTCTGTGTGTGTGTGTGCGTGTGTATGTTTGTGTGTATGCGTGTGTGTGTTGGTCACTGTGTAAGTCAACATCTTGGTTGAGTTGGAAGAATGAGGCTTCATCTTTCTTACAAAGGATGGTGAGGTAGAGGGCTCTGAGGAGAGAGAAAGGAAAGTGGGTTGTGGTTTGGTCTCCCCCAGAGTCATCTTCTCTGCTCCCTCTTTTCCTCCTTGTTTACTCTGAAGAGAGGCAGACAACGTGTGGGTCCTGGACGTGGTTAAAAGATGATGGTATATTTGCCTCACTTCTTGGTTTATAGACAGGATATTTTTGGAGTCCGAGGACCCAGGATTCACCCACCTTTCCCTCCCTTTCATCCCCCCTTTATTAAACAAATAGCCTAATAATAGACTGCGGTTTCTAGACTCCTTGTAGGGCCAGTCATTCTGAAGAGGCTAAATTATTTCTGCCATTATCACGCATCTGCCCTCTCCTTCCCCATCAGTGACAACTTATTCTGCCTGAAAACAGCCCTGGTCCTAGACCATGAGCTGTCAGCTTCTGTTTGGTCTATCTCTTTTTCTCTAACAAAACCAGCATCTGTTTGAAGCGGGTGGGGAGGCAGATGCTGAGCTGGGAGTGGGGAGCATGTGAATTCCTCCCTCCTCCCACCCAGCTTGTCCTATGCCGGGAAATGCAGTTAAAATGAAAACCAAGGGCCATCTTGTTTAGCAGAGCCAAGAACATGAACCTATGTCCTTCCACACTGGTACTCAGGTAGATGGTGTTCCCTGAAAACCACAGGTGGCCCAAAGCATTCCCAAGGCGAGAGAGCAGTGTTTCGGACTGGCATGACACTCTTTTATAGGCTGATGCCAGCTGTATCTTAGTCCATGCGTTAGCTGTCCAGTTGCTGTGTATGGACCGGGGCTGGCCGTGTGGGCCGACTCTGGTCCTCTGCACCCGTTGGTGGGGGAATCACAGGGACAGCTAAGACTGAGTCACAGCTGTGTCCCAGAGAATACAGAGGGCCAAAGTCATCAGTGCCTGGGATCTTGGCACATCCTAGCAGGGAAGCTTCGGGGGGCCTGGGATTGTCTGCCTTGGTTATCGCCATATCCCTGGAATCTGCCCATCTGGAGCCAGAAATAGGTGATAAAGCCAAGTAGGTTCATGCTGGGTGGGCATCTGCCATCTGTGAGTAGGTAGGCAGGTCAGTTTATAAAGGTTCAGCCAAGTTGGGCTGCGGTGGGTGGTCCCAAAAGCACAGACCTAATACTCAGAACTTTGGAGTCAGGCAAATTGACATCAGAACCTTGGCCCCTTGTCTAGCTGTGGGCAAGTTCCTGTTACCTTGCATCAGTTTACACATCTGTGAGATGGGACTAATCCTAGCCAGTTCCTGTGGGAGCATTCAATGAGCTGTTTGAATCAGGGCTGTGTGTTCTACTTGGAATCTAGAGTGAACAGTGGCCCCTGGGGTGGGTTGTTCTGCCTTCTGGATGGTGGAGCACCTGGCCATGTGGCTGCCACGGGCAGCTTTCCCCAGGTCCTGTCCTGGCTTGCTTTATTCTTGTTTCATGTGCTTGTTCTGCAGCTGGGCTTTGAGCCCCTCGGGGTCAGGAGTCCCCTCCTAGATGGCTTTGTCTGCCCCAGCAGGTAACCCGGGGCTGAGCATGGAGCGTGGACTCAAACAATCCCTTATTGATTCAACCGCAGCCCAACTGGGACACCACAGTTGCTTTCTAGGCCAAGAAGTCCAAGTCACTCAGGATCCTGGAGTTGCATTCTAACCTGGAATGAACCAGGGAGTGAACAGGGGCCTGCTGGGCCATGACGCAGTGTGAGAGTCCAGGCATTGCACGAGCAAGGGGTTTGGAAGGAAAGTTCAATTCCCTGGCTGGCCGTTGGCAGGGAGGCGGGAGGGCTGGAAGTTGTCTGCCTGCTGGCCCGGGGCAGCTGCATGTGGGGACGGCTGTCTCAGCTTCGGACATAGGATCTGCCCCAAGATTAATAACAGAGCCTGGCCATGCCTGTGGGGAGCAGAGAGGGGCTTGGGTTACCGCGCACCAGGAAATTCGCCTGCCCCACTGACAGTGGGTGGGTAGCCGGCAGGATGGATGGGCTCTGGGGGCTGGGGGGTGTCTGGGCAAGACAGCTCAGTGTGGGCCCAGCCAAATGCACCCCGACGGGATGCAAGCTGACCCTCCCAAGGGCCGCTTTCTTTCCGCTGGACCCGAAACCGGCAGGAGCTGATCTCCAAGAATTATGTGAAGCGTTGGGAATGGAAACCAAATGTTGGTGTCAGGTAGAGAAAGCTGATGGAAGCTCTCGGCCCAGCAGGTCTGGGAGCAGCAGGGGTTGGGGCTCTGGTGGCCAGCACAGATGTTTAGGTGAAAGAAGCCTGACATCTTCTTTCAAAAAAGGTTTATTTTCCCCCTGATTATATTTATCATAGATCATTCAGAAAATATGGAAAAGTGGAAAGAAAGAAATCATTTATAATTCCATTTTTGTAGGTTTAAAAATTTTAATTCTTTTTATTGTGATAGAATACACACAACTTAAAATTTACCACCTTAATCACTTTTACATGAACAGTTCACTAGCATCAAGTATATTCACATTGCTGTGCAACCATCACCACTATCATCTCCAGACCCTTTTCATCTTGCAAAACAGAAACTGTGCAACCATTAGACACTAACCCCCCATTTCCTCCTCCCAGCCAGCCCCTGGCAACTGCCATTCTACTTTCTCTCTCTATGGTTTTGACTACTCTAGGTACCTTGTATAAGTAGAATCATACAGTATTGGTCCTTTTGTAACTAGCGTATTTCACTTAGCATAATGTCCTCAAGGCTCATCCATGCTCTAGCATGTGTCAAAATTTCCTCCATTTTTAAGGCTGAATAATATTCCATCGTATGGGTGGACCACATTTTGTTTATCCATTCATCTGTTGATGGACACTTGGGTTTCTTCCACCTTCTGGCTATTGTAAATAATGCTGATAAGGACATGGGTGTACACATTTCTCTGAGTCTCTGCTTTCAGTTCTTTTGGCTAGATACCTAGAAGTGGAATTGCTGGGTCATATGGTAGTTCTATTTTTAACTTTCTTGAGGAACCATCATACTGTTTCCCATGGTGGCTGCACAATTTTATGTTCCCACTAACAGTGCAAATGGGTTCCGATTTCGCCACATCCTTACCAACACTTGTTATTTTGTAAATTTTTTTGGATAGTAGTCATCCTAATGGGTGTGAAGCGGTGGTTTTGATTTGTATTTCTCCAATGATTAGTGATGTTTAGCATCTTTTCATGTGCTTATTAGCCATTTGTTCATCATCTGTAGAGAAATGTCTATTTAAGTCCTTTGCCCAATTTTGAATCAGGTTTTTTTTGTTGTTGTTGTTATCGTTGTTGAATTGTCAGTGTTCTTTATATATTCTGGATATTAACCCCTCATCAGATATGTGATTTGCAAATATTTTCTCCCATTGTGTGGGTTGCCTTTTCACTCTGTTGACTGTGTTCTTTGATGCATAAAAGTTTTAAATGTTGATGTAGTCCAATTTATCTATATTTTCTTTTGTTGCCTGTGCTTTTCATGTCATATCCAAGAAATCATTGCCAAATCCAGTGTCAAGAAGCTTTGGCCCTACATTTTCTTTTCTATTTTGCCCTAGGAGTTTTATTCTTTTAGGACTTACATTTAAGTCTTTGATCCATTTTGAGTAAATTTTTGTAAATGGTGTAAGGTAAGGGTTCAATGTCATTCTATTACAACGTCATTCTATTACAACGTCATTCTATTACATGTGTACAAGTTTCCCAACACATTTTGTTGAAAAGACTGTCCTTTCCCAATAATTCCATTTTTGAGAGGCATATTTCCTTTGGTCTTTGCTATGTGCTTGCATATATATATATATTATATATATATATATATATATATATAATATATATATATATGTATAGTTTTGCACAGTTGAGATCACACAGGATTTGTTAAGGAGGAAAGTCAATATATTTAGTCTTGGGTCCTGCCTTTTAACACATTTGCCTGGAAGCCTCAATGAAGCGGTCTTCAGTCATTATGTAGATATTCCAGATGCCCAGGGTTTAGCAGGGACTGTTAAACGGTTGCTGAGTGTGCAGAAATGGTTCAGAGAAGGTCACTGTCTTCAAAGTCCAATAGAGGAGACTAAATGAACAACTATCACAGGAGGTCTGGAGTCACAAATGTCTGGACAAAGGGATACAAGGAAACAGAGGCAGGAGCAATGTGGTACCCAGGACAGCTGGGGAGGCTTCCCAAAGGGGGTGACATTTGAGGTGGCTCTGGAGGAAGAAGAGGCAGAGATGGGGAAGACTGAGAAAAAGGAGTGAGCAAAGGCCCAGCAAGAGGGTGGGAGGGGGCCTGGCATGGTGTGGCCCTGGGTTCTGAGAACGAGAGACAGAAGCAAGGATTGAGGTGAGCATGGTTCATCCTGGGGGCTATGAGGAGACTCTGGAGGTCTGGAAGGATTGGAGTGGAGTGATATGGGCCACCAGATATGACGCCCATCAGAGCCTTGCAGCCATATAAAGTCAGGGGCTCATGCTATGTCACCAGTCAGCAGAGAGATGAGTACAGCTTGGCAAACGGTAAAATGGTAAAATGGCAGATGGTAAAACCTTCCGGAGAATATCTCACCAGTCACAATTCACCACCACCCTCTTTCAAGGCCTGTGGAGGCTGAGGCTTAATGTAGCACAGGGGAGGTGATCTTGCCTGGGGATTTGTTTCTGAGGGTAGTATAATTTGGTGGCCAAGGGTCTGACTCGTAGTTTGAGTCCTGCCTCTACCATCTGCCAGCTGTGTGACCTAGGAGAAACCATTTCTTCTCCACAAGCCTCGATTTCCTCGTCTGTAAAGTGGGGACAACCATCATATCTACCCCAAAAGTGGAGGAGAAGATTTACAATATAATTTATCACATTAGGAATTATTATTATTTTTTTAATTAATTAATTAATTATATTTTTGGCTGCATTGGGTCTTTGTTGATGCGCACGGGCTTTCTCTAGTTGCGGCGAGTGAGGGCTACTCTTCATTGCGGTGCGCCGGCTTCTCATTGCGGTGGCTTCTCTTGTTGCAGAGCAAGGGCTCTAGGCATGTAAGCTCAGTAGTTGTGGCACACGGGCTCAGTAGTTGTGGCGCACGGGCTTAGTTGTTCTGTGGCATGTGGGATCTTCCTGAACCAGGGCTCGAACCCGTGACCCCTGCATCGGCAGGTGGATTCTTAACCACTGTGCCACCAGGGAAGTCCCGGAGGAGAAGATTAAACAAGAAAAGTCTTTAAAGCACTTGGTATTATCCATCTTGGATCATGTGTTTTAACTTTTAATTTCATTTGTAAACTTTTATTTTATTTATTTATTTAAAAAAAAAACTCATTTATTTATTTATTTTTGGCTGTGTCGGGTCTTCGTTTCTGCGCGAGGGCTTTCTCCAGTTGCGGCAAGCGGGGGCCAACTCTTCATCGCGGTGCGCGGGCCTCCCACTATCGCGGCCTCTCCTGTTGAGGAGCACAGGCTCCAGACGCACAGGCTCAGCAACTGTGGCTCACGGGCCCAGTTGCTCCGCGGCATGTGGGATCCTCCCAGACCAGGGCTCAAACCCGTGTCCCCCGCATTAGCGGGCAGACTCCCAACCACTGCGCCACCAGGGAAGCCTTGTAAACTTTTATGAAAGTTGCATAGGTACGTAGTTTCAAGAACCAAATAGTTCTACAAGGCTTAAGATGAAAAACAACAGCCCTCCATCATCCGCTTCCTTTCTCATGTTCTCCAGAGACAACCACTGCAACTCTTTTAAGTTTTCAAATTTTTAGTGTTTGCACCCACATCTCTAAGATACGTAGTTACATTGCTACAAGTTGATTTTTCTGTTTCGGGCGTTAGGTATCAATTTTCCGCTATGAAAGGTGAGAGTGGAGTATCTTCCACACGCTGCCCTCCCCTTCACACACATTTCCTGGGCCCCCATTTTCCCAAGACACTTTATGTCACGGTTCTAGTTAGCACAATACTCAGGTCTTACATTCTATGCCAAGTGATAGCTGAGCCATGTAGTGTACTATGATGGCTTTTCCTGAACACATTTTTGACCCTTCTTGTGTTTGTTCACTTAGTTTTTCTGTGTTTTTATTAATTCATCTCCAAACTCTCTCCCAGTTGTGCAGATTTCCTCCTGACACTGCATGAGATATTCCATTACTTTCGTCTTCTTCCAGCAGTTGCTCCTTGAACCTCTGATCTGCTGCGATCTGGGCAGATGGAAACCTACAATATTGGGATTGCTTTTCACCAACGACATGGGGATTTCCTTTGCCCCAAGCTTCCTCCCTGTATTGGGCACCCTCTCTCCTACAGTTCGTAGCCACTCTTTTTGGTTTGCTCCCTCATTGTGATGGAACACATCCTCCAGTAGCTTTCCGAGAAAAGGTGGCATGTTTACGAGGCTTAAGGTTAGGTGTTCTACCCAAGAGCCAAGGCTGAGATATTCGTGTATTTCTCCTGCCTGCCTTGTCCACAGGGCTTTACACCAGGGTCTCCCACTGACTTCCCATCATCCTCAGGCTAGACTGCCAGGGATCCATAAACCCAGCAATGCGAGCTTATCCCTCTGAATTCATACCTTTTATTAGTTTCTGGCCTCTTACAAATTCCTTTCCTTTCCCTCCAACTTAGCCATGCACTCAATAATATGTATTTTTGATATTTTAACCAGCATCATTAGTTGTGCTGAACCAGGAAGGATTTTGTGCACAAGATAAGGGCCTTGGGTGGGGGAGGGGAAGAGGGACCATCTGGGGAAGATAAGAACCAGAGCCTCTCTCCGAAGGCCACAGAGAAAATAGCCTGTAGGGAATTCACACTCAAACACTCCAGGTGGGCCTGTGAGTGCCAGGAACTATGGAGTTGACTGAGGCAAAGTCAACTTTGCATGGTCCAGGGGCTCATATGGGTCAGACACCCACTGGGAGCAAAGACCCAAACTTCAGCCCATTCACAGGTGCAAACAACTGGGGACAAAAGCAAGGGACAAATAAGTGAACACACAAGTGAACGCCTGACCCACCATCTTCCGGGAAACTGTGGCACTGGCCTCACCTCTCCTCTGGGGCAGGTCTATAATTCCGAGGGGTCCTGGAGTAAAGTCCTCTTCTGTGCTTTGTTCCCACCAGATCAGCTTTCCAGAAGCCACTTTAAAGAAGCCACAGAGGCCACCAGCTTTAGGGGTCTTGCTTTTTCCTTTGAAGTGGGAGTGGGCGGAGAAGGAGTTTTCCAGAAAATTCCTTGAGGCAGCCTCAATGTAAATATCTGGTGAGGTCTTAGGAATTGGGAACTCCTTCTCTGGGGCTGGGAAGCTGAGGGCCCGCTGCAGAGGGCCTTGGGTGGAGGGGTGGGAAAGGGCCTGGCCAGCTGGGGCCTCCCACACGCCCCCAGAGCTCCGCTCCCCTCTCTCCTCCCCTGTGGCTCCAGGATTCCCTCCGAAGAGCATCCCCCTTCTGTAGGTCTCCTCTTTGGCCTGTGCCCTTTGCCCCCACCCTGCCTCCCCAGCCTGACCTGCTAACCAAAGCCTTCTGTCCGAGGTCAGCGCTGCCTGGCGGATGCCTGGGGGATGGGGAAGCGGAAGGAAAGGGGGATGGGGAGGGCCCCAGCCTTCAGAGCCGGAGCAGATGGCGAAGAAAAGAGGCTTGTTTGCCTCGCCGGGGGTCCGGTTCCAGTACAAGAGGGGAGTTTCTCCAGTCTCGGGAGTTTGCTTGCACACAAGCACACGTGGGAATGTGTGTGTGTATGTGGGGTCACCCCCTTTTTGCTGGAAGTGCTGGGGCCTGCTGGGGATTCTGGTTGTTGTTTACCTTCTGAAGGCCTGGCTTTGTCTGGGCTGTGAATTCATCCCGGGCAGGGGCCGTGACCCGCCCCCCAGTTCCTGTGTACCCTGGGTGTGTGTCGGCACAGATCTGGTTGAGTGACAGCTGGACCCAGGAGACCTCAGGCGGAAAAGAGAGTCTTCGTCTTCTCCAAGGCTCTCTGGGGGAGGGAGCGATCTCTGCATTTGGACCCAGTTCCAGAGGCCTTAGAGCTTAGAGACAGGGTCTGTCCTGCTCACTGAAGTCCCTGGAACATCCTCGATGCCTAATTACAATGGCAAACACTTCATTCGTGCTTATTCTGTGCCAGGCGGTCTTCTTCCTGTGTTACGTATATTGACTCATTCCTCACAATGACCCCGCAGGTTAGGTGCCGGTATTATCCCCATTTTCTAGGCAGGGAAACCGAGGCCCAGGGAGGGAGAAGTCACTCTGGGCTTCACAGCAGAGCTGGGATGTGGGAGGTGGGTGCCGAGGTGGGAGGGTTCTCCAGATTGGTGGAAACAGCAGGAGCAGAGGCGCCCCGAGGGCAGCGGGTCTGGCCCTTTTGAGTCATCCTCACCCAGCCCCTGCGTCCTGTCTGTAGGCACCTTCCAATAGTTCCTTTCTTTTCGTATCTGTTGTTTTGTACTGCACGCCTTCTGTATTAACTAGGGACCAAGTTTCCCAAAACCAGGCTTATGGTCACATCTGGGAACCCCGAAAAGGTGGCAAAGGTCTGTGACCCAGTTCCCACTTGTCTGAACTGTACCTCCCTCCACAGGCCTGGTGTGGCCACCGCTCAGCTGTGTGGCCTGGGGCCAACCCTGTGTAGGAGGTGGAATAAAAGCCCCCAAAGATGTCCACATTCTACTCCCCAGAGCCTGTGAATATGTTACCTTACGTGATAAAAGCGACTTTGCAGATGTGACTAAATGAACGCTGTTGAGGTGGAAGATGTTCCTCGATTCCAGGTGAGCACAAGCTAATCAGCGCCCTTCTAAGAGGGAGGCAGGAGGGCAGATGTGACGACGGAATTAAGAGGTCAGAGTGATGTGAGGAAGGGGCCTTGAGCCAAGAACTGCCGGCAGCCTCCAGAAGCTGGAAAAGACTCGGGACAGATTCTCCCCTAGAGCCTCCAGAGGGAACCAGCCCCACGGATGTCAGCCCCGCCGACACCTTGACTCTAGCTCAGTGAGACTGATTTTGGACTTCTGGCCTCCAGAGCTGTAAGATAATAAATATATATCATTTTACATTGCTAAGTTGATGGTAATTTGTCACAGCAGCCCTAGCACACCAACACACCATGTCCCCACTCTGAACCACAGTCTTTTCATCTGGAGAATGGTCACAGCACCCACGTCCTGACTCCAAGGCTCTGGGGATCAGAAAGCAGGAGACCTTCCGCTCTTCTGGGCTGTTGCTGGAACTTTCTGTCACCTAAAGCAGGTTTCTGCCCATCAACGGATGAATGGATAAAGAACATGTGGTATTGATGTGCAGTGGAATATTATTCAGCCTTTAAAAAGAAGAAAATCCTGCCATTTGTGACAACATGGATGGAACTGGAAGACAGAATACTAAATGGAATAGGCCAGATGCCGATGGACAAATACTGCATGAGACCACTTATAGGAGGGACCTAAAATATTATAGAAGTAAATTTATAGAAGCAGAGAGTGGAATGGTGGGAGGAGGGGCAATGGGGAGGTACTAGTCAAAGGCTACAAAGATGAGTAAGTTCTAGAAATGCCGTGTAGTTAACAATGCTGTAGTGTGTGTTTAAAAATTTGCCAAGAGGGTAGATCTTGTGTTAAGTGTTCTTACCACAAAATAATAGTAATAATAATAATGATAATAAATAGGGCAGGAGGAAACTTTTGGAGGTAATGGATATGTCTGTGACATAGATTGTAGTGATCGTCTCCCTAGCGTATACTTACCTCTGAATTCATCAAGTTGTATCCATTAAATATGTACAGCTTTTTGTACGTCAATCATACCTCAATAAAATGGTTTAGAAAAATAAAAAAAGCGGGTTTCCAGGCCTCACTGTTGTGAGGTCTCTTCTGGAGGGGAGAAACCCTTATCCAGAGGAATTCTAACCAAAAGCTCAGCAATCCCACCACAGGCCTGATTAAAAGAAACCTTTCTAGCAGGAAAACTGCAAGTCATTAGTTTTCAGCTTTTTCTTGTGTGAACGACCGTTGGGAGGCCTGGTTCACAGCATCCTGCAGCTTGTGATGGATTTAATTTTCTGTCTTGATCCCATGGCAAAACCCACAAATAGGAGTGCATTAGCCGGTCTGGTCCTGGCGGCCGCGCTCCTGGGATGGATGAGGTGCAGATGGAAGGGCCCTCCTGAGTTGCTCTGTGGGAACCACCTGTCTGCGGGCGTTCCTGGGAGGAAAGCCCTTTCATCAGCGGGACTGGAGAGACAATGGCACTGCAGAAACAAACCAAGAACTTGAAAGTGCGCCTCTCTGCCGGATGCCAGGGGAGAGGGGCAATTCTTCTCCGGTGATTTTGTGTCTTTCTTGTGGCCGGCCCTGTGGTGCCTGGAGGACTTGGGCAAAGCCGCCAGATGAGAGGGGAAAGGTGAGGGGAAGGTGGGCTGCCCGACCAGGGGGACATCTGCCTTCAATCACAGCGGAGGACAAAGTGGGGCTGAGGAATTACATTGGACGAGGCTTCTCTGGAGACTGCAGCCTTCGGGTGGGGTCTCAGCCCTGGGGTCGTGCACACAGGGGCTCAGGAGAAAACCTTCCGGAACTTAGCTGTGTTCACGTCCTGCCCTTGCTTACAAACTGTTCTGAGGCCTCCCCCGGCCTCAGGCCAAGGCTGGAACCCTGAGGCCACTCCAGCCGCATACCGCTTCTCTGGCAATTCTAGCGCTTTCAAGCTTTTGCAAGTGACCATCCTCCTCGTGAACGTTCCTCAGCCCCGGCTCGGAGTCAGGCTGATGCTGGGGGTCCTTCCCCTCCGCCCAGAATTGTGTGCATCCTGGGAGGGGCCTGGGAGGCCTGGACCAGTGGCAGCAGGAGTGAGAGGGTGATGCAGCAGCCCAGTGGGTGCTGAGGAGACGGCATAAAGCCCTGGTGCAGGCGAGGGGGCCGAGATGCTGGGGAATGGTGCTGCTTGCTGGACGCAGGGCCGAGGTGTGGGGAAGGGAAGTCGGTTTGGTGTGATGCTGGGTTTGCATCTGAGCCTGGGGAGGGTGCAGTGCCCGGACGTCCTGGAGAAGATGACCGGGGGCCTTCCCGGTAGAGGTCTGAAGTGGACGAGTTCCCTCCAGGCGGGCACAGAGGGAGATGGGGGAGGGTTCATGGGATCTGCGGTACCCCGACATCTAGATGAGGCTCAGAGAGGGAGGAGGAAGGGGAGGAGCTGACAGGGTTCAGAGAGCCAGGAGCGGAGATTTGGGAGACGGGGACTGAGACGCTGGCGTGTGGACTCCTCTTTTGAGAACCGCGACCCCGAAGAAGAGGAGGAGAGAGAAGGACGAACCCTGGGCGTGGGGATCAGGATCTGGTGCGAGAGCCTGGAGCATGCAGGTCACTGGAGTAAGATCCAGTGGAGAATGGACATGAAAGCAGGGAATATATAGGGGTTGGGAGGTGGGGGGACAGCTGGCATGGCCTCCTGATCCCAGGTGAGCTGAGAGGCAGAGAGGCCACCTGCTTCCAGGTGAGTGGGAGGGCGAGGACTCACCCCTGGTAAGCCTGGAGGAGGCTGGGGAAGAAGCCAAGGGAGTGTGCGCCTGAGGGCTCAGCGTTCTCAGTGGATTGGGAGATGGGCGGCCTGCAGGTGGGGGGAAAGGAGAGGAGGGGAGGGGAGGACAGCAGAGCATCTTGGTGGGGGACCAGGGAAGACTGAGCTGCCACCGGCATGGAGGGCCCTGCCCAGGCAGGACGTGGCTCTGGGGGATCAGAGTCCCTGGGCAGTGGGGCAGGGCCGGGGTGGTTTGACCTTACCATCCCTCCCCGGCAGAGCCAGGCATCTCCTCCTCAGGGCTCCCCCAGCATCCTAGGTCCTGGCCTGTTCTCATCACCTGCCTCCTATTTCTGTGGTCCTTTGCATCGTCTGTGCCCTTCCCCCAGATCGCAGGTCTCCTTCCTGCTCTGTCAGCCAATGACCGTGTCAGGGGCTGGTGCCTAGAGAGGGCTTAATAAAAGTTAATGGACGGGGACTTCCCTGGTGGCGCAGTGGTTAAGAATCTGCCCGCCAATGCAGGGGACACGGTTCGAGCCCTGGTCCGGGAAGATCCCACATGCCGTGGAGCAACTAAGCCCGTGCGCCACAACTACTGAGCCTGCGCGCTAGAGCCCGCGAGCCACAACTACTGAGCGTGAGTGCCACAACTACTGAAGCCTGCACGCCTAGAGCCCGTGCTCCGCAACAAGAGAAGCCACTGCAATGAGAAGCCCGTGCACCGCAACAGAAGAGTAGCCCCCGCTCACCGCAACCAGAGAAAACCCGTGCGCAGCAATGGAGACCCAATGCAGCCAAAAATAAATAAATAAATTTATATATTAAAAAAAAAAGTTAATGGACCGAATGGCTTAGAACCACCATGAGGAGCTCGAGTGTCTTTGCTCTGGAAGCCGCAGTTAGACGGGGGAGGTGGACAACTGCTCACATCTGTGCCTGACGAGCCCCACACGGGTGGCTCTGCTTTGCTGGAAATTCTCTCCGAGCCCCTGGCTGGGGGATGATTTTGGAGACCCAGGTGTTTGCAGAACTACCTGCCTGGAAAGGATGTAGGGCTAAGGCTTTCCCTGACACCGCCAGTCCTGTGGGTGGTAGAAGCCTGGCCCTGGCCGGCTGGAGGACGTGGTACCTTGCTTGGCCAGTCTGGTTCCCCAGCTGTTCTGGCTTCTGGGCGAGAGGCAGTGTTGCTCGGGCCCTTCTGCCGAGGTGGGGGTGATGGCCTCTGTAATAGTCCCCCAGCTCTGATGCTGCCTTGTGGGTTCCATCTGCTGCCTGAGGAGGAGGCAGAGGCCCAGAGAGGGATGGGGCCTGTACAAAGTCACACAGCAATTCCTGCAGCTGGACCCCCCCCCCCCCAATCCACAGCTCTGGAAGCTCTTGTGAGGAAGACCCCTGGAACCCACTGGCTGATCTCAGATGGAAAGGGCAGGATCCACTGGTGTTTACCCATGTTTGCCGGCTACCTGCTGGAGGGGTTAATGAGCCATCAATGATTAGTGCTGATAGCAAGATACCTCTAAGAGGTAAGAAGCAAAGGCAGATTCGAGAAGTGGTGACCCCAAAGAAAAGGCAGACTTCACAAACAGCCGGGTGTAATTCGGAACACTGCAGTCATTCTCCTGGATTTTGCCCTTTGCAGGGGAATTGAGGCATTCCTTAGAGACTCCGACAGCTGTGGGTTTCTTGGGTGTCATGGGCCACCCAGCTGGGCCTGGTGTTTAGAGCCGGAACCCCTTTCCTTTGGAAACGGATGCAGGTCCAGAAGGTGTTCTGCTCACAGGAGACTCGCTTGGTCGTAATTGTGTGTGATCCTCGGCGGATATCAAATGCCAAATTCCACAGTCAGTCCCTTTCAGCCGTCACATTCCTCAGATTCTTATCAGTTTTTTTTTCCTCAAGTGAACACTGGGAACCACTCTCCCCGCTGATTGCAGAAGGAGGGGAGAAAATTAAAAACAGGAGTCCTGGCTTTCGTCCCCGACTCTGCCACCAGCTTGCCATCCACCTTGGGTCCTTCCCTTCTTTTCTCACCTGTAAAGAGAGGGGGTTGGGACAAGATGATCTTTGCAAAACCTCTTGTGGTACAAAGCTTTTGTAATCCTCCATCCAAGTCCACAGTGAGATGCTGTCTGGAAAATACACCTAAACAACATTCCGACTGCTTCACCAAGCAAGAGAATTTTCTAGCACATCTGCAGTGGTGGGAGCTTAGGAGTGGTGACCTTTCCATGTGTCCCCTCCCTCACGGGGAACCGTTCCTTTCCCTGAATGTTGCAGCAGAGATTCTCAGAGATGGGCATTCTGAGTTCCAAGGGGCTGGGCCCTCAGGGAAATGTTCCAGTAGTTTGCACCTCCCTGCCCAGCAGTCTGCTGTATGGCCTTTGGCCGTAACTGTTGGCAGCAGTAACCATGGCGGTCACTACCACTGATGTTCCTTTACAAGTGACAAACTGCTTACACATTCATTTATTTTTGTGGATCCCAGGCTGCATGTTATTATTCCCATTTTACAGAGGAGGCCACAGAGGCTCAGGTGCCATGAAGCCCGTTCAGCTAGGCAGAGCAGAACCAGGACTGGAGCCCGGCTCTCCTGAGCTACCCACATCCTGGGCACTTTCCACATCCCATAGTGTGTGGGGTCACGCAGCTAGTCAGGGGCCTTGCATGAGGCAGGGGCTCCATGGACATTTGTGCAAATCGGCGAGTGATGCCCCCTTGGCCCCGCCATGCAGAGCCAGCGCCTTGGTTGGCAGTCAACAGTAGGAGTCTTGGGGCACATGCTATGCTGATGTTTATGGAAGTGAAACACTTACATCCCAAGGATCCTAAAACCCCAAACCAAGGAGCTGGTCAAGCCAGAGCAGTCTGACCCTCACAGACCCAGATATAGTCTCTGAAACTGTCCATCATCTAGTGGAGAAAAAAAATGCAGATACCATTGGGTAAAGAGCAAAGTCTTCCTTTGTCCCAGAAAAGGTAGAGCTAGTTCAGGATCATGATTATATTTCCATTATGAAGTACAATCAACGTAAGCGCTCAGTAAACGTTACTCATCCCCGCAATGAGTCAGCAAGGTGCTGCGCATTTGTTCTGGACCTGCCAACGGTCCTCGGTGTCCACTGGGGCACCAGGATGCATTTGGTCAGTGAGTGACCTCTGCGGAAAGCGGAGCTTTCTTGTGTCCAAGATCAGGACAGGATCTGGCAGTGTCTTTCTCAAAGACACGGTCCTTCATGGTCTTTCTCAAGTGCACCATCTCTCAAAACCACCTAATGACTCAGATTCTGTGAGGACGGGCCCCAGGAATTTGCATGTGTAACAGGTTTCCGGGCGATGCTGAGTCAGGAAGGGGACCCTATCCACCTGAAGGAAGTTGGAAGCTAAAGCAGGAATAAGAGTAACGTTTACTGAGCACTTACGATGTGCCAGGTTCAGGGGTTCTCGTGAAAAGTGCTGGTCATGGGGTCTGCTTAGCCAGAGAGCATCTCAGCACGTGGTCCCCCTAAACGTGGGCAGGAACGCTGACCCCGTGCAATGCATTTGGCCCCATCTTCTCACAACTTGTGGCAGAATGCTCAAAACCACATGGTCTGTTCGGCCAAATCATATACTCCCTTAGCTGCCCTCCTCTGAATGGGAAATTCAACCCCTAAGTAGCTGATGTTCTGTGCTGGGTTCTTTCCAGCCTCCTCTCAGGTGGGGGAGGCCTCAGGAATTCTGAGCTGTGGAAGGTGCTAGAGGATGAATGCAGACAATAATGAAGTGGGAGGAAGCCCAGAGGCTGCCTATGGCACAGCCGTGCTCCCCGGGGCCTGCCGGCTCTCCAGCCCCCCAGACCCGCAAATCTGCATTTGCCCTCCAAGCCTCCGTGCGTGCGGGACCCTGGAGTCTGTGCCATCGCCCTCCTTTTTTACAGAAACGTTTGGTCAGTTGCCGCGGGGCTTTCGGATCAACATCCTGTACCTCTAAAAGTCAGTGACCTTAAATGTACTTAAATTCCTCCCCAGTGTTGCCTTGAAACGTACCGTTCCAGTAAAAACGACTGTCAGGAGATACAGGCAAATTGATCTGCTTATCCAAACACTCCTACTGGTTTTTGTGCCCTGAAAACCCATCAGGCCTTAGTGTAACATACAGCCAGTTATCCTTACATAAACAAAACCCTAACTCCGGACAGTGGTTTAGGTGGATGAGAGATGAGAGATGGAGAGCAACATCAGCCGTAGAGATGCTTACTTTGTTGGGAGACACCGCGTAGTGGTCCATGCGTTGGCCCCGTTTGGATCCAGGTGGTAAAGACCATTTCAGGGGGCTTCCGCGGGGCCTCGGCTGGTCCCTTCACGGTCTGTGCCCGTTTATCCCAAATGGGCTCAGCCTCTGCCCTACCCCCTGCCACCAGAGGGTCCTCCTGGAACCCCACTGACCGGGTTCCCCTCTCATTTAAAAATCTTCCGAGTCTTGGGAATTCCCTAGCGGTCCAGTGGTTAGGACTCAGCGCTTTCACTGCGGCGGCCTGGGTTCAGTCCCTAGTCGGGGAACTAAGATCCCGCGAGCCGCACAGCGCAGCCAAAAGAACCCAAAAATCTTCCATGTCTTACCTCCTCTTTTCCAATAGGGTGAGTCTCCTTGCTCTTTGAGGGTCAATTGTGTATCTTCACCCTCCATCCAGCGAGTGGGTGTCCTGCCTCTGCTCACCATTCCCCTCCCAGGACGGGGCGCCCACTACAAACGTGTGGGCAGCTCATCGCACCCACGGCCCACCCTCCGGAAGCAGGTACCTCCCCAGCCTGAGTGGAAGTCTGCCTTCTGGTGGATGTCGTGTTCTGACCCGACTCCAGGCCCTCTGCGGCCCCACAAGCAAGTGTTGTCTAGCTCCCCTGCATTTATCTTGGCGCGGGGGAAAGCTGGCCTCCCAGAGCTGCCTCCCGCCACCAGGGCCCTCAGCTTATTTCTACTCAGTATATCTGAACGCTGCATTGTCGACAGGCCTCCACTGCTGGAGAGGGCAGATGTGGACCCGAGGGGCATGGGGCCTTCCCCTCCACGTCACCAAATCTTGGGCTTCTGACCTGTCCTCCTCCCATGGACACTCACTGCTCTGCAAGCCAACCTTCCCCTCCTCCCAGCCCTGGTGTCTCCTGCTCAGAGGACAGCGGTCGCAGCCCTCTCCTCCCAGCGCACTGGTCTCAGTTTGTTCCTTTTCCTGTTGGGGCTCATGGCAGACACCAGGTGGAGTCTCCAGGAAGCAGATTCCGAGATGCGGTCCAAGAGGGAGGACGTGTATGGGGGGCGCCTCTTAAGATTGATGCCCGTGGAAGGGAGGGGCAGAAGCAGGAGTTAGAAGGAGAAGTTGAGCTTTGATGTGGACCCAGTGACAACTACCATTGACCTCCTGGGGGCCCTGCACCTACAATGGCCCTTCGAGTTGTCCTGAGGTCCATATGACTGAGCCTTTCATCTTGTGCAGGGACCGGACACTGGACGGGGCCCCAGGAAGAGCCGAGCCTTGGGCGAGGTGGTTCTGGGCAGCTGAGGTCCAAAGACCCTTCATTGAGGGGGATCTGGGTGGCACAGCCCAGGGTCCACCATCTGTGGGCCAGTGCAGAGGCGAGCAGGGATGTTCTCGACGTTATTCTGCTATTAAGACGGCCTGAGATTGCCTTTGCTTTCTGGAGGCTGCACACACCTCTGAGTCACAGTGAACTTATTGTTGGCGAGAACCACTGCGCCCCATCTGGGGCTTGTCCGCTGGGTTTTGGGGCTGCAGTGCAGGACTCCACATTTGCCTGGTCATGTTTCATCTTGTTAGATTTGGCTCCTTGCTCTGGGCTGGGGAGATCTAGCTTGGATCCTGACCCCCTCCCAAGACCCAGGCCCTGCACCTGCCAGCTCCTGGTCTTCCGCAGTTTCTCTCAGCAGCCCCGCTGCCTTCATCATGGTCTGTGGCACGGCCCTCTCCTGGCAGCACGGCCCCAGGTGGACAGACCGCCGTATGCCAAGACCCACGCACTCAGGGTGAGCTCTAAGTCAATTCGGCAGGGTAGCCAGGTGGCTAAGGGCTCGGCTCGAATCTGGGCTGTCTGTTGACTTGTTGGGTGGCCTTGGATGTGCCTCGGTTTCCTTACCTGGAAAACTGGCATAACAGCCGTTCTGACCACCCAGGATTGTGTGAGGCTGAATGGAGGTCTGACTTAGGTAACCGCAGGGAAGAGGGGGCAGGGGACAGGACCGGCTCGGAGCCCACCCTATGAGCCCTGCTGTGGCCTGAACTGCCCTCAACAGTTGTCCCAGTGGTTTCACACATGAGGTGGGGGCCGTCCCCTCTGCTTGCTGTTTTGCATGTGAGGTGGTCCCCTGAGGGACACGGCTCGTAAGGGCCTGCCAGGGGATGCTGTATTTGCTGTCTAACTCTCTGCTGTCCTCACTGGCAAGGTGGATACAGCCTGGGGTTTGGAATTAGAAGGCTGATCTTCAAGACCTAAGATAAAAGGTATAAACTTCCAGGTACAAGATAAACGAATCTCAGGGATAAAATGTACAGCATGGGGAATACAGTCAATGATATCGTAAAAACTTTGTATGGTGACAGATGGTAACTAGACTTATCGTGGTGATCATTTTGTGATGTATAGAAATATTGAACCACCATGTTGTACACCTGGAACTAACATAGTGTTGTAGGTCAGTTATACTTCAATTCAAAAAAAAAAAAAAAAGAAAAGAACCTAAACTGATCACTTATCACTGTGTGACCTCGAGTCTCCCCTGCAGTCTGGGGTTCCTTCTTTGTAGAATTCCTACCTGACACTTGTTGAGAAGATTAAACAAGGTCACGTATGTGTGTGAGTTGACTAGGGCAGCCATAACAAAGTACCACACAGGGGGCAGCTGAAACAACAGAAGTTAATTTCCTTAAAGTTCTGGAGGCTGGAAGTCCAAGATCAAGGTGCTGACAGGGGTGCTTTCTCCTGAGGCCTCTCAGGTGGCCACCTTCTCCCTGTGTTCACATTCGAATCCAAACTTCCTCTTCTTATGACACCAGTCCTATTGGATTAGAACCCACCCTAAGGCCCTCACTTTAATGTAATTATCTCTTTAAAGACCCTATCTCCAAATACAGTCAGATTTTGAGGTAATTGGGGTTAGGGCTTCAATGTATGAATTTGTGTGTGAGGGGGACACAATTCAGCCTATAACAGTATGTGAAACTGCTTTGCCAACCATAAAACGGGTCTTGGGGTACCGGGCCTGACTCTGCCCGCAGAAGAGGGTCTCTGTATGGTAAGAGTCCCGGCAGGCTGATTCTATTTGCGCCAGAGTTGTTCTTCCCGTCCCTGGAAGGGGCTGGGAGCTGGCTCCTCTGCCTGCATCTCTCAGGGGACCAGCCCAGGCCCTGTGGGCTCTTTGTCATGGGTGTGGCCTCAGCGTCATCCGAATTGCCTATCCACTTGGCCATGGCCTTTAGGTTGCAAACCTCAGTTCTCACAGAGTTTCTTGAGCCAAGCTGGCAGGCAACCCCCCTGGAATTGGCCTCTGTAAGGGTCAGGCAGGTGTGGTCAGGTAATAGAACAGTGAGGGCCAGGTGGAGAGGGGCCTGACACAGGACACCCCCAACCTTGAGGTGGTGGCTGCAGCCACAGGAGCAAACCCCACGGTGCTGAGCCCGAGAAGCAGTTTTTGGTAAGAGAGTGAGTGAATGTGGATGGGAAAAGGTCCCTCTGGGATGTGGGGCTTGGGGTCAGATGAGCACACCTTTATGGGGCCTGCCCTGAGCCTGCTGTCCTCCGGAGCTTGTGGTCTTCAGGTGTGATGAGGGTTAAGATAGAGGCATACAGGGAGGGCAGGGGGTCAGGGAGTCAGGGAGGGCTTCCAGGAGGGGACAGAGCCTGAATGGAGATGGGTAGAGTAAGAGTTGGCTGAGTGAAAGAAGGGGGGATGGCATGCCAGGGAGGACAAAGTGACAGGGTAAATGGCAAGATGGAGCTTGGTGGGAGGTGACAACAGGGAGGTGGGGGGGAACCGTGGAGGATGGGGAGCTAGGAAAGGGTTTCCAGAGGCCAGGTGACAGGGCCAGATTTGTGGTTTAGGGAGCGCCCTCTGGTGGCACCTCGAGGAGACTGCAGGGAAACAGGGCGGATGCTGGCCTACCAGCAGGGGCCTGGCTGTGGGAATCAGGACTACGGGACCAGGGCTGGGATGCAGGCAGAACTTGCCTGACGTGGGTGCTGATCAGCTGTGGAGAGTAAGGGAGGGAAAATGTGGGTTCTGTGGCGATTTGCCCCTGGGGGTTCTGGGTCAGGGGACCGGGAACTTAGTGGTGCTGGTCACCAAGATGGAGCGAGAAGGGGTTGGATAGCGATGGTCTCCGTAGTGGACGGATTGAAATGGTGTGTCCTGAGGTGTTCCATGGGCTATGAGGATGTGTGTCCATGCAAGTGGGGCACATATGTTGGGGTTCAAGGGAAGCTTTGAGGTGATGCCACATTGGGGTGGAGCAGAGCATGGGACAGTGACATGGGGGCAGACTGGGTGGTCCTCGTGGGGAGGGAGATCACTGTCAAAGCCCTCAGGCTTGGTTCAGGCTCAGGGTCCTGGGGGTGGAGGGGAAGGTGAGATCAGGTCCCAAAGCAAAGCTCAGATAGAACTGGGGCTCATGGGCCGGTGCGGGAGGGGGTCCCAGGGTTAAGGGGAGAAGGGCTGATGTGGTGGCATCCCCCGGCTGAAATAGATGGGTTGCTTAGTTATGTTCAGAGGTGGGCATGGGCTGGCGGTGTCCTGAAGACCCCTCCATTCCATCATGACATGATTTCCTGAAAGCACTTAGCACTTGTTTTCCCAAAGGACTCTAAATTAAGGATTTCATGGCTTGGCCAAGCCACAGAGCCAGACACGTAGCGTGGCAAAAGCTGCTGTAGGAGCAGCCCCCAGGCCTGGTGGAGCAGGGCCAAGTCAGTTGCTCTTCCCCATCAGGGAGCGGGCCTCTCCTCATAAGGAAACGGACCTGGAGGGGAGCAGATCCGTCCCCAAGGCTGGGAGTGAGTTTCCCATCCTGGACCCTCCACGAGAGCTCAGCTGAGGAGGGCGGGGGGGAGATGATGAAGGGATGTCGCTGAGATGATGCCCCCAGTCCTGCCCCATCCTGATGAAGCCAGTCCTGCCCCATCCTGATGAAGGCTGCTGAGGCCACCCTTACTTCTTAGGCAGCTTGAAGACCAGCCCTGCCACTCCCAGAATCTCTGCCCCTGGGCCAGTCCTTCCAGCAGGGTCACAGAAGGGACGTACTTCTCCTGCCAAGCCTGTCTGTGGGCGGAGTCATCCCGTAGCCCTTACAGCCTTGTTCACCCATCACTGTGCACCACCATGGTCAGGGGTGGGGGTGGTGGTGGGCGGTGGTGTGATGCCACCCACAAAACAGGAGACATAGATATGATACTCAGGAGACGGGGATCCTAAGGGGGACCCCATATGGGAGCAGAGTGCCTGACACCGAGATTCCCCGGAACTGCGGGTGCCTGGAGATGAATGGGGTTTAGAATTCCATCTGAAAAGGCCCGGAGCCCTCTTTACTTGTCTCTGCCTGCCTTCTTCGTTGTTTTTGGCCAGGTTTTAATTTTGGGAAGCCATTTAGAGCCCATTAAAAGATCAAATGTCTGGAGATGATGAATCAAGGCATTTAAAAATGTTTTCCAATTCATAGCTCATTTCCCTATAGAAAGCCGTGACCCAGAAGTGGCTGGACTCTGTCTGTTCCAGATCGCCAGGGGCAGATCTCAGGGTGGAGCATTGTCCTTGGATTGGACAGCAGTTCATCCCGAAGAGACTCATGCTGAATGCCCGAGGTGCTGCTGAAGCTCCCTGGTAGAGATAGAGGAGGGGTCCAGGCCCAGTTTCCCTGAGTAACTAGCAGAGGCAGTGGTTTGCACTGTACAGGTGGGACCCTACTGGCCGCCTGGGCAGGAAGGCTGGATTCCCTTCCCGGCTCGGCCTCTGATTTGAGCCATGGTCAGTGAGGTTTCATCTCTCAGTACTTCTTTTCCCATCTGCAAAATAGGAAGGACAGTTCTTACACTTGTATGAACATGGTGGGGTTTCAGTAGCCAGCTAATCAATCATGACACCTTGGGGCAGGTAGTGCCACATGGATCTGCTCATTTAGTCCTCACAATAACCTTGAGAGGTAGAATTTTTTTCATTTAACTGAGGCTCAGAGAGGGAACATCACTTTGCTCAAGTCACACAGCAGACTGGTGGCAGAACCAGGTCTCCTGATGCCTTTGGGGAGAGGGATCAACTTTTGATTACTTTTTCATGTTCTTTCATGGTAGTTTTGACTGTGCCAATATATGTTCCTAGAAAATTGTCCAATTGTCAAGATTTTGAAAAATGTTGATATAAGATCAGACATAATATTTATTTACAATTTCTAATCTCTATACGGATTTTTTTCTTGCTCTTAATGTCTTCTTATGTCTTTTGTTTGTTTCTCATTAAAAATTGTCTAGGTTTTGTCTATTTGATTTTTTTAAACCTGTGTTTGATTTTGTTGATTCACTTTTGAAAGTAATCTATTTCATTAATTTCTTTTTTTTTTTTAATTTTATTTATTTTTGGCTGCGTTGTGTCTTTGTTGCTGCGCGCGGGCTTTCTCTAGTTGTGGCGAGAGGGGGCTACTCTTCCTTGCGGTGCGCGGGCTTCTCATTGCGGTGGCTTCTCTGGTTGCGGAGCACGGGCTCTAGGTGCGTGGGCTTCAGTAGTTGCAGCACGTGGGCTCAGTAGTTGTGGCTTGAGGGCTTTAGAGCACAGGCTCAGAAGTTGTGGTGCACAGGCTTAGTTGCTCCACAGCATGTGGGATCTTCCCCCACCAGGGAGCGAACCCGTGTCCCCTGCGTTGAGGGGTGGATTCTTAACCACTGCACCGCCAGGGAAGCCCTATTTCATTAATTTCTGCTTCCATCTTTGTTAATTCCTTTCTTCTCCTTTCTAATTCCATTGTCTTCTAATTATTGTGTTTTCTGTTGCTACTTTCTTGCTTTTCTAGCATTCTGTTGGGTTAATCAAATTTTCTTTGTTTTACTTCTTTCTCTCATGGTTTGCCAGTTTTATGTCCTCTTCCTATGCTTCCTAGTATTTATCTTAAAATTTAAAAAATTTTAAAAACTTAATTGCATATTTATCTACTGCACTTAACGTTGCACAGTTTCTATAGCCTTTCCTTAAACAAGACAAAAATCTCAGCAAATATTAGTTCCTTCTGCCCCTTCTTTGCCATTGTCCATATTGAGATCACCTTGGATTTTAGATCTAGGCTGTTTTTAAATCTTATTATTGTTTCTTTGTTTGTAACTGCTCCTCATATTTAATATATTCCTCCTACGCTCTCCTATGTCCGTTAGTTTGTTGGAATACATCCTCTAGTAATTCTTTCAGAAAAGGTGACTGGTAAACTTTCTGAGTTCTTGTGCATCTGAAAATGTCTTTATTTTGCCTTCACCTTTGAAGAAGAGTTTGTTCAGGTATAGAATTCTGGGTTCTAAATATTTCCCCTCAAAACTTTAAAGCAGTTGTGTCACTATATTCTTGATTCTGATATAGCTCATAAGAAATCTAATTTCAGTTTATTGTAGGTGATTTGTTTTTTCTTTTCTTTCTTCAGTGTTTAGTATTTTCTCTTCATTCTGAGTGTTCTGAAATTTCACCGAAATATGTCTCTTTGTTCATCTTGCTTAGCACTCAGTGGGCCCTTTTGAATTAAGAATTCATGTCTTTTACAAATATCATAGGATATCACTTATGTGTGGAATCTAAAAACATGATACAAATGAACTTACTTACAAAACAGAAATAGACTGACAGACGTAGAAAACAAACTTACGGTTGCCAAAGGGGAAAGGTGGGGGGAGGGATAAATTAGGAATCTGGGATTAATAGATACACACTACAATATATAAAATAGATAAACAACAAGGACCTAGTGTATAGCACAGGGAACTATACTCAGTATCTTGTAATAACATATAATGGAAGAGAATCTGAAAAAGAATATGTATATATAACTGAATCACTTTGCTATACACCTGAAACATTGTAAATCAACTATATCTCAATCAAAAAATAAAAAATAAACATTATTCACACACACACAAAAGAATCCATGTCTTTCTTCAGCTCTGGGAAATATTCTCTTTTATTGCTTCAAGTCTATACTTCCCTGTGCTCTCTCTGATCTCCCCTTCCGGGGCTACAAATTCCATGTATGCTGGAATTTGGTCTGTCCTCCAGGTACCTCACCTTTTCTCACACATTTTCCATCTCTTATGTCCCTTTGCAGTATATCCTTGGAAAGTTCACGGCTCAGATTTCCAGCTCATCAGCTCGTTCCTTAGCTTTGTCTGTTCTGTGTTTTCAGCCCATCTGTTGAGCCTTTTTATTTTCACAGTCATACATTTCATTTCTGACATATCTAATTTTTTGATTTCATAATATTTCTTATGAGTGAAAAATTCTATCTCTTTAAGGACTTTAATTGTGCTTGAAAAAACTGTCTCCATTATTTGCTTCGTTAATTGTTTTTTCTTGAAGTGTGATTTATTATCTGTTGAGTTAGTGCCTTTCTTTCAGGTTATTGGCCTTTTTTCTGAAATAATTTGAAATTCTTGGCATTTGGGGTTTTCCATTAGCTTGTCTCTGTTTCTCTGTTCACTGCTGCTTTGCCTCTTGGAGGGTTGGTGGTATAGGATAAAGAATGTGCAAGAATTCAGTTGTCTGACCTTGAGAGGGTCCCTGTTCCTTCTGGAGGTCATCAGCCTTTGAGGCACCCATTCTGACCACACCTGCCACAAAACAAGTGAGTTCAATGCCTGATTCTTGACACCAGCAGGGATAGGGATCCTGGTCCTACCCGTCTGGCTCCTTCTACCATGGTCCTTTGACAGTCACCTCTGCTGCTCCTATGTTGCACCCACCTTGAGCCCCAGTCTTCCCCGCGTGTTTTGGACTGTGCTTCCTCCTTCAACTTATTCCCATGTGCTTTTAGTCTCTCAAGGATTCCTCAAAATATCTGGCCCACTGCTTTTTGTTTTCCAATGCTGTTAGGGACTTATTTTTATTTATTTGTATTTTCTGCTTTATTGAGCTCCGATTGACAAATTTAAGAAGTGTTTATTCAGGTGGTACAACTTGATTTTTTTGGTTTAAAACATGATGATTTAATTGCATATACATCGTGAAATGATTACCATGGATTATTAACACATCTATCATCTCACATAGCCACCTTTTTTATGTGTGTGGTAAGAACACTGAAGATCTATTCTCTTAGCAAATTTCAAGTATACAATATGGTATTATGAACTCTAATCACTATGTACAGATCTAATCTGTACATTAGATCCCCAGAACTTATTCATCTTATAACTGGAAGTTTGTATCCTTTGACCAACATCTCCCCATCTCTCCCATTCCCCCTCCCCTGGCAACCACTATTCTACTCTCTGGTTCTATGAGTTTGACATTTTCAGACTCTACTTATAAGTGAGATCATACAGATTTGTCTTTCTCTGTCTGACTTACTCACTGAGCATAATGTCCTCTAGGTTCATCCATGTTGTCACAAATGGTAGGATTACCTTCTTTTTTGTGGTTGAATAATTGTATTCCATTGTATATATACATTACATTTTCTTTATCCATTTATCTGTAGATGGACACTTAGGTTGTTTCCATCTTGGCTGTTGTGAATAATGCTGCAATGAACGTGGAGGTGCAGATATCTCTTCGGGATACTGAGTTTGTTTCCTTTGGATAGATACCCAGAAGTGAGATTCCTGGATCATATGGTAGTTCTATTTTTAATTTTTTGAGGAACCTACCATAATGACTGCACCAATTTACATTCTTACCAACATTGTACCAGGGTTCCCTTTTCTCCACACCTTCAGCAACTCTTGTTGTCTCATGTCTTTTTGATAATAGCCATCCTAACAAGTGTGAGGTGATATCTTATTTTGATTTGCATTTCCCTGATGATTAGTGATGTTGAGCACCTTTTCATATACCTGTCGGCCATCTAGATGTATTCTTTGGAAAAATGTCTATTCAGATTTTTTGGCCATTTTTATTGGATTATTATTATTATTTTTTTGCTATTGAGTTTTATGAGTTCCTTATATATTTTGGATATCAATCCTTATCAGATAGTTTGCAAAAATACCAAAGCTCCCACAAAGGCATTTTTGTTTGAGAATGGCTGCCAAATTATTGCTACTGAAGGGTACAGAGTAAGGGACCTCCTCTCCCACCATCTTGCCGATGTCACAGTGGGGACTTATTTTTAGATTTTCAATATCTAGGATCTGGAGATGGGAGGGGGAGGTGTCTGCCATCTTGATCCAATCACCATATTGTTTGCACATGTCCCCTCTTCCCCGCTGCAGGCCCCAGCTCAGGCCTCCTCAGCTCTTACACACTGCACCAGAGGGGCTTTTCTAAAATCAGACCCATCTGAGTCATTCCCCACCGCACCCACCCCCCAGTCCTTCAGTGGCTCCCCACCAATGTCATAAGACCCACCTCTGGCAGGTTCCCCGCCTCTTCCTTTCTCCTGGCTACTCCCCTTCCTCCAGCCTTCAGGATGCTGGTCCCTGGGCGGCTGCAGTCCGTCTCACCAATGTGCCCTTGCTCACCCTGCTCTCTCCTCTGTGAACTGTCCCCCCCTCATTGCCCCCACACTTTGGGTCTGCTGACTCTGACCTTTCAGCTCTCAGCTGATCGGCCTTTCTTAGGACCTGGGTTGGGGGCCCTGCTGGGTCCCCATAGCTCCCTGTGCTCATCCTGTGCTTGTTCCTGTGACCCGGTGTTCCCGTGTGTTCTCTTCATCTCGCCGAGCGTCTTCCCCTCCAGAGTGGGATTTCCTGGCAGGGGGACAGCCTTTATCACTGATTTTGCACGGAGTGTTTGAAGACTGAAATGATGCTGGGGCTTGATGGCTGGGGGTGTGGGTACTCTCCCTTCCCCTTAGACCGGTACGCAGGGTCTCAGTGGGCCCCTTACCCAGGAGCACCGTCCTTCAGGCTTGTGGAGGGGCCCCTCCTCGGCCCGCACGGCCTTTTGATCCACAGTCGGCACCTCAGGAACAGGCAGGACTGACCTGACTGTTGCTCTCCCCACAGGCACTGGTGCCATCACACGGTGACACGGACGGTGTCCTGCCAGGTGCAGAACGGCTCAGAGACAGTGGTCCAGCGCGTGTACCAGAGCTGCCGGTGGCCCGGGCCCTGCGCCAACCTCGTGAGGTAAAGGCCGCGGGGCTGACCAGCTCTGCCTTGCCTTTCTGTTCCCTTGGATGAATCCAACCCTCGCACAGCTGCTGGGATGGGGGGTTGACTCTCGGAAACAGAGTCAGACACGCATTTACAGAGCATCTTTTGTGTACGGGGCATGGGGGGTGTGCGTGCACAAAGATGAAAGGGACGTGCTCCCCACACGGAAGAGTCCTCACAATCCAGTGGGTATTTGATGAGCAGAAGGGCCAGGTGAGGCCCCCTCACACACCACCCACAAGCCCCGCCTCTCAAGACCCGCCCCCTCATAGGCCCGCCCCCTCTCAAGCCCTGCCCCCTCATAGGCCCGCCCCCACAGCCCCGCCCACCTCAAGCCCGGTCCCTTTCACAGTCTTGCTCCTCTCGCCAGTGCCTTCCTCTCCCAGCCCTCAGCAGCTCCTGGGCATTCACGGGTAGAGCTCTGAATGAATGACCAGACCTTCTGGGTCTCTGAGACCCCACCTTGCAGTGCCTCGTTGTCCTCTCCCCCTCCAGGCCCTGCTGCAGCTCCAGGGCCTGGCTTCCCTTATGCCCTCACCCCCAAACCTCTCCAGCCCTGCGTGTCTGCCTCAAAGACCCTTCCTCATCTCTGCCTGGGACCACCCTCCTCAAACTCCAAATCCCTTTCCCTTCTGTGTTAAGAGAGCTCTTTGTGCCCTCCGCTGAAAGGACTTACTGCATGAGGTCTGTCTTAGGCAAGGTTCTCCAGAGAAACAGAACCAATAGAATAAGTGTGTGTGTGTGTGTGTGTGTGTGTTGGATATATATATATAGGAGATGGAGAGATTTTTAAGGAATTGGCTCATGTGGTGGTAGAGGTTGGTGCATCCAAAAGCTGCAGGATAGGCTAATGGGCCGGAGACCCAGAGAAGAACTGATGTCGCAGAAGGAATCAGAAGGCAATCAGCTGACAGAATGTACTCTTCCTCAGGGGAAGTCAGTCTTTTTCTGAAAGCCTTCACCTGATTGGATGAGGCCCACCACATTATGGAGGATAATCTGCTTTACTCAAAGTTTACCACCTCGATATTAATCTCATCTAAAGAAATACTTCCATGGCAACATCCATTTGCATTTGACCAAATATCTGGGTACTGTCGCTCAACCAAGTTGACACATAAAATTAACCATCAGAGGGTCATCATGAGTTGGATGTGTTTTCATCACCAGAGATGGAGAATGAGCCCATGAGTCAGGGCCTGTGCCCACGTAGTGCTGCCCCCTATAGGGCTCACCGTGGAGCTGACACCAGAATCAGCCTGCAGCATGAATTAGTGGGACCCACAAATGTGGCAGAGAGTCTGGTCCTGGGCCAGAATTATTATTGTTTGATTTTATTATGAAGATAGTTATATATACTCACTGCAGAAAAAGTTCAAACATTCGGTAATAACTGAATAAGGTAAAAAATGACCATTCTTCCTCTCCCAATGCCACCTCCATAATCCCATTATTAATATGTCATTCCAGACTTTTTTCTCCACTTATATGTATATATGTAAATATATTTTCTTTTTCTTTTTTTAATTTATGTTTTATTGAAGTATAGTTGAATTACAATGTTGTGTTAATTACTGCTGTACAGCAAAGTGACTCAGTTATACATATATATACATTCTTTTCATATTCTTTTCCATTATGGTTTATCACAGGATATTGAATATAGTTCCCTGTGCTATACAGTAGGACCTTGTTGTTTATCCATTCTATATATACCAGTTTGCATCTGCTAATCCCAAACTCCCAATCCCCTCCCCACCAACCTTGGCAACCACCAGTCTCTTCTCTATGTCCCTGATTATAAATGTATCTTCTTAAACAAATACTAAATGATGTTATTTTGTTCTACAACTTGCTTTTCCCCCAGAAAAATATTTTGAAATATATTCCCATAGAGCCACCTCATTTTTAACAGCTGTGTAGTATTCCACTGTAGAAAAGTATCATCATTTATTTCCCATGTCCTCAATTGATGGATATTTAAGTGGTTTCCTAGTTTAGCCATTCCAGACCATGCTTCAATTGCATCATTATATATATTTTAATACTTTTACAAGTGTTTTTTAAAAAATATTTATTTATTTATTTGGTTGCACTGGTTCTTAGTTGCGGCAGACAGGCTCCTTAGTTGCAGCTTGTGGGCTCCTCAGTTGTGGCATGCATGTGGGATCTAGTTCCCTGACCAGGGATTGAACCCGGACCCCCTGCATTGGGAGCGTGGAGTCTTAACCACTGGACCACCAAGGAAGTCCCTACAAGTGTTTTTTTTTTTTTCCCAAACTTTTTTTGGGGAACAATTTTAGATTTACATAAGTGTTGCAAAAAATAGTAAACAGAGTTTCTGCATAACTTTTCCATTCACCCAGCTTCCCTGTCTTAGTCCGTCGGGGCTGCTATATCAAGCCACCATAGACTGGGTGGCTTAAACAACAAACATTTATTTCTCACAGTTCTGGATGCTGAGAAGTCCAAGATCAAGGTGCTGGCAGATTCACTGTCTGGAGAGAGCTCTTTTCTTGGTTCAAAGACAGCCCTCTTCTCAATGTATCTTCACATGGCAGAGGAGATGAGGGAGTTCCCTGGGGTCTCTTTTATAAGGGCAGTAATCCCATTCACGAGGGCTCCACCCTCATGACCTAATCACCTCCCAAAGTCCCCACCTCCAAATATCATTACACTGGGGATTAGGTTTTTTTTTTTTTTTTTAAATTAATAGCTACTTTATTTAATTAATTAATTTATTTATTTATGGCTGTGTTGGGTCTTCGTTTCTGTGCGAGGGCTTTCTCTAGTTGCGGGGAGCGGGGGCACTCTTCATCGCGGTGCGCGGGCCTCTCACTATCGCGGCCCCTCCCGTTGCAGGGCACAGGCTCCAGATGCGCAGGCTCAGTAGTTGTGGCTCACGGGCCCAGTTGCTCCGCGGCACGTGGGATCTTCCCAGACCAGGGCTTGAACCCGTGTTCCCTGCATTAGCAGGCGGATTCTCAACCACTGCACCACCAGGGAAGCCCTGGGGATTAGGTTTTAACATATGAATTTAGTGGGGTGACACAAATATTGAGTCTATAGCATACCCCTAAAATGAATATCTTCTGGGACTTCCCTGGCAGTCCAGTGGTTGGGACTTCGCCTTCCAATGCAGGGGGTGCGGGTTCGATCCCCGGTTGGGGAGCTAAGATCCCACATGCCTTGCGGCCAAAAAACCAAAACATTAAACAGAAGCAATATTGTAACAAATTCAATAAAGACTTTAAAAATGGTCCACATCAAAAAAAATCTTAAAAAAAAGATTAATATCTTCTATAACCATAGTACAATTATCCAAGCCAAGAAATTAACAACAATGCAATACTATAAACTAAGACCTTATTCAAATTTTACCAACTGTCCCACTGATATCATTTTTCTGGGTTTTTTTTTTTCCCATTTTTCATTTAAGTTGTCATATCTCCTTAGTCTCCTTTAATCTGGGGCCATTTCTTAGTCTTACTTTGTCTTTCACGACCTTAACACTTGTGAAAGTACTGGCTAATTATTTGATGGAGGTTATGCATTTTTAGCAAGGAGACTGTAAAAGGCATGTTGTACCTTTCTCAGGGCATCATATTAAGAGGTACATCAATCAATACTGGTGATGTTAACTTTGATCACTTGATTAAGGTGGTGTCTGCCAGGTTTCTCCACTGTTGTGTAATTATTTCTCCCTTTTTCATTTATAAGTATCTCGTGGGGAGATATCTGAGTCTAGACAAACGTCCTGTTCCTCATCCTACTTTCACCCAGTAATTTTAGCATCCATTGGTGATTCTTGCTTGCCATAATTATTATTATGGTGTTGGCCAAATAGTGATTTTCTATTTTCATCATTTTTTAGTAGTAGAGGTTCTTAAGTTGGGGTCCGCATGGTACACAAGTGTTTTTATATACTCATTCTGCAGGAGGAATGGCTAAGTAAATGGATACATCCATTAAAAATTGAAGGCAAAGGACTGCTTTTATTTTATTTTATTTTATTTTAAATTTATTTATTTATTTATATTTTATTTTTGGCTGCGTTGGGTCTTTGTTGCTACGTGTGGGCTTTCTCTAGTTGTGGCTAGTGGGGGCTACTCTTCCTTGCAGTGTGCAGGCCTCTCATTGCGGTGGCTTCTCTTGTTGCGGAGCACGGGCTCTAGGTGCGCGGGCTCAGTAGTTGTGGCGCACAGAGTTAGTTGCTCCACGGCATGTGGGATCTTCCTGGACCAGGGATCGAACCTGTGTCCCCTGCATTGGCAGGCAGATTGTTAATCACTGTGCCATCAGGGAAGTCCCTAAAGGACTGCTTTTAAATGCTGTGCTAGAGGGATGGCCAGTGGATCCATAATGAAGAAAAGATGCTGACCCCCTTTCCTTTTCAGCAGAGGGCACAGAGACCCGCCCCCTGCCTTTCCCTCCCTCCCTCATGTCCCAGGAGCCGAATTCCAAGAACCTCCTGCCTTTCTCATCATCAGGGAGCGTCAGATGCCGAGGTCACCACCTCCTGATCCTGGGAGCGTCTTCTGAGAAGAGGGGTCTTTGGAGTCTGGTCTATAAGTGGACCTGACAGTGTGGCTCCTGCTCAGTGTTGGAGTGGCTGCCCTGCCCTTCAGACAACAAAGCTGTTGGTTGGTCCCAGAATTCAGGCCACTGAGAAGCAAGGCTATGCCTGTCTCACAATTCCGACCCCACCAGTCTCGCTTTTTGCAAGTGGGGAGCCAAGCTTGGAAGTGGCTCTTTACAAGACATGGGATTTGACTTCAGCAAACTCATATTGTCTTTGGAGTTGAGGCACACGAAGAGTTTATGCCTCGACTTTAGCCACAGTCCCATGTGTTGGGTGCACCCCACAGTCAGCTCCCAAGGTGGAAGCAAAAAAGAGCACGTACGCATGTGCGCACACACGCACGTGCCATTGTATTGTATTTGGGTTTAGAGAATGAACTGTCAGGATTCCCTTTACTGAAAAACCTTGGAAGGAAGGGAACAGTGGGCTGGCTTTCTTAATGTCAAAATTACAGCTTGAGGTTTTTATATTTTCTAAATACAGTAAGGCACCTTTAAGAAAAGCCAAACGAGCTAAGTACTGAATTACTGACCTCAACTGAAAAAATGTTAAATGATCATTAATTTTCACAACTGCCCTTTACTTTATGACTTAAGAAATTACAGGAATAATGTTTCAGAAGCATCAGGGTCTTGTCTTTGGGGTGGGTGTTTACAGGCCTTTCAGGGAGGCCTCTCCCTCTCCTTGGCATCAGGAGCTGAGAACAGAATGTTCAATCAGAGCAGACGTGCATTTGTCACGAGCCTTCCCTCTGCCTTCAAAACTTAGCAAGCAGGAACTTTGTTAAGGAAAACTTAATTCCCATTCTTTCAAGGAATTCTGTATTTCTGATGTAATTGTCATTTCTACTTCTGTTATTGTTATTTGTTAAGGAAGGAGGGGTTACCCCACTTTTCTTCCTCACCAGTAACTCATATCTGAGTTAGAACTGGGGTGTACCCCCTTTGTGGTCTCCGGCTTCTGGCTGGGCAGGAGGGTGGCGGGTTGCTCCCTGGTGACCTGGGGTATCACGTGCATGCTGCTTTCAGGTCCCAGTTCTGCTGGTTTCACATACGATGCATTGTTTTTGTAGCAGCCACCTCACTTGTGTCCCCACGTCCCTCCTGTCCCCCTCCAGTTCCTTCTGGCAGATCATGGCACGACCCTACTCCAAATCTTCCAGAAGCTTCCATCTCACCTAAAAGTCCACACCTCTCTCTGCGGCCAACCAAGGTCTCATGTGACATGGACCCTGTTCTCTTCCTGACCCCATGGCCTTTCATGGGCTGCCTCGCTCCCTGGGCTCCGGTCACACGGACCTTGCTGGCCTGGAGGCTGCATCCCTCCTCGGAGCTTCACATTTGCTTGTCCTTTTGCCTCGACTGCTTTCACCCCGAGCAGCTGGAAAAGCTGGATCTCCTTACGTGATTCAGTTCTCTGCTCCAGCGTCTGTCTTACCTCAGCCCCCATAATTCTCCAGCCTTTATCCCGCTTAATCTTTTTTTCTTTTTAATTTATTTATTTTATTTATTTTTAGCTGCATTGAGTCTTTGTTGCTGCACATGGGCTTCCCCTAGTTGCGGCGAGTGGGGGCCACTCCTCGTTGCGGTGCACGGGCCTCTCATTGCGGGAGCTTCTCCCGTGGCAGAGCCCGGGCTCCAGGCGCACGGGCCTAGTAGTTGTGGCACGTGGGCTCAGCAGTTGTGGCACGCGGGCTCAGTAGTTGTGGCATGGGGGCTCTAGAGCACAGGCTCCACGGCATGTGGGATCTTCCCGGACCAGGGCTCGAACCCGTGTCCCCTGCATTGGCAGGCGGATTCTCAACCACCGCACCACCAGGGAAGCCCTATCCCGCTTAATCTTATTCTTAGCATTTGTCACTCTCTGACCCACAGTGTTCGTCCTGTGGTCAGCCTGGTCATCGTCTGCCTGGCCCTCTAGCCTGGGGGCTGGGAGAGGGTGGGGGCTGTCTTACTCCCTTCTGTACCCCCAGTGCCTAGCGTTCAGGGGCTCAAGAAACCTTGAAGAAGCCTTACCGAATTGATGGTTCTATGTCGGGAGGGTGAAATGAGATCAAAGTTGTCAGAACACTTTGAAATCGTGCACAGCGAGTGCGTGATGGTGAGCTGTGAGCACAGATCTTTATGGAGCAAAGTTCTTCTCTTCTAAACCGGTCTGCGAACTTGCGATGAGGAGATGGAGGCTCAGAGAGGCAAAATGACTTGCTCAAGGTCACAAGGAGAGTCACAGGGACTGGGTTGGGTTTGATGCTGGCCCATCAAGCAGGCCCCATTGGGGTGCTCCTGAGATTTCAAGGCCCAGCTCCCTTTTCCCCCAAATGAACATTTGTAGACCTCCTCCTGTATACAGGCCCCGAGGCTCCCAGGAGAGTGCGGGTGAGAACACGGACCAGTTCCTGACTTGGAGAGATGACCGTGGGGCTGGGGAGGGGAACACTAGTCAGAGCACCAGAGTAACAAGTGCACAGTTATGTCTGTTCCTGGTGCTGTGTGGAGACCGAGTGGGGCCCAGACCCGCGGGGAGAGCTTTCCTGAGCTGGGGCATCCTGTGAGGGGACTTTTCCGAGGTAAGAAAGAGCTCCAGGGACTGCCCTGGTGGTCCAGTGGTTAAGACTCCGCACTTCCAACGCAGGGGCAGGGGGCATGGGTTTGATCCCTGGTCGGGGAACTAAGATCCCACATGCCGCGTGGTGCGGCCAAAAAATAAAGACAAAGCTCCAGACTGTGTAGCCCTGTCTCAGTGAGATTATTGTTTCTTAGCCTAATTTTTAAAAGCATACTTTTACAGTTTTCTTAAGAGTCTGCATGCTGCAAAAGTCTGTGTGCTGGGTTGATTACTCAGAGCAGGGCCTCAGGGTGGGAGGAGCTTGGGAGGTCCCTGGGAGCCCTTTGAGGCAGAGACTGTGTCTTATGCATGTTTTCCTGTGTCTCACAATACCTTGGGCTGAAAACAATAGATGACATTGCTGAAAGAGGCTTCGATAACAGGAGCCTATTAATCTCACAACAATCTGGAAGAGGTGCTTCCGTTTGGGCCGATGATATGCTCAAGATCTCGGCCTCCTTTATCTTCCTCTCTGCCAGCCCCTGTGTGTCTGCCACATGGTTCCTCAAGATTACAGAAGGGCGGCAGCAGCTCCAGGCATCACGTCTCATATAACAGTGTCCCAAAAAAGGAGGAAAGGGGATTTGGCACCGTTTTTTCCTGTCAGAGAGGATTGTCTTTTCCAGAGCCTTCAGCTAATTCCCCTGATGTTTCATTGGCCCGGATTTGTCCTCTCAGCCTGGGTTTCCCCACCTCTAAAATGGGAGTGATAGAGCGCTCCTTAAGAGGTTGTTGGAGGATGGTTTGAAGTTCAGTGGGGGAAGTCCTGCACAGACCCTGGCTTGTAAGAAGTGCTCTGGGAATGAAACCTGAGGCTGGGCCATGGCTCAGCTAAGAACAAAAACAGACTCACAGATACAGAGAACAGACTTGTGGTTGCCAACGGGGAAGGGGAGTAGGGGAGGGCAGGAATGGGAGTTTGGGACTAGCAGAGGCAAACTATTATATATAGGATGGATAAACAACAAGGTCCTACTGTATAGCACAGGGAACTATATTCAATATCCTGTGACAAACCATAATGGAGAAGAATATGAAAAAGAATATATATATATATATATATATATATATATATATATATATATATATATATATATATATATATATATATATATATATATATATATATATATATGTATAACTGATTCATTTTGCTATCCAGCAGAAATTAACACAACATTGTAAATCAACTATACTTCAATAAAATTTAAAAAATAAGTAAAGAAGCAGATCCCAGGAAAACCACCCCAAGTCAGCTCCCAGCAGGTAGTTCGGGCCTGGGCGTGCTCTGAGCTTGCATTTCTCACTCTGAGGTTAGCGTGGCAAACCCCAGCTGAACCCCCATAGCCACCTTGTGCTGTATTCTCTTGTTTATAATCCTGGCTACTCAGCTGTGTCCTGCCATATTTCAATCCGTTGTTCCCTTCATTTCTGGAAATATTTTGGATGCTTTTATTTGTGTTCACACAGAATTTTGCACAGAAAACAAGATGGCGCATGACTGTGGCGTGATCGGTGGCAGATTGCCTCTCCCAATTCTCCATTTCATCCTCCATCTTACCATCCCTTTGATCTCTAGGACATGAACAAATCCTAGATTTCTTACCTTTTTTCTTTTTTAAAAAATTGAGACATAATTGACACACAACATTGTGTAAGTTTGAGTTGTACAAGTTGATACATTTATATATTACAGTCTAATTGCTGCAGTAGCCTTAGCTAACACCTTATCACGTTACATCAGTATCTAGATTTCTGGTCATGACGACACAAGAAAGAGAAAGAGGGAGGGTGACTCATTCTCACGAGAGCTGGTGCAAATTTGTCAAGATCCCTGTGAATGTTTTGGTTGGGGCTGATATAGTTTAGCTTGTGCACAATGTCCCCCAAACGTGTCATCTAAGATGATGTGATCGTGTTTGAACAGATATTTGTCCACATTTCACTGGAAAAGGAAGAGGCTGTTCTCACCATCGCATACTAAAGACACCCAGGCTCCCCCCACTGCTTTTCTCCTCCCTTATTTCCTTCTTCATTTCTGACTCTTGGAGGAGTTTTCCTTTTGGTCCTGGGAATAATTCACCTGCACTCTCTTTCTCTCTGTGGCATTTTGTTTACTTTGTTCTATGCATCTCACGCCTCCTTGCCATCCTTATAGCCTGTTATGGGGGTTGGGGGGTATACAGTAAGGTGGGCTTCAGAGTCAGAAAGACCAGCTGTGTGACTTTGAGCAAGTTACTTGCCCTCTCTGAGCCTTATTTCTAAAACGGAGACAATGCCCGTCTTGTAGGGCGGTTGTTAGGATTCCAGGAGAGAAAGTGCTAGTTCATGCTGTGTGCGTGATGTGTTTTGGGACATGCTAATGACAGTTATTTGTTAACTGTTATTTTCCCTTGGCCAGTGAATTCTTTCTTTGCCTTGGAGGTCCAGCTGCACCCTCCCAGCAGAAGTGATAAGTCCTTCAGTTATATTCCCCCAGGATCTTATTTGTCCTCTCCTAGAGCACAGCTGGACTTGTTTTAGTTAATTGTCTGCCTGGCCATCTCTCCTCTTGCTGGAGTCTGTCCCTCGAGGGCAGGCGGTGTCTGCTGTTCACCCTGAGATCCTCTGGGGGTTTTGTGTCTGCCTGGAGAAGGTTATCACGAACTTGGTAAAGTTTTTCCTACATCCCCCTCCTTTCTGCTACCTGCCCCCCACTCCCCCACTGGCTGGGGTGCTCCCACCCTATAAGGAAGGGTTTCCCTCAGCTGGATCCCTTCACCAGAGGTGTGACACACCTCAGGGGAATTCATCTTTAACTGAAGACTCCTGGACCAGGCTTCACCAGGTCCTGGGTAGAATTGTGGGCAGTCGGACCAGAAAAGAATAAACATGACAAGGAAGCTTGTAGAACCCTAAACGTCCTGTCTTCTTCTGGCCGTGTTTGGAAACGGGGCTCCATCCCAGTTCCCTCGTGTGGCTGTGACAGTGTGACCAGAAGGGAGGACATGGGGCCCCAGCCTAGTTGTCAGGAGAGCGTGCCCGAGCCCCGGTGGAGAAGGGTTGGAATGTCCGGGTTTAACCTGGCTGTTGTCTCGGGCAGTGAGCCTGCTGGTGGGAAGGGCTGGTCGGTGGGCGGGGCCAGGAAGTGCTCTGGGTGGCATGTGATTGGGCGCCGCCTGGGGAGGGGAGGGGCTGCTCTCTGACCCGTGTATCTGGAGCCTGTGGTCCAGTCAGGAGCACTGTCTTCATCCCTGGTTGTTTGCTGGCCTCCTCCTCCCTTCTCCCCAATTTGGGTGCGGAGTCTGGGCCCGGATCCTAGTCCGTCCCTCTCCCCCGACTCCATTCACTCACCGTGAGCTCGATCTGGAGTCGAACTTAATAAATGGATGCTGGTGGGCCTGCCCAATCACCTGGACACGGCTGTCCACGGGCGTCCCCTCCTTGGAGTCCAGGAGATATTGGGACCTTCTCCTGGGGCACACAGGCTGTGCCGTGTTCCCACCCCTAGGATCAGCAATGGCCTCGTCACTCTCCTAGAGGTGCGCTTAGCTTTGCCTAGAAATAGGTAACATGATTTGGGCTGCTCGGAAAACCCCTGTCCCTGGATATCCCTTCCCAGGAGGCCTGGAATGTCTTGTTTGTTCACTCATTCATTCCTTCATTCATTCACTCATTCATTCATGTTTGCCTGGAGGCCGGCTGCATGCCAGGCCCTGGCCAAAAGAGAGCGCATGGCTATCTGTCTCTCTTCAAAGAGATGACTCTGCAGGAGCGAGGAAGGATGGTTTGAATGGTGGCTGGGGTCCAAGGTAAGCCAGGCACTTCATCCTGACAGGGGGCTTGGGAAGGCTCCTGGGACGAGGTGACATCTGAGCTGAGGCAGGGCCTCACAGCAAAGAAACAGAACAGCTGGTGGCCACGATGAGAGGGGCTCAGGGGCTCCAGACCCCTGCATGGGGCTGGGTGATGACAGATGAGGGGGGCACATGAAGCAGGGGTGGGGGACCACAGGCCCAATGCACTCAGCTGAGGAGTTGGGGCTTAGCTGGTCCTTCCCTTCGATTCTGCAGCATCTAGTCCAGGAGCTTTCAGTTAAATAGAATTATCTCCCCACCCCTCCTGCCAAGACAACTGGCTGAGGGACTGCTTCCTCCTTTGATGGGAGCACCTTGGGCAGCGAGAGCCCAAAGCAGGAGGGAGGAGGCAGAAAGGAGCGTGAGCTGGGTGAGAAGCCCTCTACCCATCACATCTGTGCCTGGGGAGTGTCCTGCTGGCTCAGAGCTCTGGGTTTTCTCGGAGGAGCAGACTGGCCATGCTCTACCACCTGAGGAGCCGTAGGAGATGGAGCTGGACCAGGCATGATGGGGGCCTACCTGCACCCCCTCCCCTACCCCGCAGAACAGAGTGCCTGGGTCCCAGGGCCCTTCTACCCAGGCAGAGGGGACCCTTTAGGGAGGCCACTCTGGCCCTCCTTCAGCCATGCCCATCCTCATGGGGCAAGGAGTCCATGAGGCCAGGGGGATGTGTCCATCTGGAGCCTATGCCCCGCTTCTAGACCATTCTCTGGGTACCTGGCTAAACAGCCCTGAGTGGCTTCCAGGCCTGCTCTGGCCTTTTCCTTGAATCTGGGGGACGGTGCCTGTGGTGGGTGCACCCCAAGCCTTAAGAGGAGGGTGAGGGGTGGCTGTTTGTGGGAGTGAGGAGCATGGATGGAGCTGGGACGTGCAGGCTGGGTCCACACACCAAGTGTGGGATGGAGCTGAGGGTAGGAAGAGAAAGGGGTGGGGATCGGGGTCTCACTTGTTTCATTTGTAAAAATGATGTGTTGTATGAAATTATTGGGGGGATTCAGTACTGGGGCGATGGTATGTGTAGGCCAGTGTCTTGCTGGTGATATGCTCTTGGTGCGTTGGCTACGACTCCCAGAGAAGAGGTATAAATATCAAGTGACTCATGAGGGGACACAGAGCTGGTTTGCTGCCGAGTGGTTGGGGCACCTGCACCAGCGTCCTCCTGCTGCCCATCCTGCTCAGTGTGAAGTCTGGGCTGGGGCCACCACAGGGAGAAGGGGTTTCTGCAATTCTGCAGAATTAGATTTGGGGATCAGCGGGGCCATAATCCTTGGTGGCGCCTCTCTTAGCTGAGCGCTATGAAGTCAGCACATTATCTCATTACACCCCGATGACATTTTTATGACAAGACTGTGCAAGTGGGGGAAGGGAGGGTGTGGTTGTCAAAACATGAGTGTAACAGAATCTGGGCACACTGAAGCCGATTTGGAATGCACTAGAGGACTGGCATGTGTCCCCAGTCCCTCCCTGTGCTCCCACTCACTCCCCCGGGAGCTCCACGTAGGCCTCTTTGTGTTTGTTCATCCACTCAAGCGTCTCAACAAATATTTATTAAGGGCCTACTTTGTGCCCGGGGGAGAATATGATGGTGAATAAGACCAAATCCTCTCTCTGATGGAGTTTCTATTCACGTAAATATGAAAACAAGAAAAAAATATTCCCTCCTAACGAGTTCAGGAAATTAAAATAGGGTAATGACTGAGTATAAATCCGGGCTACTTTAGAGGACATGGGAGAGAGATTCTTTGAAGAGATGACGTTGATGCTCAGTCATGAATGGTGAGAAAGAGCCTCCGTGTGAAGATGGGGTGGAGATAGTTGGTGCAAAGGCCCTGAGGCAGCGAGGTCCCAGATGAAGGAACAGAGAGAAAGGTCCGTGTCCAGAAGCAGAGCAGGTGAGGAGGATACAGAGGCAGAGACTGATCTCAACAAGCCGCAGTTTGGAATTTATTGTAAGAGTACTGGGACGTCATTGAAGGTTTCAAGTACTGATGATAAATGTCTTGATTTAGGTTTTTAAAAAAAATTTAACTTTTTATTTCAAGGTCATTGTAAATTCATAAGCAGTTGTAAGACATAGTTTAATTGTGTTAAAATACACATAAATCAAAATTTGCTGCCTTAACCATTTTTTTTTTCTTTTGGCCACGCCACATGGCATGCGGGATCTTAGTTCCCCAATCAGGGATCAAACCCGCGCCCCCTGCAGTGGAAGTGTGGAGTCTTAACCACTGGACTGCCAGGGAAGTCCCGCCATCTTAACCATTTTTAAGTGTACAGTTCAGCAGTATTAAGTACGTCTATACTGTTGTGCAGCCATCACCACTATCCATCTCCATAATTCTTTGCATCTTGTAAAACTGAAACTCTATACCCATTAAGCAATAACTCCCCATTCTCCCTTCCCTCCAGCCCCTGGAAACCACCATTACCACTAATCTGTTCTCCATTTCTATAATTTTGTCATTTCAAGAATGGAATCATACAGTATATAACTTTTCAGGAATGGGTCTTTTTATTCATAATTCTCTGGAGATTCATCCAGGCTGTTGGGTGTGTCAAGAATTCCTTCCTTTTTATAGCTGAGTAGTATTCTGTAGTATGGATGTGCCACAGTTAGTTTAACCATGTGTCTGTTCAAAGACATTTAAAAACAACTGGGTCGTTTCCAGTTCGGGGCTATATTGAATAAAGCTGCTATAAACATTCGTGTACATTCAAGTTTTTGTGTGAACATCAGTTTTTATTTCTTTGGGTAAATGCCCAGTAGTGTAATTGTTGGGTCATATGGTATTTGCATGTTTAGTTTTTAAAGAAACTGCCAAACTGTTTCCAGAGTGGCTGTACCATTTTACATTCCCACCAGCAAAGTCTGAGTGATCCAGTTTCATGCATCCCTGCCAGCATTTGGTGTTGTCACAATATTTTATTTTAGCCATTCTGTGTAGTCTGTTTAATTGTGGTTTTAATTTGCATTTCCCTAGGGACTAATAATGTTGAACATCTTTTCGTGTGCTTATTTGTCATCCAGATATCTTCTTTTGTGAAATGTCTCTTCATGTCTCTTGCCCATTTTCTAATTGGATTTTTTTTTTGCTGTGGAGGTTTGAGATGTCTTTATATATTCTAGATACTAGCCCATTGTCAGATACATGGTTTGCAAATATTTTCTCCCACTCTGTGGCTTGCCTTTTCATCTTCTTAACACTCTTCTGCAGAGTAAAAGTTTTTAATTTCAACGAAGTCCAGTGGATCAGTTTTTCATTTTATGGATCATGCTTTTGGTGTCAAGTCTAAGACCATTTTCTCCTATTTTTTTTTTCTAAAAGTTTAAAGTTTTATATTTGACACATAAGTCCGTGATCCACGTTGGGTTGGTTTTTGCATGAGGTGTGTGATTTAGGGAGAGGTTCATTTTATCGGTCTATGGATGTCCCAGCTACACCAGTACCATTTGTTGAAAACATCCTTCCTTCATTGAATTGCTTTTGCATGTTTGTCAAAAATCATTTGGGCACAGTTGTGTTGGTCTCTTTCTAAGTTCTCTTTTCTGTTCCATTGATATGTGTGTCTATAGTTCTGCCAGTATCACATGGTCTCGATTGCTGTTGCTATGCAAGTCTTGGAATCGGGTAGACTGATTTTTCCCACTTTATTCATCTCTTTCAAAATTGTTTTAGCTACTAGAGTTCCTATGTCTTTTCATATAAACTTTAGACTAATTTTGTCTATATCTACCAAAAATCTTCATGAGATTTTAACAGGAATTGCATTAAACCTGTATATCCACTTGGGGAAAATTGATATCTTTATTACGTTGAGTCTTCCAATCCAGAACTATGGATTTCATTTATTTAGATTTTTTTTTCATTTATTTAGATATTTTTTGATTTCTTTCATCTTTCTTCATTGATTTCTTGGATTTCTTATAGTTTTTGGCATACAAGTTCTATTCTTTTTTTTTTTTTTTGGAGTGATTGTAAATAGGTTTCTTTGGTACAGTTGGTAAAATTGTATTTTTCATTTTGATGTTCATGAGTTCATTGCTAGTATATAGAAACACAGTTGATTTTTGTATGTTTATCTTGGATCCTATGACCTTGCTGAATCCACGTATTAGTTCTGGGAGTTTTGGGGTGTATTCCTTGAGATTTTCTCCAAAGACAATCAAGTCATCTGTAAATAGAGGCAGTCTTGATTCCTCCTTTCCAACCTGTATGTCTGTTATTTCCTTTTCTCAACCTTTCACTGACTAGAACTTCCAGAACTTATAAATGAGTGGAGAGAATGCTTTGTTCCCAGTTATAGGGGGAAGGCATCTCACCATCAACTATAATGTTAACTGTAAAGTTTTTGTACATGTTCTTTATCAAGTTGAGTAAATTCTATTATTATTTTTCTCAGAGTTTTTATCATGGGCACTGAATTTGGTCCAAAAATTTTTTTTGCATTGATTAACATGGTCATGTGATTTCTTTAGCTTGTGAATATGGTGATTACATTGACTAACTTTGCAATATTGAACCAACATTGCATCCCTGGAATAAACTCCACTTGGCCATGGTATATAATTTTTTTAATGTAATACTGAATTCTGTTTGCTAATATTTTGTTAAGGATTCTTGTGTCTATATTCATGATGGATATTGGTCTGTAGTTTTCTGGTTTTGTACTGTCTTTGTCTGACGTTGGTATCAAGGTCTCATAAAATAAGTTAGGAAGTGCTCCCTCCTCTTTTATATTCTGGAAGAGATTATATAGAATTGGTATTAATTTTTCTTAAACGTTTGTTAGAATTCTCCAGTGAACATCTGGGTCTGGAGATTTCTTTAGGGGGAGTTTTTCAGCTACAAATTCAATTTCCTTAGTAGTTATAGGGCTATTCAAATGATCTATTTCATATTGAGTGAGTTGGGGTAATTTGTGTTTTTTGATGAATTGGTCCCTTTCCTCTAAGTTGTTAAATTTATGTGTATCATGATCTTCCCAATGTCATTCCTGATATTGATAATTTGTGTCTTCTCTCCTTTTTTCTTTGCCAGTCTTGCTAGAGGTTTATCATTTAAAAAAAAAAATCTTTTCAGAGAACCAGCTTTTGGTTTCATTGATTTTTCTCTATTGTTTTTCTCTTTTCAATTTCATTGACTCCTGCTCTTATGTATACGATGTCCTTCCTTGTGCTTGCTTTGGTTTTATTTTTTCTCTGCTTTTTGGAGGTTCCTGAGATGGGCTGATTTAGGTTTCAAAAAGATCACTGGCTGCTGAGGGAAAAATGGACACAGGCTCAAGATGATGGCGGGTGATAGCTGGGGAAGTGGAGAGAAGTGAGTGGATTCAGGAGGTGTTCTGGAAACTGAGATGACAGGAGTGTCTGATTACTTATGGGTGGGAGCAATTTGGGATAACCTTAAATTGTTGGTGTGAGTGGCTGGTTGGCTGGGCATGCCATTCATTGAGTTGGGGACACTGACAGGAGGTCACCCCTAGGAGGCAGAAAACAACAGCTCTGCTTTGGCCAAGTGAAGTGTGAGATGCCTGTGGGGCATCCACGGGGAGAGGGGTATCAAGCAAGAGGTTGATTTAAAAAGTTTGGAGTTCCAGGAAGACCCTGGGGCCATACTGAATTTCATGGATTCTCAGATGCCATTGGTTTGGAAGAAGTGCATTATCTTATGATCACTAAGAATGTTGCTAATTAAGCTATAGTGCACCATCAACTGTTACATGAATCCCAATGTCAGAGATGTTAAAGTGTAACAGTATGTGCATGTTAGAATTGGGGAAACTTGATGATTGAGAATCATAAGCATTTTGATGGTATTTAAAGCTATGGAACTGGAGGTGAACTTGGGGATGAATAGATGGAGAAGGGGTGCTGATCCCGGAACAGTCTGGGCCCCAGCCTCTGAGATAGGGCTAAGGAGATGAGAAGAAGCAGCCAGGTCAGAAGGAGCATCAAGAAAACCCAGTGTTCTGGGATGAGACTTTTGGGAGGGAGACTGTGAGTCTTTCAATGCTTCTGGGTGGCCGACGGGATGAGGGCTGAGGAGTGACCATTGGATTTGGCAATGTGGAGTCACTGGGGACCTGGCAACTGCAGTTTTGGGGAGTGGTGAGGATGGAGGCTGAGATGGCGTGGGTGGAGGAGAAAAACGAGAGGTGAGGAAATGAAGATCCGAAGGATAGAAAACTCTTTCAAGAAGTTTTGCTGTGAAGGAAGCAAGAAATGGGGCTTGGGGGACTTCCCTGGTGGTCCAGTGGCTAGGACTCCGTGCTCCCAATGCAGGGGTCCTGGGTTCGATCCCTGGTCAGGGAACTGGAACCCATATGCCGCAACTGAAGACCCCACATGCCACAACTAAAAGATTCCTCATGCTGCAACTAAAAAAAAAAAAAAAAAAAGATCCTGCATGCCGCAAGGAAGAGCCCACACGCGGCTCCGAAGATCCTGTGTGCCACAAGTAAGATGCAGCGCAGCCAAATAAATAAATATTAAAAAAAGAAGAAATGGGAAAGAGGGGATATATGTATACATATTGCTGATTCACTTTGCTATAGAGTAGAAACTAACACAATATTGTAAAGCAACTATACTCCAATAAAAATTTTTTTTAAAATGGGGCTTGGTAGCTGGAGGGGAGTAAGAGGTCCAGGGAGGTGTTTTTTTGGTGTGTTTTTAAGGTAGGAGATACAGGAGCATGTTTGTAAACTGCCAGCAATGACCTGGGAGAGAGGGGAGGCGGCTGGTGAAGGCGAGCAGAGGATGGCTATAGGAGCAAAGCTGCCCCGGGGGGTGGGGGTGGGTGGCGGTGGGGGGAGGTGGGGGAGTGAGGGGTTGGGGGGAGTTAAGGGGTGTGAGAGGAGTGGGGGGTGGACCCGGAAGGGAGGGGGAGGGCCTTGTCAGGGCAGCACTAGGAGAGAACGCCGGGGTGGGGGGCACCCATCACCCACGCGGGTCCAACCATGTGACACCCAGACGGTCTGATTTCGGGGCTGACTCTTTCCACCCATCCATGAACACCTCAAAGGCAGGACCACAGTGTCCTCATCCCAGAGCCTGGGCACATTAAGCTGCTTAACAAATGTTCATTAAAGAAACGTATCCATCCTCTTGTTGAATGAAAAAAAAAAATTGTAATACAACTGTGTCCCGTTTGGATTTTCCCATTCCATGATTTTTTTATATTGGGTTTTTGTAGTGTGTGTGTGTGTCTGTCTGTCTGTGTGTATGTAGGTGAGGGTGGCACCCAAACCTAATGTTCACATACAAACATGAGCCCCAGAGGATGGTGCCCGGCGCCCAGTCAGTCCAAGCTGGTGTGGAGCGGGGTCCTGCCGGGCCGGGTCTGGTCTCAGGACCTGCAGCTCTGACTCGGGTTTCTCAGATCATGCGTTTGGTCTGTTTAGCTGTTTGTTTGGTACTGAATGAGCGCTTAAGCGCCAGGCACTAGTGTGCAAAAAGATCACGGCCCCTCCCTCTCAGGGTTGGGGGGGGGGCGAGTGGAGGGAGGGACATGTCAATCAAAGACTCACAGCTATGCGGGGGCGGAGGGTGTCCTGCTATAAGACCTGGTTCTGGGGTTTCCCTGGGGGGCATTTGAGCTGCGATCTGGGGGATGAGGGGATTTCGCTAGGGGAGGGGGTGCAGGTCAGGTAAAGGGAACAGCCGGGGCAGGGGAGCGGGGGCGGGGGGGGGGAGTCCCTTCCCTGCTGGCTTCTCCTCCTGGCTTGTAGTGAGGGGCTGGACCGGGACACTTCCCTGTGAGGGGCCTTCAGAACCAGTGGAGAGGACTAGGGGTGCTGCCCCTCCCTGTGCCTCAGTTTCCCTTTCTGGGAAATGGGGATAAACGCCCCCGTCTTGCTCTGGGGTGGAAATCACAGCCCTGGCTGTGCCTGGTTCACTGCAGCAGGATGTCGCACGTTTTCGTCGCTGCCCTCCTGCCCTCTCGAGCCCCCGCTCAGCTGCTGGAGGGGGTGGGCCCCAGGGCCAGACAGATTTGGAAGGAGGAGCCCCAGGGCCTCGGGGGTTAAGTTTTCCTCGGCCTGGCTCTCCTGTCCTCGGCTCTCTCCCTGGCCCCTCCGAGCTCTTTGATGGCATTAGAGCCAACCTTTTCCAGATGTGCTGAGCCGAGGGGTTTGCCGGAACTTCATCTGCCTCCGCCAGACGGCCCCCTGCCAGGCCGCCTCCCCCACTCTGGTTGGGTTGCCTGCCGCCCTCAAGGCCACATGAAGTCCTGGACTTAGTGCTTTCTTAAAACGTGGCCTGCTTTCCTGCCCCTCCTCGGCCAGCCTGTGTGGTTCGAGAAGCCCACGATGTGTCCACCTCCCCCCCGACTGGACCGTGGTCTTGGGCTTGAGTGGGAGCGGCGGCCTGGGCGGGGGACACTGCCCTCTGGGCCTTCTGTCCCTTCTGTCCGCACTTGGGAAAGACTAGCTTGGACTGTGGGGAGGCCAGAGCCTGGAGGACCCTGCCGGCTGCCGCAGAACTGCGGTGGGACAGCCCATCCCCCTCCCCGCCGGCCCGCTGCTATTAATCAAGAGATTAATAATCTCCTGCCTCCCTTTCTGAAACCCCCACTCCCGTTTCCTGTTGAGTCTCCAGTCTGTCTCGGTACCTCCCAGTCTGGTCCTCCTCGTGGTGGTCCCTGCTGAGGAAGTGGGGCCGGGGCAGGAGCCGGGGCCTGCAAGCTGCGGTGCCCAGTGAGGGAGGGAGGCCCCCCGCCTCCACCCGATGAGGTCTCTGCCCTGGCAGAGTCGTTCCCAGCAGGCAATGCCCAGACGATGGCCCTGTCCTGGCACCCACTGAAGGACCTCATGATGCTGTGGGGACATGGCCTTTGGATGCCAGAGAGCCATGGCCTGGGCTTACACACCTCCAGTGACGGGCATCTCACCCCTCCTGGAGCTCTTTCTTCATATTCCCTCTCACATGACCTTGTGCACCCAGGGCCACCTTTGAGGACACACAGGACTCATCTGCACCCTATCTAGGGCAGTCACTGAGTGGCTGGAGGACTGCGGCCAGGACTCTCAGAGCACCTCATGACCGCTGTGCTCACTGGGAGGGTCCCGGGGGTGCTGCAGAGGGCAAGGCCCTCCTCTGACTCCTGGGAGGGGTCGGGGGGCAGCTTCGATGTGTTGTTGAGCGGGAGAGAACTTGGGGCTCCCATCAGGAGGTCTGGTTCAGTCAAACCTCTGCTGCTTTATCACCTGGAATCTGACCCCCTCTTTGGCCTCAGTTTCCCCTCCATCAAGTGCGGCCATTCATCCCTGCTGGCCCCTCTTCCTCGGCCAGCAGCCTCCTGACTCACTTCCTCACCTCCCATCTCTCCTGTCCAATCCGGCTGCCATGCCAACACAGGTGGGCTCTTTCTTGAAAGCAGATCTGATCACGATGTTCCTCTGAGCCACGGTGCCTGGGTGGCTTCCCCATGGCCAGGAAAAGGGTGGTCTCCCCGTGGGTACACAAGGCTGTCTATCGAGGGGTGGAAAGACTATATCAAGTCTTCTGTTTATTTTTTAATCTAAAAATAAAAGAGAAATTAAGCTCTACTGTTTTTTATACATGCAAAGATGGTAAATAATATGCGTATATATACATGTATAAATTAATAGACTCTCTTGCAGGCTCAGAAATATGTTACTGATCAGGAGCACCCCTGGATGCCTGGAGAGCATGGCCAGTCTCCACGGACGCAGTGCAGACTCCTTGCCTGCACTACAGGCTTTCACAGCCGCCCCGAATGCCCTGTCTGCCTGTCCAAGCACTCTGCCCCCCAGATGCACCAAACTTCACCCAAATTTCCTGGCTCTCCTGGTGCTGGTTGCCTCCTCACCTTTTTAGCTCAGCAGAGCTCCCTCAAGTGTCGCCTCGTGTGGGAAGTCTTTGCTGGGCCCTCCTGGTGGATGGAAGTGGCCATGCCCTGCTCCCTCTCCCTGCATCCATCAGTTTCCATGGATGTCACCCTGAGCTCCTCCAGAGAGCCACCCCGTCTTGGTTAGCATTACAGTTCCTGGCCTGGGACTCCATCTGGTACAAATTATTCAGCGATTGTTTTATTCATTCCACCAGTCTTTATTGAGCATGTATGATGTGCCAAACCCTGAACTAGGCCTGGGGTTAGTGGAGGAGACGGACATCAGACAAATGATCGCACAGGTGCGATCACCCTTACATACTTGGAAGGGTGATAAGTGTTTAGAAGTCAGGGTTCTATGACAGTGTAAATCGAAGGGACTCAGCCTGCAGTGGGGTGGGTGGAACTGAAGGGTGGGCTGATCAAGGAGGGCTTCTCAGAGGAGGCGACACTGGAGGCTGCATTGGAGTTAGTGGACATCTTGGGCAGAGGGAACAGTAGATGACAAGCCCTGATATAGGAAGGAGCTCTGGGGGTTCAGAAACTCAAAAGCCGATTGCTGCTGGAGTTCTGAGTAGCCTGGAGGGGGGGCGGCAAGCAGCGGGGCAGCCAAGGTGGACAGTAGTTAGAAGTCTACGTGGTCATACTAAGGATTTGGTTTTTGTCCTAAGATTGAAGAGAAGCCAGGAAGGGTGCATGGAGGAGATTTGTGCTTTGAAAACATCACTGGAGCCAGCTTCTGTGTATAGGCTGGAAGCTTGGGCACCAGTCAGGGGCCATTGCTGCTGTCTGGCAGGGTGATGAGGGAGGCTGGACTAGGGCGGGGTGGGGGAGAGCAGTGGGCAGGTAGGATCTACTTGGTGAGTGATCTCCCTGGACTCGTCGATGTGAGGCGCCAGAGAGGGGTAAGGTCAAGGTTTCCATGGATATTTGTTGAGTGAATAACAACCCCCTGGAGAATATATGCCCCTGAATTTGCCGAGTGACAGTGAGGGAAGTCCCAGGATCTGCCTTACAGAAGGAACAAATACACAGAGATCAGAAGTCCCTAGAATTGGTCTGTCTTGGAAAAAAAAAAAAAAAAACCAGGGCTGGTGAGACACCAGACGGGAGACTCCACATTGTATCTGGAGAATTTCAGGGTAGCAAGTGATCTGTATGTTTTTGCATCTCAGCTCAGACTTCACAGGAGACTCAGAGAGGCAAGGACAGACTTTACAGGGGGTTCAGAGAGGCAGGACTTGCTCAACAGCTCACAGATGGGCAGAGATGTATTGGGATCAAGTGTTGGTTAGGATGTTTTAAACCATCCAGTCTACGATATTTTGATATGGCAGCCTGAGCAGACTAATACAAATACCTGGGGGTAAATTGAACAAAAGATGGCACACTGCTGAGAAAAATTAAAGAAGACTTAAATAAATGGAAAGTTATGCCATATGTATGGATAAGAAGACTCAAATTATTACGATGTCAATTCTCTACAAGTTGATCTATAGATTCCATATAACCTTATCAAAATTATAGTGGGCTTTTTTTTTTGTAGAAATTGATAAGCCAATTAAAAAAGTCAATGGGAATGCAAAGGACCTAGGTGTCCAAGACAACCTTAAAGGAGAACACGATTGGAGGACTTACATTACTGTATTTCAAGACTTACTATTAAGCTATATTAATTAAGACAGTGTGGTTTTGGTGCAAGGATGGACAAACAGATCAATGGAACAGAACAGAGAGTCAAGAAATAGACTCATATTTAAACAATCATTTGATTTTCAACAAGGCACTAAATAATTTAATTTTAGTGGGAAAATTTAGGCCAAAAGAAGGTCTTTTCAATAAATTGTGCTGTAGCAAGTGGATATCCAAATGGAAAACAATGAACCTTGACTCCTACCCAGCAGATAGTAAAATTTTAAAAATGATAAATTGAACTTGATCAAAATTTACAACCTGATCATTAAAAATACACCTTTAAGGGACTTCCCTGGTGGCACAGTGGATAAGACTCCACACTCCCAATGCAGGGGGCCCGGGTTCAATCCCTGGTCAGGGAACTAGATCCCACATGCATGCTGCAACTAAGAGTTTGCATGCCACAACTAAGAAACCCGCCTGCCACAACTAAGACCTGGTGAAAATAAATAAATTTATACATACATACATACATAAATATTTTTTTAAAAAACTGGTATCAAAAATACTTCCAAGTTAATAAAAAAAATACACCTTTAAGAAAATGAAAAGGCAAGCCACATATTGGGAGAAAATATTCACAATACATATATCTGACAAAGGTCTCTCATGTATCTTACAAATCAATAAGAAAGACCCAAAACCCAATTTAAAAGTGGGCAAAAGACTTGAACAGGCACTTCACAAAAGGAGATATCTAACTGGCAAGCATGAAAAGGGGTTCAGCTTTAGTCAATAGGAATTGCAAGTTAAAACCATAATGAAAGAGTACTGCATACACCCTAGAATGACTAAAATGAAAATGATTGACAATATCAAATGTTGGCGAGGTTATAGAGCAACTGGAACTCATACACTGCTGCTGGGCATGTGAACTTGGTTCATCCGGATAGGTTTGGGACAAGTGTTTGTAGCATCTGCTAAAGTTAAACATATAACCATCCTATGGCCCATCAATTTTATTTCTAGGTATATACCCTAGAGAAGTGAAAAAGTGTCCATGAAGACTTGTACGAAAACACTCATAGCGTCTTTATTCATCAAAGCTCAAAACTGGAAATAACCCGAATGTCCATGAACAGGAGAATAGACACATTGTGGTATATTTACATAATGGAATATTATTTAGCAATAAAAAGAAACAAAGGAGTGCTACACTTAACAGCATAGATGAATCTCACAGACATGATGGGTGAGTGAAAGAAGGCAGACATAAATGAGTGCATGCTGTAAGATTCCATTTATATAAAATTCTAGAACAGGCAAAACTAGTATCTGGCGAGAGAAGTCAGAAGAATGGTTATGTGTGGGGGCTGGGTGATCAGTTTGGAAGGGGCACAAAAGGACTTTGGAGCAATGGGAATGTTGGTGTAAACATATTGAATAGGTAAGAGTTCGTTGAGCTAAACACTAGATTTATCTACAGATCTTCCTCGACTTAATGATGGGGTTACATTCGCGATAAACCCATTGCAAGTCGAAAATGCATTAAATACACCTACTGAACATTGTAGCTTAGCCTAGCCTGCCTTAAGCATGCTGAGAACACTTCCATTAACCTATAGTTGGGCAAACTCATCTAATACAAACCCTGTTTAATAGTAAAGTGTTGGCCATCTCATGTAATTTATTGAATACTGTACTAAAAGTGAAGAGCAGAATGGAAGGGTACCCACCGTTACTGTACACAGCTGAAGGCACGTTGGGCCTGAAGAATGTTTGAAGCATTGAACTAAGATTAACTGCTGGATGATGGGGATGGTACAGCGACAAGATCGTCAATTTCTCTCTCTTCTGATAAGGCTGGAGAATAGCTGGGAGAAGGCACTGGGGCATCAGCACTTGTTGATGGTTTAGCAGGCATAGTGTTCTTCGGGGAGATATCAAGTTTGGACTGTCCGGTTTGTTTCTTCTTTCCATTTTATATTTCTCTAGAGCAAGCAAGAACATCCTGTATCTGCCTGTCAGCTCTTGCAAATGTCTCATAATTGACGTCCATTTCTTCTAACATCCTTACACCACTGCTGATAGCAGCAAACGTCTCTGCCAGTTTCTTTGCTGTGAACTTTCCTGGTGCCTCAGGCATAACTTCTTCCTCTTTCCTTCCTTCTTTCTTCCTCCAGTTCGATCAGCTCCTCAGTGGAAAGTTCTTCAGCTTCGATACCAACAATCTCACGAGCATCCTCTTCGTCAATGTCCAATTCTAGCTGTTTCCCAAGCACTAATATCTTGGGACTATTTCATCCACAGCAGAATCTTAGTTAAAGCCTTTGAACGTGTTCACACATGTCTTTAAAACTTTCTTCTAAATGCTGTTCATGCATTGCCACGTGACTTCTTCCCATGAGGCAGCGATGGTCTGGGTAGCATTTAGAATGTTAAAAGCTTTCCAAAACTCTCAGAGTGTTCGGCCAGATCCCGTCTCTTCAACAGCCTGCACAGACCGTTGGTGTAAAGAGTGTGCTTTGAACGTAGCTGTGGCGCCTTGGTCCATGGGTTGAATGAGTGCAGTTGTGTTCGGTGGCAACTACACAACCTTGACATCAGGATGCGTGTCGCTGGTATGCTGTGGATGCCCTGGAGTGTTGTCTAAGATCAGCAGACTCTTGAATGGGATGTTGTTTTGCCTTCAATATTCTCCTGTCTGAGGGATAAAACACTTCAAAAGCCAGGCTTCAAACAATGCTTATGTCATCCAGGCTTTCTTGTGATGGTGATAACAAACGGGAAGCGAATGCTTGCTCACATATCTGAATGCTCTAGGGCTCTCCGAGTGGTAGATTAGGAAAAACTTTAATTGGAACCCTGCAACATTTCTACCCCAAGGCAGCCTTACACGGTGTTCGAATGCCTTGAATCCTGGCATCGTCTTGGACTCTTGATGAATGTATGTACGCTCTGGCATACACTTCCAGAACAAGCTCATTTCATCAACATTTAATATTTGTTCTGGCAAATATTTCTCATCCACAATTATCCTCTGAAGCTCTTCCTTAAAAACTTTGGCACCTTCAGTATTGGCACTTGCTGCCTCACCGCTGACTTTCACATTATGAAAATTATGCTGCCTTTTGAAGCATTGGAACCAGCCATAACTTGGTATAAACATTTGCATTATTTGTAGAATCATCAACACACTTTTTTAGTGTATGGAAAGACTTCTTGCCCTAGCCTGGATGGTCAGTAGGCTAAGTGGTATGAACTTCTGTACCTGGTCTTCCATCCACATGACAAGTTTTTTTTTCTTTTTCTTTTCTTCTTATTTATTTATTTATTTGGCTGCACGGTGCGGCTTGCGGGATCTTAGTCCCCCCCCCAAGGGACTGAACCCGCACCCTCAGCAGTGAAAGCGCGGAGTCCTAACCACTGGACCACCAGGAAATTCCCAGACAACCTTTTTTTTTTTTTTCATGTCGTCCGTCAGCTCAGCCCTTTTCTTCATGATGACAGTGAATTTAACCAATGCTGATGATTTCACTGCATCACTCATTTGCTTCTTATCCTTTAAGATGGTCAAGATCGTCAATTGCCAAAGTCCTAACTCACCTGCGACGGCTGTTACTGGCTTACTGCCTTCATGCTGGGCAGTTATCTTGAGTTTCATCTCAAGAGTAATTGCCCTCCTCTTCTTCTTCTCACCAGAAGCAGGAGACACAGATGGGCATTTTGTAGACACAATGGGATGGGAAAACGCAAAACACAGTATCGAAAAAAATGCTGGCAACACAGTACCCTGTTGAGTATTGGTTGTTTACCCTTATGATCGCAGGGCTGACTGGGAGCTTCCCATCATCACCAGAGAGTACCGTACCCCATATGGCTAGCCTGGGGAAAAGATCAAAATTCAAAATTCCAAGTATGGTCTCTATTGAATGCGTATCACTTTCGCACCATCGTGAAATCCAAAAAATTGTAAGTCAAACCATCATAAGTTGGGGACAATTTGTGTTTTACTGCATGTAAATTATATTTTAATTTAAAAGGAGAAAACAAATCCATTACAATCTGAGGCGTGAACTCAGCGCTTTCCTCCCTGGCACTGACCACCGCGCATGGCCACATTTTCACGAGTGTGATACAGGATTAGTGCCACCAGCTCTGGCAGAGTGGAGCTCGTGCTGCCTCCTTCATTCTTGTATCCCCAGTGCCCGGCACATGGCAGGCACCCCACACGTAAAACCAAGCTGTGTACAGGGTGTTGGGGGTACTGAGGAGGGAGCCTGTCAGCTCTGGCTGGGGCTGGGGGTGCTTCACAGAGAAGCGGATGTGGAGTCACACCCTGAAGCCTCTTGGGGATTTTTCTCAGCAGAGTAAAGAAGGAGGGGCGAGTAGGCAGAGGAGCCTGCATGTATGTGCAAAGGCCCAGAGGCAGGAATAGCTGCTTGTTTGTACTGTGGTGGGAGGAGTGGCGGGGAGAAAGGTAGGCAGGGCCTTATTTGCTGACCTAAAGAGTGTGGTGTTAAGTCTATGGGAGCCATGGAAGGTTTTGAGAGAGGGCAGTCACAAAAGCAGATCTGCATTTTAGAAAGATCAGTGGGTTTGCAGACTGGAGCCCAGGGGAAGGGCTGGGAGTTCTTCATGGAGGGTGAAACGATGGGGACAGAGCATGAACACTTGCACCTGCCCTGGGCATTCAGGAGAGATCTGAGGGTCTGAGCCCTGGCCTGCTGGGCTGGGGAAGCAGCGCCACCTACTGGCTCGCCCTGCTCCTGGACTTCGCAGGCCACCAGGATGCTTCTGGTGCCGCAGTGGGACAGGCCAGCCCGTGGCCCTCAGAAGGAGGGGGCAGAAAGAGACCTTCTCTGGGGGGTGAGCTCTCCCTCTGGTTCAGGGGCCTGAGATCAGTACCTTGTGCAGATGCAGGGAGGAACAATGTTCCCCTATACTGAACGAACACAAATTAGTATTACTAGGTTCTGCTAATTCTGCCTGGGTTTGGAACCAAGTTCCACCACCTTCTAGCAGTGTGACCTTGATAAAGTTACTGAAGCTCTCAGTGCCTCAGTTTCCTCATCTGTAAATTAGGAATAGTAATAGCATCCACCTGTCAGGGTTGTTATGAGTCAGCAAATGTAAAGCACTCAGAACGGTGCCTGATACGTGGTAAGTACGCAAAGCTCTTACTATAGCTATTATTATTTTATCACCATCATCACTCAGGGCATGAAGTGAGGAGTGCCTGGCGCCTTTGGAGGGCTCATGGGCTGCAGGCCGAGGGGCAGCCTATGGCACAGGGGGCCTGAGGGCAGCTGTGGCAGCTGGAGAAGGGCTGGCCCCCGTGGCTAAACAGCTCAGACTCTCTCCTGACCACAGTGGGGACAGGCGAAAGGTGCTGGCCGGGAAGAAAGGGGTCAGATCTGTGTTTCGCAAGCGCAGCAGCTACACGTCCCTTTCTGCTGTCACACGTGCTCTCCCAGGGAGCCCCAGACCCAGCATCGCAGTCCTCAGCGGGCAGACCCGGAAACGGGCTCAGGGAGGTTAAGGAACGTGTGCAATTCACATCGTGAATCAGGGGCAGGGCCCTAAACTCTCAGCTTATGCCCCCACAGCCCGGGGCTCCATCTCCTCCATGGTGCAGTGGTTATGGGAGGGATTCCATAGCTTTTCTGGTCCCTCTCAGCCAGAGCAACAATCTTCTTTCAAGAATTAATTTTAAAACTGACTTTTTAAATTGAAATTAAAGCGTCTTCCCTTTCCCAGCTGGGCCAGTTCCTGGCTGGGAAATTTGCAGCAGGAAGAGGGTGTGAGCGTGTGTGCATGTGTGTGTGTGTGAGAGAGCATGTGTGTGAGCATGTGAGTGTACATGTGAGTGAGAAATCGTGTGAGTGTGTGTTTATCATACAGACAGTCTATTTGGACTCCTTGGACCCAAGCTCGCCTACCCACTTATGTCCCCCCAGGCTCCTTCTATAAGGAGTGGTGACAATGACTGGTCCTCTGCCACCCCCCCACCCCCTCCCCAGTGGCCTATGCCAGCTGCTTCCTGCCGTGGATCTGAGAGTCCAAAGGCCTGCATTTGCTCTTGGGCACTTCTCCGTGCAGACTTCTGGCTCCTCGCTCGAAAGTTCCAGCCCCTGGCTGCGCACTGCCAGCCCCTGCCCACCCCCACGCCCCCGCCCCCCCGCCCCCCCCGGCCCCCCCCGCCGCTTCCCACTTAGAGCTCCAGAGGGAAGCTGGTTTGCCGGAATGTTTATGAAACATGAGTGAGAGGATTTTTTTTTTGAAAGAAAAATTAGTGTAGCAGGATTCTTCAGATTTAGTGCAGTATTTCTGAAATTCAAAACCTGACTTATGTATTTTCCTGTCAACAGTGCATCTCAAAACGTCACGCCTGCTGCCACCAATTAATTCATAATTTTCCCATTCACGATTAAGTTGCTTGGTGTCAGCAGATGCAAATTCTGTGAAGTCATGCGGTTTTGCTTTCAAGAGGAAGTTGTGCAGACTTTATCAAGCAGCCAAGTTATAATGATGCATGTAAATCGAATAATAAAGCCGAATTTTTGCCCCTCGTGAAAATCAGTCATATGTTTTTGTGTTTGTGTGTGTGTGTTCATTGAGGTATAAGTGATAGATAACATTGAATTAGTTTCAGGTGTGCAACATAGTGATTCAATATTTGTGTATGTTGTGAAATGATCACCACAAATAAGTCTAGTTAACATCTATCACCACAAGTAGTTACAAAAATTTTTTTTCTTGTAATGAGAACTTTTAAGATCTACTCTCAGCGATTTTCAAATATGCAATACAGTATTATTAACTATAGTTGCCGTGCTGTACGTTACATCCCATGACTTATTATAACTGGAAGTTTGTGCCTTTTGACCACCTTCACCCATTTTGCACTGCTCCCTATCCACCGTCCCCCAGCTTCTGGCAACCCAGTCTGTTCTCTGTATCTATGAGCTTGGTTTGTTTTTATTTTTTTGTTTTTGGATTCCACCTATAATGGAGATCATACAATATTTGTCCAAGGTCTTTCCATGTTGTCAAAAATGGCAAGATTTCATTCTTTTTTATGCTGAATAATATCCTAGTGTGTGTGTGTGCCACATTTTCTTTATCCACTCACCCATTGATGGATACCTTGGTTGCTTCCATATCTTGGCTATTGCAAATAATGCTGCAGTGCACATGGGGGTTCAGATATCTTTTTGAGTTAGTGTTTTCATTTCCTTTGGATAAACACCCAGAAGTGGACCTTATGGTAGTTTTATTTCTAACTTTTTTTAGCAACTACCGTACTGTTTTCCATGGTTTCCAATTTACATTCCCATCAACAGTGCATGAAGGTTCCCTTTTCTCCATATCCTCACCAACACTTATTTCTTGTCTTTTTGATAATAGCCATTCTAACAGGTGTGAGGTGATATCTGGTTGTGAGGTGTGGTTAGGTCATATATTTTATATTCACTATTCTTGGAGTTTCACAAAATAGTATCAAACTTATTTTCAAGAAAAATTTCAAAATTCTGTGAAAATTTACCATGGAATCCCACAGCAGTTTGCAGGAGCATTTTGTTGCTGCAAGGGCCCCACTACTGAATTGCAAGTTTTCACTGAAGTGTCTCTCTCTCATCTATCAGGCTGGGATTTTCTCAAGGATGGGACTCCGTTTTATTAATCTGTGACCACAGTATTGCATGTAGTTGATGCTCAATAAATATTCATTGGGGACTTCTCTGGCAGTCAAGTGGTTAAGACTCCATGCTTCTACCGCAGGGGGCACGGGTTCAGTCCCTGGTTGGGGAACTAAGATCCCACATGCCACGGGACGCAGCCAAAAAAAATACGTATATATATTCATTGGATGCATCAACCAAAAGAAATAATGATTGGGAAAAAGGTTGGAGTTAAGTGACTTGTGGATGGTTGGAAGTTGTACAGGTTCTAATGATATTTTTCTTTTCCTTATTCATTATCTTGGGCTGCCTTAACAAAATATCATGGACCAGATGGCTGCAATACAGAAATTTATTTTCTCAGCCAGCCACCTCTCTGTGTCCTCACATGGCCTTTGTTCAGTGTGTGCATGTACGCAGAGAGAGATCTCTGTCTGTCCTCCTCTTCTTAAAAGGCCACCAATCTTATTGGATTAGGGCCCCACCCCTCTGACCTCATTTAACCTAATTACCTCTTCAGAGCCTATGCTTAGGTACAGTCACATTGTGGGGGTTAGGGCTTCAACATATGATTTCTGGGAGACACAATTCAGTCTGTAGCAGTCATTTCCCCACCCTAGGGGGCCACCCTTGGAGACTTGTGGGAAGAGCTGGAAGGGACTTTACAATGCACCTGACACAGAGAGGGGTGGTCACTCGTCCAGGGCCGCATAGCCTGTGGGAACAGAGCTAGGATGATGGGCTCTACTGCCTGGGGGGCTCCCAGAGCCCTAGGCTGGGTGGTTTCAGCAGGAGTGGGATCTGGGGTGGGCGGGTAGGTGCTCACACTGTCCTGACTCTGCCCTTGTGTTAGTTACAGGACTCTGATCAGACCCACGTACAGAGTGTCCTACCGCACAGTGACGGCGCTGGAGTGGAGGTGCTGCCCTGGCTTTACCGGGAGCAACTGTGATGAGGGTGAGTCCGCCGGGGGCAGGGGGCAAGAGGAGGGGGTGCTGGCCGGGCCGAGCTTCAGAGTCTACAGATGCTCCTCCCTCCCCTGCCCTCCTTCTGCGAGCAGCTCTCCTTTCTTCCACATTCCTTCCTTCTTTTTCCTAAGCATCTCTGAACCAAATGCTCGGGACTGGCCAAACTGGGGTGAGCCCGGCACCCTGCCTGTGGGCACAGAGGTGGGGTCCCGTGTGCACTGCTTGGGCCAGGCATGAAGGAGTGTCGTAAGCCCTGGCTTGGGGAGGAGATTCAATGTACAGTCTATTTCTTCTGCTCCGGCTCTGACTTACCCCAGAGCCGGGGCAGGCAGAGCTGGATATCTGGGCTCCTGAGCAAATGCAGATGAGGAGCCAGGAGCCTTGAAGCCACGCTGGTTGTAGAATAAGGCAGATGGACCTGGTGGGCGGCAGCAGCAGGAAGGCCTCACCCTGCTGCCCTGGCCCTGTTGCTGGGCAGGTGCCCAGAGGGAGGAGGGGAGGTCGGGACCCAGAGCCGCAGCCTTCCTTCTGAGCCCCGGAGCCAGGCTCAGTCTGGCACTGGAGCTTGATGGGCCCAGAGAGCAGCGCTCAGGTGGGATTCAGAGACAGCGACAGAGCCCATCCCCGCAGCACTCACATCCAGGGACAGTGGGTCCTGCCTGACAAACAGGTTTGCAGCCCACCTGGTTTTCCAGAAGAGCTGGGCAGTCCCAAGGCTCAGGGGTCAGTTTTGAATTTGGAAACAGTAGTTCTCCTCAACCTCGACTTTCTGACAAAATGATCCTCTCTCATCTTTTTTTATTACCTAACTTACTGATTTTAGTTATATGTATATTTAAAATATAAGTACTCTATATGTGTATGCTTTTATTGTAAACTGCCTAAAAGTCTTTGGATTACAAATAATAGCCTAAGAACAGGAAGAGCAGTAATAATAATGATGCTGATGGTTCAGTGAGCCTGTGGCCCAAAGCTGGGCTGAAGGAAGGGGTTGGGACATGGAAGAGTCCAGTGGTACCTCCTTTACTGGTTTGTGAGCCTGATTCTGGGAAGGGAGGTGGACAGCCTCAGGGGCTGGCCCATACTTGGGGGGCACAGGACTGCCTGGGCCTTTCTTTCGGGAGAAACAGAAGGGACCCCAGGTGTGAGGGGCTGAGGGGAGGCCTGGCTCCCCCAGGTGAAGGCGTGGGTGGCAGGACTTTGTGCTTTATGTGTTGAATGACCACGGCTCACACTGGGTCCCTTGTTGAGGCCGGAGGCCCTCAGTACCAGGATTTGGACCATGGTTGTGGGAGAGACCTCTGGTCCCTCCAACAGAGTAGAGCAGACCTGTCCTCTGGATTCTGCGAGGGGCTGGGGAGACAGAGCGTTCAAGGGCAGTGACTGATTTACCCTTAAGTAACTGACTCAGCGCTTTTCAGTGACCAATAAAATGAATACCGTTGGCTCTACCCGATGAAGTACTGGCTTGCCATCAAGACCTCAACTTTAGAAGCCCTCCCTAAGCCTTAGGAAGGCTCCTGGGTCCTTCTTTCAGCTCCGGAGCCTCCGAGGGCCCCCCCCACCCCCCGCCACCTCATCATCGCCTCAGCCAACTGTAATCATGTGTCTTCACGTTGGCCTCCCCCCCGCCCCTCGCCACCCTGCAGGGCTGTCCAGTTCCTCTAGGGGTAACTAAGCCGCACCCGAATGGGGCCCCTTCCTTCCTCTCTTGGAAACACTCCAGTGCTGGAGCGTATATGTTTTTCATCTCTCTTCATATTCTCTTCATTAGAGAAATGAATGAACCACGAGATGAAGTGTAAGTCTCAAAATGTGTAAGTCATAATTCTCACACAAGTGGCTTGTGAGCGTGCGTTGTATTGAACTCATGGATTGTGGAACCAGCAACATGGCAAAGCTGATTCAAAAGAGATTAGAGAAACTGATAAATATGCAGATTGGGGTCCCCAAGACCACGCTTAGGTTGCGCCCTGAACCAGAGCTCTTAGTGGGACTCAGCTGTGTATACACGGTGGCTTCCTGCATGGCTGAGATGTTTCTAGCCCCTCTGGTGGTTGAGCTGGCACAAGGGATGCCCCCAGAAATCACAGTGTTGGCATAAACTATCTGGCCCAAGGCTCCCAGACCCTCTTACCAGATAGGACATTTCAAGAGCTTAGAGATACCTCCCAGGAGCCAAGTGCAAAGGCCAGACCTCTCTTTGGGTTAGGTTAATCCTTTACTGATGTGTGTGTGTGTGTGTGTGTGTGTGTGTGTGTGTGTATACACATATATATGAATATACGCGTATATAATGCATATATTTCATACATATGAAAATATAGGAACTATGATATATTTTAAATATATATGAAATAAGAACCTGAAATAAAATCACTACGTTAGATCCTACAGGACAATAAAAACAAAACCTTTGGGGTTATCCTCTCTACTGAGCAGAAATTGTTTACATATCCCCAGTTTTGTACAAGTTAACATCCAACTTTGCAGAACCTGGGCTGTAATCCACAGTGAATGGCAAGTAAACAAGGTGAGCTTCCCCCAGGATGTCCCATGGCCCTTGGGTGGGCTCCTTAGAGAATGCTGTAGCGTGACATTAAAAGGTTAGGCCATCACCTTTTTGCCCACGTCCATGTTTTGGGTAATTCTTGCAGACCGAATGGACGAAGCACAGCATTTGGCGAGCAGCAGACCTGGCATGTGTGGGGGGCAATCCTTGTCCTCAGGGAGGTTCTTCCCATCAGGACAGGAGTAGGTTCAAGCAGGGCTGGGGGCCCATCCTTCCTGGGAGAGGAGATGTAACTGTGAGCTGGTCAAATGCCCCCAAAGTTGCCCGCCCTTGAGAGCTTAGCACCTCACCTCCAGAAGAAAGCTCTGACCTGGTAGACCACAGGGATATGGATTATCAATGCACTCACCGGAAACGTCTGGGCGTCTTGAGCTAATTATTAAGAGGTGTCGACACCACTCCAGACACTGTCAGCCTCAGAGTCTCTGCCAGCCTCTCCCTGGTGGAGGAACCTTCCAGATTCGCCCACTTCGATGAGGGATGCGTGTTCATCTTAGGGCATGGGATGAGGCTTGCCTCTTTCAGGGAGTGTCAGGGTTGAGCAGCCCCTTCCCAGCTCTGAGCACGAGGGTCCTGGGAACCCTGCGGGGCTGAGGAATTCCTGGGAGCGTGAGGCCCTGGGCTGAGGTCGGGACTGGCTCCTGTAAGCCCCGGTAAAGACTTTGCATTCCCAAACATGAAACAGTAATGACAGAAGACAAAATCAAGGCGGTGTCCGTGACTTCAGACACATTCCTGAGATGGTTGTGGAGGGGTCTGGACCATGAACTCCCACTCGGTTCCCAGTCCAGCCTCTCTGGAAAGCCAGCAGGTCAGAGGTGCCCTCCTCTGTGGTTTTGCTTTGGTTCAGATGAGATTCCCCAGGAGAAGCATCTTTCTCTGCTGTGTCTGGCTTTCCTTCCAAGCTGTCAGGTCTCTGGTCTTAGGACTTGGGGCTGGGACTGCCTGGGGGTAGGTGGCTCCTGCCTCCCAGGTGGCCTGTCTCTGGGCCTGCTTCCCCCCTGCTGGGTCTCCCCATCCCTTTCCTCCCTGGACACCCCAGGAGTGCTGGCCCAAGGCTTGGGGATACTTTCCTCCATAGATAAGTCTATATACAGTTGATCCTAATTATTTGAGGATTCTATATTTGTGAATTTGGCCTACTTGCTAAAATTTATTTGTTACCCCCCCCCCCCAAATCAATGACCACTTTTGTGGTCATTCACATCTATGTGCAGAGTGACAGAAAATTTGAGTCGCCTAACACGTGTGTTACCAGCTGAGGTTGAACAAGGTGACCCTCTGCTTCCTCGTTCCAGTTCTCATGCAAACAAGTGTCCTTTTCATGGTCTGTTTAGTGCCGTGATTTTTGCATTTTTGTGCCCCCCCCCTTTTTTTGTGACAATTCCCTTGTCTAAAATGTCCCCAAGCATAGTGCTGCCCAGTGTTCTTAAGTGCAAAAAGACTATGATGTGCCTTCCTGAGAAAATATATGTGTTAAGTAAACTTTGTTCGGCATGAGTTATAGTGCTGTTGGCTGTGAGTTCAATGTTAGTGAATCTACAATATATATTCAATAAGATGTCTTTAGATAAAAGCCCACATAAAACAAGGTTATGTATTGATTAGCTGACGAAAATGTTGTGACCCAGACGCTCACAGCAACCAAATCCTGTATTTCCCCCATGAGTGATGGTTCAGTATTCACTAATTCAGAGTTCTGGGGACTTTACGAAATGTAACTACCACGAATAAGGAGAATTAACTGTATCTGGGGATCTATAACATCTATCTAGAAATATTTTTTTTCTTATTACAAAAGCAAGTACGTGTTCCGTGTAGAAAAAGTGAAAACATCCAGAATTATACCTCTTAAGGTAACCTCCAGTCTCACTTTGGTGAAAAGCCTCCAGACCTTTTTCTGTGCTTACGTATCTGTTGTACTCTACATGCTGTTTGATAACTTTCTTTTTCACATAAATTGTCATGAACATCTCTCCTTGTCAATAGGTTGCTTTCTCTCGTATCATTTTCAGTGGTGTGGAGTTTGGGTATACACTTTATTAACTATCCCCCACTAAAAGATATTTAAGTTGTTTCCATTTTAAAAATTGCTGTAAACATCTTTTTTTTTTTTAACTGAGGTAAAATTCACATATACAGAGTACACCAATTTTAAGTGTACAATTTGATGAGTTTTGATAAATGCATACATGTTTCCATCACCTCCCAGAAAGTTCCCCCCACTTAGCAACCTCTGTTCTGATTTCTAGCATCAGAGATCAGTTTTACCTATTCTTGAACCTCATGTAAATGGAACCATACAATATATATTCTTGTGTATAGTTCCTTTCACTTAGCATAATGTTTTTGAGATTTATTCATGTTGTTACATGTGTATCAGTAGTTTATTTTTGTTACTAAGTATTGTTCCATTGCATAAATAACCACAATTTTATTCACCCATTCTCCTGTGGATAGATGTTTGAGATATTTCTAGTTTTAGCCTTTAAGAATAAAGCTTCTGTGAACATTCTTGTATATGTCTTTCTATCAATATGTATGTTTTTACTTCCCTTGGGTAAATCCCTAGGAGTGGAATTGCTTGGTTGTGGTGTATGTTTGACTTTATAAGAAAGAGCCAAGCTGTTTTCTAAAGTGGTTTTACCATGTTACACTCCCATTAGCAAAGTATGTTCTAATTGCTCCATATCCTTGTCAACATTTGGTGTTGTCAGCCTTTAATTTTAGTCATTCTAGTGGGTATGAAATGCTTTCTCATTGTGATTTTGATTTGCTCTTCCCTGTTGACTTATGATGTTGAGCATCTTTTTGTATGCCTAACTGATGTGCTTACTAGCCATTTGTATATCTTCTTTTGTGAAGTGTCTTTTCAAGACTTTTGCCTATTTTTAACTGAGTTGTTTAATTTTAATAAGAAACAGCCAAATTGTTTTCCAAAGAGATGTTAACATTCTATACTCTCACAAGCAAAGTGTTCCAATTGTTCCACATTCTTGCTAAGATTTGATGTTATTAGTCTTTTTAAATTTAGCTGTTCCAGTAAGAATGGAATGGTATGTAATTGTAATTTCTTCTTTTTTAAGACTGTTTTGACCACTCTAGTTCTTTTGCATTTCCATAAAAATTTTACAGTCCTTTTATCAATGTCTACCAAAAAAAAGTCTATTGGAATTGGGATTAGGATTGTGATGAATTTGCAGACCAGTTTGGGGAGAATGGAGGTCTTAATAGTGAATCTTCTGATTCATGATCATGGTATAGCTCTCCATTCATATAAAGCTTTAATTTTTCTCAGCAATATTTTGTAGTTTTCACAGTGGAGGGCTTGCTTGTCTTTTATTAAATGTATTTCTAAGCATTTCATATTTTTAGTGCCTCTAAAAAATGGGATTGCTTTAAAATTTTTCATATTATAATCATTTTGCTGTTACTATATAGAAATATATTTGATTTTTGAATAGTGACCTTGTGTCTGAAAACCATGCTAAATCCATTTATTAGTTCTAGCAGCTTATTTATTGATTTGTTTGGATTTTCTAAATAAACTATCATGTCTTCTGTGAATAAAAACATTTTTGCTTTTTCCTTTCAAATATTTTGCCTTTTATTTCTTTTTCTTGCCTTATTGGACTGGCTAGAACTTCTAGTAAAATGTTTAATAGAAGTGGTGAGAACAGATATACTTGCTTTGTTCCTTATCATAGGGGAGAAGTTCTCAATATTTCACAATTAATTATTAAGTATGTGATTAGCAGTAGATTTTTTATATATGCCATTTATCAGATGAGGACAGTCACTTCTAAGTTTGTTGAGAGTATTTATCAGGAATAGGTGTGAATCTTATCAAATGCTTTTTCTGTATCTATATTGAGATGATTATATTTTTATCCTTTATTATGTTAATGTGGCACATTGCATTGATTTGGAATACTAAACTAACTTTTTGTTCCTGGGAATAACCTTATTATTACTGGGATAAACTTCTTTTGGATACATTATTCTTTTTTATATTTCCATGTTTGTTTTTTATCTGTAATTTTCTTTCCTTCTAATGTCTATCAGTTTTTAATTATGAGGACTTAGCTGTTCTCCTAAAAAGACTTGGGCATTTTTCCTCCTCTATTTTCTGAAATTTTTTTTTTTTTTTAAAGATCATATTGCTTTTTCCTTAAGAGTTTAATTGAACTTTGAGTTCACAGTGAAACCATCTGGACCTGTAGTTTTCTTTGTGGGGAAGTTTTTGATAACAAATTCATTCTCTTTCATCTATATAGGGCCACACATGTTTTCTATTTCTTATTTTAATAATTATTTACACATTTTAAATCAACTTTATTGAAGTGTAATTTGCATACAACTCATTACATGTATTTAATTTACACACCCCAGAAGTATACAGTTCAATAAGTTTTGACCCCATGAATGAATAATTTTCTACATAATTCTCTTTTCTCTGGTATTCCTCTCACCAAATTTGCCTCAGCCTCCCTGTACTCTGATTTCTCTCTCTCCATTTCAGAGAGATTGCTGTGTTCTACCTAGTGTCACCCTCATGTGCTCCAGTGCAGAAAGTGCTTCCAGGAATTACCTTGTTTGTTTTCCTTCTCTCAGGAATCAGTGCTCATATTGTTCAATGTCTGTGTCAATGTTGTGGCATGTGGGCTCAGTAGTTGTGTCTCGCGGGCTCTAGAGTGTAGGCTCAGTAGTTGTGACTCATGGGTTTAGTTGCTCCGCGGCATGTGGGATCTTCCCAGACCAGGGCTCGAACCCGTGTCCCCTGCACTGGCAGGCAGATTCTTAACCACTGTGCCACCAGGGAAGTCCCTCATATGCTTTAAATATGAATATGTTATAAACTTTACAATTCAATATTATACTTTTTTGCATTAAACAGTCAGATTACTATTTAAGAAGTGAAGAGAAGGAAAAATAGTCTTCTCTGTACTCCATAGTTATCATTTCCAGTGATCTTTATTTCTTCCTGGAACTCTGAGCCTTCATCCAGAATCCTTTTTCCTCAACCCCAAGAAGTTCTTTCAGCATTGCTTGTAGTACAGATCTGCTTGTAGTGAATTCTCTCGACTTAAAAAAAATTTTTAGTATCTATTTTGCCTTAATATTTATCTATCTATCATCTATCTATATTATATATATATATATCATAAAATACACATAACATAAAATTTACTATTTCAGCCATTTTAAAGTGTATAATTCAGTGGCATTAAATACATTCACAATGTTTTGCAACCATCATGCTATCTAGTTCCAGAATTTTTTATCACCCCAAAGGGAAACCCTACACCCATTAAGCAGTTATTTCTCATTCTCTCCTTCCCTTAGCCCTTGGCAACCACAAATCTGCTTTCTGTCTCTATTGATTTGCCTATTCTGGATATTTCATGTAAATGGAGTCATACAATATGTGGCCTTTGTGTCTGGCTTCTTTTACTTAACATAATGTGGGGTTTTTTTGTTTTTACTTTTGGCTGTGTTGGGTCTTTGTTGTGGTGTGCAGGCTTCTCATAGTCATGGCTTCTCTTGTTGCGGAGCATGGGCTCTAGGCGCATGGGCTTCAGTAGATGTGGCACGCAGGCTCAGTAGTTGTGGCACGTGGGCTCAGTAGTTGTGGCTCATGGGCTCTAGAGCGCAGGCTCAGTAGTTGTGGTGCATGGGCTTAGTTGCTCTGCGGCATATGGGATCTTCCTGGGCCAGGGATCAAACCCATGTCCCCTGCATTGGCAGGCAGATCCTTAACCACTGTGCCACCAGGGAAGCCCTTAACATAATGGTTTTTTTTTTTTAATTTTTATTTATTTATTTATTTTTTATTTATTTATGGCTGTGTTGGGTCTTTGCCTCCGTGCGAGGGCCCTCTCCAGTTGCGGCAAGCGGGGACCACTCTTCACCGCGGTGCGCAGGCCTCTCACCATCGCAGCCTCTCTTGCTGCGGAGCACAGGCTCCAGACGCGCAGGCTCAGTAATTGTGGCCCACGGGCCCAGTTGCTCCGCGGCACGTGGGATCCTCCCAGACCAGGGCTCGAACCCGTGTCCCCTGCACCGGCAGGCAGATTCCCAACCACTGCGCCACCAGGGAAGCCCAACATAATGTTTTGAAGCTTCATCCAAGTTGTGGCATATATCTGAATAATGAACAGTATTCCATTATATGGATGCACTACTTTCGTTTATTCATTCATCAGTTGATGGACATTTAGGTTGTTTCCACCTTTTGGCTATTGTGATTAGTGCTGCTATGCACATTCATGTACACGTTTTTGTTTGAACACCTGTTTTCGATTCTTTTTAGTATAAACTTAGGATTGGGATTTCTGAGTCATGTGGTAATTTTCTGTTTAACTTGCTGAGAGACTGCAAAACTGTTTTCATAGTGGCTGCACCATTTCACATTTCCACCAGCAAAGTACAAGGGCTCCAGTTTCTACACATTATCTACAATACTTCATTTTCCATTAATTTTAAAATATTTTTATTGAGTTTATAATTGTGGATTGATTTTCTTTTTTTCTTTCAGTTATTTTAAAGTTTGGTCGTTCTACTGTCTTTTTGCATCCATTATTTCAGGTGAGAATCTGCTGTCATCATATTGTTTCCACACTAAGATTGTGTCCCTTTCTCCTCTGGTTGTTTTAAGATTTTTTTTATCCTTGCCTTTCAGCAGTTTGACTATGATGTTACCAAGTGGGATTTAAAAAATCCTGCTTGGGGTTGTTTGAGCATCTTGGATCTATAAGTCAATGTTTTTGACCAAATTCGGAAAATTTTGTCCATTATTTCTTCAAATATATTTTTCTGCCCTATTCTCTCTGCTCCTCTTGAGATTCCATTTGCATACATGTTAGATTGCTTGATACTGTCATTGAGGATCTTTTTTCCCCTCTGTTCTTCAGATTGGATAATTTCTGTTGATCTGTCTTCAAGTTCATTGACTATTTCTTCTGACTTTTACAATCTTCTGTTAAGCCATCCAGTGAATTTTTCATTTCAGATATTATTCTTTTCAGTTCTAGAATGTCCTTGTGTGTGTATATGTGTGTTTTTTTTGTTTTGTTTATATTTCCCTGATAAGATTTCTGCATATAATTTATTTTTTATCCAAGAATGTATATGTAATAGCTGCTTTTAGGTCCTTGTCTTCTATTTCCAACATCTGGGTCATCTTATGGTTTGTTTTTATTGACACTTTTCTCTCGACGTGGGTAGCATTTCCCCCTTTCTTCTTCCCGTCCTCCCTTCCTTCCTCTTTCTCTCTTTCCCTCTTTCTTCCTTTCTTCCTTCCTACCTACCTTCCATGTTAACAACTTTTGCTTGTGAACTGGACCCTTTGAATGATATTTTGTAGAGATTCTGGTTTCTTGGGAGAGTGTTGATTTTTGTTGTAGCAAGCAGTTAAATCACTATACATTTGTGAAGGCTTGGTTTTTATACTTTATTGGGGTGGATATGTAAATCTCTTAGACCTGGGATATAGCTTTTTCACCTAAGGCATAGCCTTTCTCTGGTTTCAAAGGCAAGCTTAGTAAGGTGTTAACTAAGCCCCTTAACTTGGAGAGACTCAAGCTCTAAATCACCTTCCTTTTATTGGGTAGCAGCTGATATATCAGCTCAGCTTTTGTAGCCTTCCCACTGTTGTTTTCTGCTGAGCTCACTGGAATCTCCGCTACACATGCACAGTTCAGGGATCAGCCAAGGATTTCAGGGTAGTTTGTACACAGAGTTTGAGGCTCTCTGCTCTATGTTGTTCCTCCCTAATTAGATTTCTTCCCCCAGTTTCCAGGTCCTCTGGCAGCCTTAAGACTAAACAACTGCAGTTTTTGATTTGAGTTTTGGCCACCCTGCACTGCTTGAATTGGGGTGTGCCCTTGGGGGAAAAGCTATGTAATGTAGAATTCACTCGGTGCTATTCCCTTTTTTGCAAGGGTTGAATTCCCACCAGTTTCTACTGGCTTTTTGTTGCTCTCTAGTGCCTTCAAATAGTTGTTTAAAATTTCTTATCTAGAGTTTGTTATTTTTATCTAAAGTGGAATTAGTCTGACACAAGCTACTCTTTCCTTACTGGCACTGGAACTTTGCGACCATCTTTTTAGTTAAATCTTTGTCCACACCTTTAATGATTTCCTTAGGATAAATTCCTAAGCAGAATTATTGGGTCAAGGAGCATACACACCACATCAAGGTTTTTTAATCATACTGCTAAATTAGCCCCTAGAAAGGTTGCTGATTACACTGCTGTGGACAGATTGAGAAATTCTAGAGGATAATTTCCCATTGTGGTACCTGACACAGTGCCTGGCACTTAGGGTCTGTAAAGGCTGTTGACTGACTCTGAATCTGGAACATGATTTTTGCCAGTGCTGATCAAAGGAGTCAGCATTAAGCATGGGATACAGTACCGTTACTTCATCACTAAAACTAATTTTAAAAGTGTTCCTTAAGTCACATTCCACCAGTAGATGTCCCTCCAGTGAGTTCAACTGGTTGGCAGCAGAAGTGACACCAACACCTTTACCAACCTCATATAATCACGTCAGTATTCCTCACCTCTGAGATGGTATTTTATACTTTCAAAAGGGCCTTCAGTCACGTTATTCTGTATTTCCACAGTATAGATGCCGCTATATACTGTCTGTGTCCACCCCCCCAAATTCATATGTTGAAACCTATTCCTCAAAATATAGGTATATTAGGGGCCTTTGGGAGGTAATTAGGTCATGAGGGTGGAGCCCTTATGAATGGGGTTAGTGACCTTGTAAAAGAGACCCAAGAGGGCTCCCTCACCCCTTCTGCCATGTGAGGACACTTGAAGAAGACAGACACCTGTGAACCAGGAACTTGGCCAAGTTCATCCAGCTGAGAAGTGGCTGATGCAGAATTGGAACCTGGGTCTCTTGCTCCTGATTAAATGATCCTTACTCTTAGTTACCTGCGACCTTTAAGGTCTTGGGGAATCCCACTCAAATTTGCCCCAGCACAAAGGACAGGTCAGCTGGCTCCTTCATGCAGTACCTGCTGTGGCCTGGTCCCTGGTGTTTTAAAGGCCAGATCTCATGTTGCTTTGGTGTCGTGGAGGAGCTTTGCCTCAAACTCATCAGGAGATGATAAGTTTCATTCAACTAGGGGATGTTTCCTCTGTGTGTGTGTGTGTGTGTGTGTGTGTGTGTGTGTGTGTGTGAGCTGGAGTCCTGGCCAGGACAGGAAATGAATCCTCTGGGCCTCCATATGGGCAAGGGCAGGCCTGGGGCGAGGTGGCTCAGCCAGTGCATCCAAGCACTGAACTGATTGATTTGAGTCCAAGACGATGCTGACATTTCACCCCTGGCTCGAGCTCTGTATATGAGTGTGTTTGTGTTTTGAATGGCTGAGGGTTCAAAGCCAGGAGTTCTCTTGGGAGGAGGCTGTAGCCTCCTGGCCAATCTGCAGAGCTCAGCATTTTAGGGAAATGATGTTCAGTGAATCTGATGATGTTTCCGAGACTTGCTACCATGGCTGCCACTAAAGGGTGGGACAAGCCAGTAGAACCATATATTCAAATTAGCCTGGAGGTTCCAGGCACTGTGCAAGATGCTTGGGTCACATTGATGAAAAGGAGACCTCAGGAGCTCCCAGATGGGGGTTGTGTATGTGTTGCCGGGTGCTGAGGATAGAGGGTGAGCAGATAATCTGGTCAAAAAAAAGGCTTTGCTAAAGACTTGTTAGAGGTGTTCTGGGACCCACCCGAGGTCGGGATTGGGGTGGGGGGCATCTTCCTCCAGCTCAAGACCTTACCCTCTGGGTCCAACTCAGCTCACTTTCTCAGGTCTGCACTTCTGGGCATCCCTTAGTTCCTGCAGGTTCCATCTTTCTCACTCACTGGTTTCTTCCCGTCAGCACTTAAAGCATCTCCCATCTTTATGAAAACAATCTTATTGAATCTGCATCACCCTTTACCCACCATCCCATCTTGGGCTTCCTTTCTTGGCCAAGCTTCTTGGAAGAATTGGCTTCCCTGCCTTCCCCGACTTGGCTTCCTTGCTTCCAGGGTCTTCTGCAACCTGCAAGGTAAAACCTCTGCTCCACTTACCACTCAGAGAGTCTTTTCACTGAGTGACCAGTCACTGGCCGGGAGCTGGAATGCAATACATTTCTTGAATGAATGAATGATTACAAAAGCCGTTTTCATGGGTGTGAGATATGAGGTTCAGATGGTGGATGGATGATTCTCCCCATTGTAGAGACGAGTAACTGAGGCTTAGAGAAATGTTGATATTATTTATGTGAGGCCCTTCTGGAGCCCATGGGGGAGCTGGAGACTGAGTGATGGGAAGAAGAAAGTACCATCACCACTGACCGCTCTCTGGCTGGCTGAGCTGGGAGGACCACTAGGGCGCTGACCATTCAACCGCTTATAACACCTGCCTCTTTTCTGGCATCTTTGGTAGACTTCCGGCCCTGACCTGATGTGGAGAATGGGCTGAGGGTCTGCTCCATTCAGCATCTGCTCTTGCTCTCCGCTTCAACAGACAGTGTGGCCTCACTGATGAGATTCCGGGCGCTTTGTTACTCCATCCCAGCCTGGAGTGGTTCCAGACATCGAGATGGGTTTTGTTGTCAGGCAAGCATCTTTCGGCACCTCCCGTCATGCTGTGTGGGGCTGTAAATATCCACAGATGTCACCTGCCTTTTCTTTTTCTGGAAAGCGCTTGCACGGGGGCTAGCCCAGGTCGCTGGCGCATTGCTCAACTGCTGGGCTGTCTGCACATCCAGAGGGCTCTCAGCCCTCCCCGAGGCTGCTGCTTCTGCATCCACGGTCATTTCACAGGGCATGGCAGGGGCCACAGTGATGCCAAGGGAGATGATTGCTAAGCTCGTGAATTTTCTGAGACTCTCCTGGCCAGGGTTACACGACCTCCAGGGAAACCTAGACATTTCCCGTTGGCCACAGGGATCCGGCGTCTCTCCGGGGCAGAGGCTCCAGGTGTAAGACAAGGCTCTCCTGTCACTCCCTCTGATGTGCTGAACACAGGGAGGGAGATGGGGGCCTCTGCTGAGGTGGGCAGAGCCTGGGACAGTCAGGCTCTCTTGCTCTAGTCAACCACCTCTTTGAGAGGTGAGTATCGGCCAGTCCGGAGACTGGGGGCTGGACCACATAGACCCGGTGTGGGGTGAGATGCCGGGGAGCTGTGCATGAGCAAGAAGGGGGGGCCAGGCAGAGGGCAGCAGATGTGTGTTCTGCCTGCTGAGTGGCTGGGCCAAGGCAGCCTTTGTGGGGGAAACTGGGTCCCTCAATTAACATCTGAGGCTCCAGGGAGAACGTGTTCGTCCCCTAAGTGACGTGCTAGATGCCAGCGGGCTTCTTTCCAGAACACTCAGGAAGGGAGTGGAGGACTCTCTAGAACACAGCCTGCATGTTGGCAGGGAGAAGTTGGGGTGGGGTGGCGTGGTATTAGGAAAATAGGGGAAAACATAAAGAGAGGAGTAGTTACACTAATTCAGCAGATCAAGGAGTTGCTTTTCTTCCTCCTCCTCCTGCTTCTCATTAGGATCCTCTCTGGGGCCAAGTCCACATGCTGGGGCTCAAGGTCACACACTTTGGCTTTGGGTGGCCGCAGTAGTTGCCAGGGCCAATGCACTGGAGAGGACTGGGTTGGCCTGCTGCAGGGAAGCATTTCCAGAACCTTCCAAATGGGGCTGGGTCCCAGGCAGTGAGCACATCACAGCCGCGCTGTGGCCGGGAGAGGGGAAGGGCCTTGGCCAATGGGCATCAGCCATAAGTGTATACGTGCGATGCTGGCCAGGCTGGGCAGAGCCAGTGGCTGGCAGAGGCTGTTGCTCCACCCCAGCCCCACCCTCAGGGTCTAGGGGTGACTGTTTGGGGCCTGCCTGTGCTTGGGCAGAAGCCTTGGCCTGTTATGGTGGGTGGCGCTGTCTGGGCCCCACCAAGGGAGCACCTTCGACCCGGCAACTCCATCGTCTACGTATCTCTGCTCCTCCTCCTGGGACCTCCAGGACTGCGGTGTCATCAGCAGCTCCCCGTACTCTTACTGGGGACCTCCGTGTCTCGACCCCAGGTGACACATGGGAGGGTGAGGGGAGGTCTGGACCCATCACGACAGTCCTAGAACTGGGGTATACTGAAGATTGGAGAACAGTGGTGTCCACAGGATGAGACTGAGCAAAGCAAACCATGAGCCCCATGCCTGAGCTGAGGAGGGGCTTACAGGGAGGGTGTCCCACCGTGACCCATGATCTTAAAGAGTGACGCGGCTGTGAACCACCCTCTCCTTCCCCAGAAGGGTGGTCCAGACCTCTTAGATGGCAAGGACAGGCCATGATGGACAAACAGATGTGGGATCATTGGACTAGGCTTCCTCTGCCAAGGCCTGCTGCCATCCTGACCCTCAGCTCAGTCTTTTCTAGAAAGAGGATGGAGGTGGGTGGCAGCCCAGCCCTTCTGAAGGCTGGACAGGACATTTTCTTACAGTTGATCCTAGTGTTGGGCAGAGAGGGCCCAGCTCTCAGGATGGGAAGTTGAGAGCATGGCGGGGCCTTCCTGGTGAGGAGGGGCTGGTGGGAGCTGAGTCTCCTGGAACCACAGAATCAGCTGTGTGTGCAAAGTACGTGCCAGAGCTGCGCAAGCCTGCGCTCTTGGTGCCTGACCGTAACCCTCACCAGCCATGTGGGAGTCATGGCAGGAGGTGGTGGGGATGCTGGAGTCCTGGCTGATGTCGCCAAGCTCACCCTTCCAACCTCTGCAGGCTGCGTCCAGGGTCCCCGGAGGGAGCACAATGCAGCCCCGTCAGGCACTGTTCTGTGAGGGTGGCTGGGCTGTCCTCCCCCAAGGAAGGATAGAGAGCCACCCTCTGGGCTGCCCAAGTGCCCCTTGGGGAAGCTTGACCCACTTTACCTGTATGAGGTGACAGCACAGTTTGTATTCTCATGAACTCAATGACAGGCTCTTTGGATCTGCTTGTCTTAGCTCGGGCTGTTGTAACAGAACACCATAGACTGGGGTGCTTAAACCACAGACATTTGTTTTGCATAGTTCTGGAAGCTATGCCGTCCAAGATCAAGATACTGGCAGATTCAGTTCTCAGTGAAAGCTCTCTTCCTGGCCACCTTCTCGCTATGTCCCCACATGGTGGAGATGCAGGGAGAGGGAGAGAGCTCTCTGGTGTCTCTTCTTGTAAAGGCACTAATCCCATCATGGGGGCCCACCCCCCATATTTGCTTGGTGACATATCTATCCATCCCTCTATCCCTCTCTCCATCTTACTTTTTGGTACCTGGGTCCTCACGTCCTAGGTGGATGGGCTCAGAGAGGCAGCTTCTTTAACATCTCATCTGAATCCCACCCCAAGCCTGTGTCTATGTGTAAGCCCTGCTTCATATTTACAGTTTCCCATCATACAGTATCTGTCCCTCTCTCTTGCTGAGCAGACTCAGTTTCCCCAATCCTTTTCCAGATCACACAGGCCACCGTGGCCTGCATCCTTGCTGCCCTGTCTGGTTCTCCTGCCCCTGGGGACCATGGTGGATGAACTATACCATGACCAGTGGGTGGAGCTTCAGTCTGATTTGCTTTATGGGCTCCATTTAAATATTTTTCTTCCAATGCCACGTGACCGACCAAGGCCTGATTGGGGTCCACTGGGAGCCCAGGAAGGTTCTCTCTGCACCATTTTAACAGAATTGCAGCCCCTGGGCCCCGGGCTGGGAGAGGGGAGGGGAGAACTCCAGCCCACGCAGACATCAGGAAGCACCTTGTGGTGATATAAGGCATCAGGCCCCTTCCCATGTAACCGGAAACCCGTGGGCAGAGTGTGGTCATTTTACAAACAGGACAAGCAGAGTGGAGAACAAAGTCTCACCTCCCTGAGGAACCACACATGATCCCCTGGAGTGTGGAGTGAGCCAGGCCAGCTGGCCCAGAGTAAGGGCACCCTGGGCACCACGGGGCAATGGCTTTCCACCCATCTGGGAGGAAAGGAAGGGTTGGTCACCCTCCCCCTTCCTATGGTCCTGCTTTGCCCATGTGGCTGTTTCCCAGTTAGAGCTCCCAGACAGGGGATCTAGGCTTGGCTCCCAGCACAATTCACATGCCCAGCACCGTGGAGCAATCAGTCTATCCCTGCAGAAAGATTCTGTATCCCTCATTCGCTTGGACGGTGGAAAGGCCACAGGCTTCCACCCAGACCAAGGGCTGAAATGCTGGCTCCACACAATCGCTCTGTAGGCAAGTCACTTCCTCTCTCTGAACCTCAGTTTCCTCATCTGTAAAGTGGGCACAATGATACTTGTCTTGCAGAATTATTAATTCTATTGCACATCAAATGAGATGAATAAAAAGTACCTGATGGGCACAGGAGGCCCTTAATAAGTGGTTCTTGTTACTATTATAGTTCTCCCAACTTGCCCAGTGCTAGACATGATGCCAGAAATATGCATTGACTGATTATGGTGTCTTTTCCTTCCAAATACGGGTGCTTAGGGCTGAAATGGACCTTAAAATCTCTGTTCTTGTGCGCGCACGTGCGTGTCTGTGTGTGTGTGTGAGAGAGAGAGAGAGAGAGAGAGAGAGAGAAAGATTTGATTCAGTCTCTGCTGTTTTTGAATAGGACGGGGGTCTGAGTGCAGCATGAGAATTAGGCCCACAGTTTCCCAGGCACTAGGGGCCACAGAAGTGGGGTTCATTCAGCTGCCAGTGACTCTGAGCAGCCCCAACAGGGAGAGGGCATCAGGGGTCCCTGGTCCTGCTGGCGGTGCTGGGTGTCCTAGGCTGAAGGCCAGGTGAGTGATCTCACCTGCCGAGGTGCTGTTCTCCTTTGGGGAGTGGAAATTTACAGCCAGGGGCTGGGGTCCAACCAAATTCCCCTTCAAGGCAGCTGATCAACACCAAGGATGCTGGGAATGGAACCTGGGAGGTGGCAGGTGGTGTGGACAGAGCTTGGGGTGCAAGGCCGGAAGTTGTGACTATTCCTGGCCAGGTGACCTTTGTAAGTCACCTGCGCATCGGTTTCTCCCCTGGAAACGGTTGTTCTGCTGCGGAGGGGTGTAGCTTTGAGGTCTGCAAGCCTGCAGTTCTGGGCTCCCCTCAGCAGGAGCAAGGCTGTTGTAACAATGATGCTGAGCTCTGGTTATTGTAAACTTCCCACAGAACGAGGCATACCTTACCATGATGTCATGTCTAGACACCCAGGTCAGGTATAAATTATGGAGACAAAGTAGCATGTTCAGTGGTTAGACTGTAAAACTTTAACGAGAGATTTCTGTGACTCCAACATATGCTGGGAAAGACTGTTCTTGGAGGAGGAGGAGGAGGAAAGGCGCTTTCTTCCCTTTTCACTTCCTCTCTGGCATCTGTGGGTGGCAGGCACCGCCTTTGGGGCAAGGCCCTTGGGACTCATGGAGACTCTGGTCCCAGGTGGCGGCTTCCTCCAGAGCAGGAAGTGACCGGCACTGGTTTCCGGAGACCTGGTAGCTGGAGCTCTGCCCTGCTGAGCTGGGTGGACCGTGGGCAAGTCCCAACCTCTCAGGGCCTCAGTTTCCTTATCTGTAAAATGGGAGCGGAAGAGAGAAGCTTCCTGCACGAACGTTTCCCCCTACCAGTCCTCTAGGGCCTGGCAGAGCAAAGCAGTAGACACACGTGTGAAGCAGAAGGAATGCCTTTTTGCATTTAAGACTTACCTCCTGTGACTTTGGTGATGAGAAATGTAACAAGACAGAGGAACAGCTTGGGAGGCTGAAAAGTGCTGATGTCAGGGGGCCTGGCCCGGAAATCCTGGGGTCTCCTTCTGTGAAAAAGGCTGAAAGTTATGCTGGTAGCAATTTAGGGGATATCTTTGTGGCATAGATGGACGCTGTTGTGTTTTTGTTTTTCTTTCTGACACCAAATACATTGTTCCAACACCAATTCTCCAACTCCCTGACCACGACTGGGGGTTCAGCACTCCAATTCAGTTCTGATACCAACTACCTGGAGTTAGTGGATACCCCACAAGTTAAGGGCTCAGTCTCACAAGACTGCCCCCCACTTCAGACGCCAGCTGCAGATGAGGTCCCCAGGCCATCTGCACTTCTGCCACCCTGCTGACTACAAATCTGTGGGTTCCCACGACACCCCCTCAAGTGTGATAATTCACTAGAATGACTCAGAGAACTCAGGAAAGCACTAGACTTACCATTACAGTTTTATCATAAAGGATACAACTCTGGAACAGCCAAAATGGAACAGATGCACAGGGCGAGGGGTGGGGGGAAGGGTGCTGAGCTTCCATGGCCTCTCTGGGTCTACCACCCTCCCAGCACCTCTGTGTGTTCATCCATCCAGCTCTCCAAACCCCACCATCTAGGATCTTTATGGAAGTTCCATTACATAGGCACGATTGATTTAATCATTGGCAATTGGTGATTGAATTCAATCTCCAGCCCCTCCAGCCGAAATTTCCAACCTCCTAATCACGTGGTTGGTTCCCTTGGCTACCAGCCCCCAACCTAAAGTTATCTAGGGACACAACAGGAGTCACCTCATTAGTATGAACTCAGGTGTGATTGAAAGGGGCTCCTTATGGATATCAAAAGATGCTCCCTTCACTCTGGAAATTCCAAGCGTTTTAGGAGCTTGGTGCCAGGAACTGGGGCCAGAGATCGAATATATACATTTTATAATACCGCAGACACGAAGGCCTTTGCAGCTGGGATTGACAATATTGAGGATGCTGAGGACGCCCACCTTGGGCCCTAGGTTTGAGACAGGGGAGGCCCTGGCGCCTGGCAATGACATTCCATGGTGCCAGAAGCCATGGGGCACAATACAGGGGTCTGTTCCCAGATGTCGTGTACCTGACAGCTTGAGGGCTCCGCTGCAGTCATGCATGTGGCAGAGGGATGGCCAAGCTTTTGAACAGGGTGGCTAGCTTTGCGGGGCACTTGTGCCTTTGCTGTGTAGGTGGACCCATTCAATCATGGAAGGCATCGATGCCAGACGGTGGTACACTGCATGCGCTAAGGATACGGACTCTGCGATCCCTGTACATGTGGACCAGGGTCATGTTCATCACATGAAAATGTGATTGAACGTGGAAAATGACCCCCAGGGGACCACAGAGCACCTGGGATGAGGACAGCCTGTCCCTCAGCCAGCTGTTTCACCATCAAATCGCATTTATGAAGTGCCCACATATCTGAGGAGCCCATAAACACTGGAATCGATGGTGCAAACCCTCACTCCTTCCAGCTGAAGTGTTGCAGGGGGCGGAGGGGCCTCCCTGGGACCCTCAGGCTCTGCGGAGGGGGTGCATTTGGCCCTGGGTCCCCTGTTCCCATAAGAACCTCCTAAATGTTCTTTGTGGCCAAGCATTGCCTGGGCTGCCCCTCAGGAGAGGCTGCATTTCCTGACTTGGGGTTGGAATGTTCCAGAATCCCTGTGCCTCACTCTGCTTTGAATAGTTATTTATTGCCTGGGCCTCTCATTCAGCGCTTCTCTCCCAGTCTTGGGGTTTTCTCCTCCTGCCCCTCCCCCTCTCCTTCTTCCCCTCCTCCTCCTGTTTCTCTCAATTGCCTACATGTCCATCTTCCCAACTACTCTATGAGCTGCCTGGGGGTTGGGTCTTTCTCTGCTGCTTTTTGGTCTGCAAGGACACTACCCAAAGGAGGAAAAATGAGGTTTGGAGCCTCTCGGTCTACAGTCAAATCTGGCCCCAGTATTTCTTAGGTATGAAATTTTGGACAAGCAAATGATTGCCTAGAGCCTCACTTTCCCCAGCAATGAAATGGGAAAGTTAAGGCTTACTCTGCAGGGGTCTTAGGAGGTTCTAGAGGCTTCTGGAAGTGCCCAGCTCACTGCCCAGCTCCTGGGAGCACTCAACCAGTCCAGTGCCTGGCCCGAAAGAAGCAGGTGCTGCCTTGCACCTGGCCCTAGGGCACGATTTCCTTTTACCTTCCCCGTAACCCCATGGAACAGGCAGGCGTTGCCATGTTCCCATTTTACAGATGAGAAAGATGAGGCTAAGTGGTTAAGTGGGTAGATGAAGGCCACATGGTTAGTAAGTGATTGATCCTGGACCAGAAACCTGGTCTTGCCTTTGAACTGCTCCACACTCACTAAGGAGGAAATGAATGGATGAATGAATGATTACATACACGGTCATGCTGTGGCTGCAGCTGGCTCTGCTTCCCCGGGCTGGGGGAGAAGGCCTGGGCAAGATGAAGAGAAGCAGGTGGCTGGCTGGTTGTTCTGGCATCAGGATAGGTCTCCAGAGGCCTCATTCAGAGACCAAGGGCCAGGTTGGATGTCCAGGCCACTGGATCACAAGGTGGACTCATGGACCAGGGCTATTTGCATATATCATGTGCTTCTGTGTCCTGTTTATAATGTGTGCGTGCGCCTAGTGTGTATGGGATGTGTACGGTGACTATGCATATTGTCCGTGTATGCATAACACTGGTGCAAGTGCATGCGTGTGTGAGGGGTGGTGTGCTGTCTATGCATGGTGGGTGCTTGTGATACGTGTGAGCATGTGAGGGGTGTGTATTTTGGCGAGTGGATTGTAAGGTATTTGTGTCTACGTGGTATGTGTGTGTAGTGAATTATGATGTGTGTAATGTCTGTGCACATGTGTGCATTAGTGTGTGAGGTTTATCTGTGTGTGGTGTGTGCAGATGTGTGGTGAGTGTGTAGTAAACCCTCCGTGATGTTCTCGTGGACTGGTTAGATTCCCCTGAGATAATATGTCTAATCTTGAACTTGGAGGGTGTCCGTCTGGCCACTTGCATACCGGGAGCTGAGGTGGGGAGGAGGGCTGGGGTGGGGAGGTTCTGACCCTCAGCCTGTAAACTTGCACTTAACCCGCAGGCTTTCTGTATGGCTCCCTCACCCTCCATCACACCTGGTATTCTTCCATCACGAGATTCTGTTTTTTTCTCTCCAGAGAATAAGTCTCCAGTTTGATGCCTGAGTGGGTGTGAGGACCTAGAAACTTCTTCCTCCCTGAGACTTTGCACCTGTCCTATTTTTAGCACCCTCCATATAGCTTCACTTTTCTGAGTACCTGATCCGCTGACCTCTGGGGGAGGGAAACGAGCTTTTCTCAGCCTGTCCAACTGCTGACTCAGGACTCAACACCCTTGAGTCAGCAAGGGCAGCTCCCATTTGTCCATTTGTTTTGCAGTTTTCACATTTGCTGCAGTTGACTCCTCCCCTATTTTCTTTTCTTTTTTTTAAAAATAAATTTTATTTATTTATTTTTATTTTTGGCTGTGTTGGGTCTTCATTGTTGTGCGCAGGCTTTCTCTAGTTGTGGCGAGCAGGGGCTACTCTTCACCGTGGTGCGCGGGCCTCCCATTGCTGTGGCCTCTCTTGTTGCGGAGCATGGGCTCTAGGCACACGGGCTTTAGTAGTTGCAGCACGTGGGCTCAGTAGTTGTGGCTCGCAGGCTCCAGAGCGCAGGCTGAGTAGTTGTGGCACATGGGCTTAGTTGCTCCCCGGCACGTGGAATCTTCCCGGACCAGGGCTTGAACCCGTGTCCCCTGCGTTGGCAGGCAGACTCTTAACTACTGTGCCACCAGGGAAGCCCCTCCTGTTTTCTTTATCCTTGTCAATTTATATCTTTAAAAACCCCAAACCCCCAAAACTCTTCCTGTCACTTTAGTGGGGTTTCAGGAGAGTGTTGATAAACGTGTATCTGACATCTCTGCTGAAAACAGGTGAGCCAAGGAAAATGGCACGTCCCTTTGTGGACGCATGTCACTGCACAGGGCAACTTAGCTCAGTAACCCTTAGTACCTCTTACCATACGAATGGTCAAGTTAAACTCTTAATTTAAAAAATGTACATAAGAACGATTTCAAACTAACTAAAAAGTACATAAGACATCCCATAAGATACTTAGGTACCCACCACTGAGATTAAACAGTGGTCGTCAGCATCATCTCATATTTGCTTCAGAACAGTGTTTTCTTTTTCTTTTTAAACTTTGAAATAATTCAGAACAGTGTCTTAAAGACATAAAATGTTAACAGGTATGGCTAAAGCCAGGTACAGCTGAAGCCCCACCCTCCATGCCTTTTCTATTTTTCCTTCCCAGACAAAACACTAACCTCAAGTTGGTGTGTGCCCTTCTCAGGCAAATTTCTATACTATTATTATATATATTTATATCTATAAAAATATATATGACTGTGTTTTAAAATTTGCATACATGATGTTCTGCTGAATGCATCCTTTTGCAGTTTGCTTTTTCACTTAAGATATTTGTGAGCTCTATTCATAATGACTTTGTTACCCTTAGTTCATCAATTTTGATTTCTAGTATTCCACTGCATGAGTATACTATACTACTCCACTGCACGAATTTATTTATCATTCTCCCACTAAAAGACGTATTGCTTCCATTTTTTCACAAATACAAGCAAGACTACAGAGAATGCCCTCAGGTCCTTCTGCACATGAGCAAAGGCTTGCCCAGACTGAGAATGCTGATCTTTAACTCTTCTAGATAGCGTCAAATTGCTCTCCAATCTCGTCGTTCCAATTTCCACTCCACCAGCAGTGTACAAAAGTTCCCCATTGCTCTATGTCCTTGCCAATATTTGGTGTTGCCAGATGTGATTTTTTTGTACTCTGTTAGATGAAAAAATGTATATCAATTTAAAGATCTGCATTCCCCTAGTACCTCTGAGTTTCAGCTTCTTTCTGGTTTTGTTTGTTCAAAAATGTATGTAGCCCTGACTCTTGAATGATAGTTTAGTTGGGTATAAAATTCTATGTTGACAGTTACTTCCCGCCCTGCACTTTGGAGATACCGTACCATTATCTTCTGGCCTCTGTTGTTGCTGTTGAGTGGTCTACTGAAGACGTCTTTGGAGATAGTTCATCTTTTTTTTTTTTTTTTAGTTGATTGTAAGTTTTTGTCTGCCTTTGGTGTTCTGCAGATTCACTGTGACTTGTCTAGGTCTGGATCGGTTTACTTACCTATTTGGGACTCATTGCAGTCTTTGAATCTTTGATATATGAGGATCCATATATTTTAAAATCAATTCCAGAAAAGTCCAAGCCATTATCTCTCCAGATTTTTGCGTCTTTACCATTTTCTCTATTCGGTGCTTCTGAAATTCCTTTTAGGCAGATAGGATCCCCATTTCGTCTTCCATGTCTCTTAACCACTCATTCTTTCTGTTTCTTTATGTTTCACTTTTGCAGTTTGGGCAAAATTTCCTCAGATATAACTTTTATTTTATCAGTCTTCTCCTCAGCAGTGTCCAACGTGCCTTTTAACTTATTTCATTTTCATTTTTAATGATTATATTTTTAATTTTTATAGGTTATATTTAGTTCATTTTTATTTCTGTCCAATTTCCAACTTCTTTCTTTTAGCACTCTCATATTTTAAAACATCCTTACTTTATATATATTTCATATTTTTCTCCTGTTGTTGGGGTTTACTCTTCCTGGTTGTCTTCTTTGCTCTCTCACTTATGGTAGCTGTTTTCCTTGTTTCTTCTGTAATTTTATTTTATGGTGAGCTCTTCTTTGTCACTGCTTGTTTTTTTTGTAAGGATGCCTTGTAGCCTGGATTGTGGAACCATTCTCCCACAAAGTTTTATAAGGTACTTCAGAGTATCACTGACTAGGAGTAGATTTTTATGTTAATTTCTTGGTTTGTGGGTTTCTAGGTAAATTCTTCTGGGTTTATAATATTAATTCAAACCTAAGATCCACACAAGGCACAGGCCTGAGGTTGGCTGCATCAGGGGAGATTTTCTGTTTAAATCTAGGCAAAAGAGAGGAGCTTCATTATTCCCTCCCTGTGCTGACTGGTAGATAGTCTTCTGGAAAATCTTTCATGGGGGGTGCTCCCCTTCCCCCCTTCACAGACACTCAAAACACCTGGGTGTGGAAACCCCACACTGAAGCAGCCAGGTTACCCTGGTGATAACCTTCTCACTCCTTCCCCAAGGTTAGTTAGACAATCTGTTCATATAGTAGCTACTCTGTTTTCAGTTTCCTCTTTATCCTTGTAAATACCTCCTTTCTTTCTTGGGAAGTCAGCTATGCATTCAAAATAATCTTTGTTGTATTTTGTCCAGCATTTCTTTTTTTTTTAATCCAACATTTCTAAGTGTTTGTAGAAAGGCGTTTTTCTGATTTTCCCATATACCGTCTTGTTAGAACCCGAGGTCTCTAATCTCCTTCCATCTCAATTTCTCCACTTAGAAGGTAGGAATAATGTTGCCTTCTACAAAGAGTTATCAGGATCAAGTAAGGATTTACATAATCGGTCTAGCCACAGGGTAAGTACTCAATAAATGCTAGCAATAATGATTACTGTTACACTGATATCATATGTGTTTTTTCTTTTTATTGATATTTGTGGGTAGACTAGCTGGAGACCTTTGAAAATAAAATAGCTAATTTTCTCCCAGTGCAGGTTGTGATCTTTAATTGTACCACATTTATTCTCAGAGGGAGGTGGGGGAAAAGCGATAAAACTAAAAGTTAGGGTTCACATGGTATGCTAATTACAATAATATATATTGTTTCATATCATCCATATAATAACCCCATGACATAGGATGTTGTAACAGTCAGGATGGTAACAAAGAGCCCCATGACTTTAGGGAAAGTTGATCCAACAAAAGTTACTTTCTTGCTCAAGCTGCATGTCCAGTGCAGGGCAGCAGAGGACCCAGCATGTCAGAGCTCCTTAGGGCTCCAGGTTGACAGAAGTTCCACCATCTTGCACCTGCACCCTGTACAACAGGTGGGGAACTGGAAAGCTGTGCGTGGACTTTTCACTGTCTCAATCTCTCATAACTTACTATCCCAAACTAGTCATGTGGCACTGGTCAACTCTAAGGAGTCGAGGAAATATAATGAAGATAATGGAGTCTGGGGTGATTCCATCTGTCTCTGCCACAGGCAGGATGGAAAGATAGGAACTTTCCTCAGACGCCTTCTAAGTGTCCAGCACTGTACTAGGCATGTGTCCTACCTTCTCAACTCTCAACAGTGCTTCAAGGTAGCTTTGCATATGAAGAAACAGGAGCTGGAGAGGTTAAGGAGCTCATGTGAGATGCCACTTCTAATTAGTGGTAGAGCCAAAATTTGGATCCTACCTTCTGACTCCATGGTATTTACTTCTGCCAGGGGACAAAAAGGGCCAGAGACACGCAGGGAGGTGAGAGGAGCCCAGAGGTCAGCACTGGACGTGTTGGCATTGAGAGGTGATGCTGCCTCTCCCTGAAGCCCCAGCAGCAGGGGGGGGAGCCTGATCAGCCTTGCAATTCACCTGTGTGAGGGGTTCACCCCTTGGCTTCAGGGGCTAGTCATGCCGTGCCAGACACATGCGTAGTTGTGGACACATTCCAAAGTCAGGCGTGAATGCTGTGTGATTAAGTGTGAGTGTGGATCCTTTGTGCCATAGGCTGCTGTGCTTGCAGGGGCCACCCAGGCTCCCCTGGGACATACACTTGGGAGCTCATGGACCAGAAAGGTCCTCATGATCTCAGCCTCTGTCCCCTGACCTGTGGCTCCTTTGTTTGCATGTCTGCTTTGGTCAGGAAGCTGGGGTCTTCGTCTAATTTATCTCAGTGTCCAGGACAGGGCCTGACCCTGAAGAGGCCTCAGGAGAGGCTCTTTGGTGGGACAGAAATGACTGTTCTGACGTCCTTGAGAGCAGGTTGTTACAAACCTGTGTTGCCTGGGCTGTGGAGGAGTGGACAGGGGAGGCTTGGGGTGGGTCCAGGCCTGGCCGCTGCATTCGTGTGACTCTGGGATGGCTACTTCTCTCTCTCAGCCTCCGATTCCCATCCTGGATGGTGGTGTTGGGGGGCAAAGTGATCCCAGCGGGTCTGAGATTCTCTGGGATTCTGGGATCTGTCTTCACCTTCTGGCATGCCTGAACCTTGGGAAAGGTTTGCTCAGGGATCAAACCCCGCAGAGGACCCAGCTGAATTCTTGATTCCGAAGCTCCTCCAGAGCCCAAGTCTGCCTGTGCCTACCTTACAGCAGTCTTGGGGTTCACCCTGGGTCTTGGGGTTCACAGACCAGGCTCAGCAGAGACCTTGTGAAGAGAGCGGACTGGGGATCTGAGCCTGAGATGGGGGTCCCCGAGACGGCTCTGCGGGGAAGGGCTGGAGCCAGACCCGCGCTCCTCCAGCTAGCCCCAGCCTCTGTCCCCAGCAGCTGCGGGGAAGAGGACCCGGTCTGCAAAGGCCACGCAGTTGTTTTAGATTAGCATACAAATCGACATTAGTGTAGTACATCTGTTGTTAATCCACATCCCGGGGAAGGGGGATGCCAACACGTCGTTTATTAGGCACCTCGATCCCATAATGTCCTTTTTTTTGCTGCCTTTGTCTTCTATCGGCCTCCATAATGGGTTCCAGGATGTCTTTTATTTTGCTACAGACCACGTTTCCTCCTGCCTAACAGATCAGAACGTAATGGATTCCAGGATGTAATTTATGCTATTTTGGAATCAGACTCTGTACTATTAATTCTAAAGCCTTTGGGCAATCTCCAGGGAGGCCGGAGTTCTCTGTTTGCCCCCCTGGTCATCAGACAGGCACCAGGAACCCAAGCACAGTCCAGGGGCTGGAGAGGGAGGGAGCCCAGGCCGACAGCTCCCAATTAAGGGAATTCCAGGCAGGCGTGGGAGAGGAGGCCAGAGGGTGCTGGTGGAGACAAAGGGAGCTGAGAGGATGCAGAGCCAGGAGGGGGAGGCACAAGATGTTTGAAAAACCCAGAGATGAGCAGAACCCCTGGGGGGCTGGTCACAGACACTGGACCACGGTTTTTGAGCCCTTGGGGAAGAGAACTTGGACCCTGGGCATCCAGGAGGGACGAAGCCCCAGGGAGGTGTCTCCCGGAGGAGGGCAGGGCCACGTGAGCAAGAACACTGCCCTGGGAGCCACCAGACCTGGACCCGAGGCTGAACTTGGCGACCTGAGCGCTCTTGCTCACGGTTGACCCTAGCACGGTCACTGCCCCTCGCTGAGGCTGGCATTCTTTGCCCAGAGCCATCACTGAGCCCGAGAGACACATCAGAAGTGTTGTGGACATGTGCAGGTTCCGGAGAAGCCTGCGGATTTTGGTCCTGAGTGCAGAGTGTGTCCAATGCACTGCCCAGCCTGCCCCCAGCTCTGCCAGGTCCCTTCCCCGCGCAGGGTACCTTCGTTTGAATTAGAGAAAGAGCCTCTAGGAGCATGGGTTCAGGGGAACTCTCTCCCTTCAGGCCCCGAGGGTGGGGGAGACACAGGGGTCTCTTCTGTGCCCTGTGCCTCGGGACCACACACACTCCAGGGGTGCATAGCCCAGGCAGATCTCTGGGGCCTTCCTGCCCCCAGGGCAGTTGATAAATGAGGGAGGCTGAGGAGGAAGCAGCTCTCTCCCCCCTGGTGGGCAGCTCCTTCCTCACCGGACAGCCTGGGCTGTAGTCTGAGTCCCGCCACCCCGTGTAGGGCTCCCCAGTCATGCCTGCCCCCTCTGCCTGCTGCCAGGCTCTGGGGGCTAGGGGCTGACATGGCCCCAGAGGGTGGGGTGGGAGGGTCTCCTCCATGTGACCTCAACCTCTCCCCTTACGACCAGGTAGGTGTTCAGTGTTCTCTCCTGCCGTCCTGGACACCTTCTCGAGAAGGGGAGGGGCTCAGGACCAGCCGCCCTGCCTGGGGGTGTGTTTTGGGGGCTTCGAGGTGGATGGAGTTCCAGGCTCCCGTCCCTCCTCTGGGACGGTCATGTTCACCTGCAGCCCTTTAGTTTTCCACCCCCTGTGAGGGACGCCTCCCCCCCTGAAGCTGGGTATGGAGAGGTTCTGAGCAGAAAAGAGCCCCTGGGGCAGGTCAAAGCCCTTCGCAACACTGGTCTCCGAGGCCACGAAGCAAACCCTCCGTGTCACTGGTGGGGCTACTGCCGCATCTTTCACGTGGAAGCCTTTTAAAAAAAATTGTGGTAAAATATAGATAAGATCAAATTGACCGTTTTAACTAGTGTTAAGCGCACAGTGCAGTGGTATTAAGTACATTCACATTGTTGTACAGTCATCACCCGGCATCCATCTCCAGAACTTTTTCATCATCCCAATTAAATTGCAGACTTCTCAAGGGGAAAAAAAGTTGACTGTGTCTCCTGACCAATGTATTCTTCTGGGTTATCTCCACCTCTCGTTGTCTTTGAGGTATTTTACAGCTCTGTAAAGCTGCACCGAACTGGGAATAACGCGAACGATGCTTGTCCGTATTAAAATAAATTAATTGAGTCCAGTGAAATGCAGTTGGTTATTGCCCTAGGGATGGGTCGCTTTGCATTTATTTGTAAATTCACCCCAGCATTCCTTATTTGCCTACATGGTCTTGCGGTTCTCAGAGTTTTCCTTTGAACTGCTTGTAGCATCTTACTGGTGTGTTCCCTCTTTAATTAATGCGTTAAATAAAATCTTTGACATATGTTCATTTTATGTTTGTTAGAGAACTATGGCTTTTTTTCCCTTTTGTTAGAATTGGTCCTTTTTTAAAAAATTAATTAATGAATGAATGGCTGTGTTGGGTCTTCGTTGCGGTGCGCGGGCTTCTCATTGCGGTGTCTCCTCTTGTTGCGGAGCACGGGCTCTAGGCACGCAGGCTTCAGTCGTTATGGCACGCGGGATCAGTAGCTGTGCTCGTGGGCTCTAGAGCGCAGGCTCAGTAGCTGTGGCGCGCGGGCTTAGTTGCTCCGCGGCATGGGGGATCTTCCCGGACCAGGGCTCAAGCCTATGCCCCTTGCTTTGGCAGGCGAATTCTTAACCACTGCGCCACCAGGGAAGCCCTAGAATTGGTCCTTTAACAAGATTATAGTCTGCGGAGCTGGGGGCGAAGTGGTTTACCCCTGAAATTCCTCAGCCAAAGTCACATTCCCACATGGGGTTGGAATACGTGGACACTCAGCAGGGCTGGGGATTCCTTGTACCTTAGCCTCACTGGGAACCTGTGAGGAGCTCAGATCTGACAGGTGAGAAAGTCACAAGGGAGAGGAGGGGGGTGGGGAGAAGGGCTGGGGGTGGGCCTTTACCCAGCTGTAGGAAGGGCCAGGCCTGGGGTCTTCTCAGCTGTCAGAGCTGGGGAAAGAGATGTCAGATATCTTCCATCCTGTCACCCTGGGAGAAAACGACAGCAATGACACAGTCAGCCAGCCAGAGCTGGACGAGGTCCTGCGACCACGTCGCTCGCCAACTCGCTTGTGTTACTGCCAAGGCCCCGGAGCCAGTTTGGACCCGGCCAGGTTCTGAGTGCTTCCTGTGTGCCAGTGCCTACTCTGGGCCCATCACGTCTGCTCTTGTTGACCCTTGGGACATCCCTGGGAGGTGTGGAGATGAACTTCCCGAGCCTCAGGAGGGTCAGGTGACCAGCCCAAGGTCCCACTGTGGCCAGATGGACAGCGGCTAAGGGTCCCAGGCCTCCAGCCCTGTCCACCCACTGACATTGGAGGGTCAAGAGGCAGAGGGACCCAAGTGGTCCCCAGGGGAGCAAACCACATTCCAGGGTGCCTGGAACCGCTCAGACAATGGGCTTTTGTTTGGTTCAGAAGAAAGGGAGTTGTTAAAGAAAAAACCAAAACAATAAAAAGCGTTTGCAGGGGAAATGTAAATACCGCCTGCTGGGTGGCTGTTCATTTGGTTAAAAAAATGCATCTGTCACTGGGGGAAATTGCAGGCTTGGTCCCTTCCGCAGCTGTCTGAGCCGGCAGGTCACCTTGAGTCCAGGGCTGCACCCGAGGCGGTGTGGGACGGGTGCGGGGCGGGTGCGAGGCTGGGCCCCTCCCAGGGGTCTGTGGGTAGTGGAGCTCCCCTTGCAGCTGGCTCCCGGCAATCATAACATCCCCCACAGCCTCTCTTTGTCCATCTGTCCTTCTGCCAGCTCTCCAGGGTTGTTCTGAAAATAATGCACTTTTATGGGAGGCCTCGTGGTACAGCAGAGAGACATAAATTCAGAGTCTCCAAGGAAGCTCTTTGAGCCTCAGTTTCCTCATCTGTAAAATGGGGACGATCGTGCTTTTCCCTGCAAGGTCTGGTCAGCTGTGCACTGGAGCTGCCTCCTACTTGCTCACAAGAGCCGATGTTGCATATCACCATCCACCTTTGTGTTCAGTGATGTCCTTTTGGTAGCTTGAAATCGGCCACGGGGGGGAGTATTTCCACCATGGAAACCAGCAAACACTACAAATAAAGGATCGCCCCTGCGGAGAACCGGTTGTTAACCACTTGCCAGCACGCCACTGGAGGTTGTGCGAATGCATGGCAGGTGTTTGGTGCCCTGTACTTGGGACACTTGTCCCCTCTGGGGTGAGAGCACTTTGGTGTAAAAGGATGCAAGATCACTGGGTTTGGATGGGCTGACAAGGGGGCGGCCCTGGCCTGGAGGCTGAGACTCTGGATGCCTAAGGGAGAGTCCAGTGGCTCAGAATCCAGGTCAGCACGGGTGCTGAATTTAAGAGAAGAGGGTAAGAATTGAACTTTGCTGGCAGTGATATTTCCTACTCTCTCTTCTTGCCCAGACAGTGGGACCTTCTGGGAAAAGCCTTCTTTGCTTTTTCTTAAGAACAAAAACAGTAGATTGAAGTAGTGGTTCAAATAATATGGATAATGATGACAACGATTTGTCACTATTTCTTGGGCCGCTGCCAGGTGCCAGGTATGGTCGGCAAACTATGGCCCCTTGTTGCATTTAACGCCCAAACAAGCCAGGCATTGTCATACCCCTTCCACGGGGGAGCAAAATCAAATTCGGATCTGAATTTGCAAAATTCAACAAAATCTACATTCGGCCAGAGCTGGGGTCCAACCCGGAGCTGTCTGAGCCCCACTCACTGCACTAGGGAGAGAGAAGCTGGGACAGACCAGCCTGGCCCTCACCGCACCCTGGTTGCCCCCGCAGCACCTGCGCCACCTCCCCACCCCTGCTCACCCCTCCCCACCCCTCCTCACCCCTCCCCTCCAAACTGGCCACGCTTCTTCCTTCCTCCATCCAAGCTTAGGCAAGGACTCCCACCCCAGCCCCTCCCTGTTTGCCCAGCAGGCTCTGCTCTTCTGCAAAGACCCAGCTCAGAAATCACCTCCTCCGTGAAGCGCCCCAGATTCCCCGGGGGTCCTGCAATGGCAGCTCTGCTCCATCATCGGAGTCCCGGCCACACTATGTGAACACTGCTGGGCATCTCGGCCGCCCCTTTTCACTTTTGGTGCCACAAACCCCTTTGGCTGTCTGCAGAAGCCTGCAGGTCTTTTCTCAGAATAATGTTTTTAAATGCATAAAAGAAACGATCAGGATTACAAATTTACTGCAAGCTACAGTTATCAAAAAATCTTTTTAGGGAATTCCCTGGCGGACCAGTGGTTAGGACCCTGCGCTTTCACTGCCAAGGGCCCAGGTTCGATCCCTAGTCAGAGAACTAAGATCCCACAAGCCTCCTGGCAAACCAAAAATAACCCGAAAAAAACCCAACTTTTAAAAAATACAAATTATAGGTAGAATAACCCATGTGTTTCTATACTAACACACAAATAGGAAGATCTAATAGCGAGCCTAATGGCTCCCAGAACGTCAAAGTAGTGCTGAGCGTAAATAATATTTCTAGGTAGCTGTAACAACGGTAACGTGAATTCTGTGAGTTCTAGAGGGAACAAAGATACAGGTACCTCTACTTCTGCATCGTTCACATTGTCGTTAGTACGGTCACCATGGAAAGAAGTGCCAAATTTCAGTTAGAAGTTGGTGAAAATAAAGATGTAATTCTAGGGGACTTCCCTGGTGTTGCAGGGGTTAAGAATCCACCTGCCAATGCAGGGGACATGGGTTTGAGCCCTGGTCCGGGAAGATCCCACATGCCATGTAGCAACTAAGCCCGTGCACCACAACTACTGAGCCTGCGCTCTAGAGCCTGCGAGCCACAACTACTGAGCCAACATGCCGCAACTACTGAAGCCCACGTGCCTAGAGCCCGTGCTCCGCAACAAGGGAAGCCACTGCAATGAGAAGCCTGCGCACCGCAACAAAGGGTAGCCCCTGCTCGCTGCAACTAGAGAAAGCCCGCACGCAGCAACGAAGAGCCAATGCAGCCAAAAATAAATAAATAAATTTTATTTTTTAAAAAATATATATAATTCTATTTCCCATCACAGTTCATACACTCCTGATTTCTATCCTTGGACCCTGGCTAAGAACCTGTGCTCCAGAGTCAGGGTTCCTTGAGGGCCGGGATTGTCTGCATTTCCAGGACATTGAGTCGTGCCTGGTTTGGACCGTGCACACAAGCTGAATCTAGCAAACAGCAGGTTTGTTGAATGAGTGAGTGAGTGAGTGAGTGAGTGAATTAAGTGAAGGAAAGCATGGCAGGGGGCCAGGCGTCACTCTTCCGCAGGCTCTGGTCCTCCACCTCTACTGGTTTACTGGTGTGAACGTGACTTGGCTTAGCCCGGCTCTGTGATGGGAGCATACGCTGGCTGTCCGGACCACCACAGGCTGCAAGTGAAACCCCTTTTCGGAATCAGTGCTTGTCACTTGCTGCCCCAAACTGGCTGTGATTCATCTTTTCTCTGGGGGAGGGGAGCTGTAATCATCACGCCCCAGCTTCCCCCCTGCTTCTAAACCTTCCTCCTGGCAAGCGCAGCCTGAAGGAGCTGCCACGGTTGGAGAAATTAATTGACCTGATACTATTCTGGCCCAGAGAAAAAAGACTTCGAGGGTTATCTTAAAGAGGCATTACACTATCCGCTGAGAATGTCAGGCTATCAGGGAGCTGCCTGGGAAGAGGAGCCATCACCCCCAGCTGTCACCGGCACGCAGCACAGGGTTGCTAACGTTATCCAAGCTCTGGCAGTTCGGGGTGGCTCACAGCATGCTCTGTCTGGCAGGCTGGAAGACGTGCATCATCCTTAGCCTTTGTTTTTTTTTTTTTTTACTTCCTCTGGATCTAGTTTGTTACCAAAATGGGTCTGCGACATCTAGGAAGCGAAGCAGGACCTTGCCTGTATGGCTGCTGGCGGGCAAGGTGGGCGATCGCTCTGCACTCCCAGTGTTTGGAGCTGAGACCTGCGGCTAGGGCGGCAGGAAGTTCATCCTATTTTGTGTTCGTCTCATTTTGTCTGTCCCGTGCTGAGTGCCTTGTGTGCCAGGAACTGGGCTCAGCCCTTTGAAGACAGTTAATCTTCACTGAATCCCTGCAACTACCATGAGAGGCTGGCATCATTTTGTAGCCAAGGAAACTCATCTCTCAAGGCTGAAAGAAGTTGAATAGTTTGCCTGAACTCACCCAGCACATAAGTGCCAGGGTCGGGACTTGAACTTATAACCTGTAATGATCTATGGCCCCAAGCACTAAGGCAATAAGTGGAAAATTAGGGAAATAAGACCCAGTCTTTGTCCCAGAGGAGCTCATGCCAGTCAGCAAGGGGACAGACATAGAGACAGATAAACTGGACACAACCTCATATGTAGCATAACAGAGGCGAACACAGGCTGTGGGCACTCAGGGGCGGGGCGGCCAGCTCCCCCAGGGGCAGTGCTTCCTCGAGGAGGCGGACCTGGAAAGATGAGGAGGAATTGGCCAGGTGAGATGTGTTGGGAAAGCCCTCTTGGTGAGGGGACAGCAAATGCAAAAACTTGGAGGCAGATTCAGTGAGAAATGAGTGGTTCTTTGAAAGCTCTGGAGCACGGGTGCGTGGGGGGCGTGGCTGCACGCGGTGATGCCGCCTGGCCAGGCGGACTTGAACTTGGTCCTGTCGGCAACGGGGAGCCATTCAAGGCTGGTGAGCGGGGAAGCGAGGAGAGCTCAGACCCACGTTTCAGAAAGAAGTCTGTGGAGTTGCAGGAGGAGGATTCCAGATCGGGGAGGGAATTCAGGGACAGTGGTGGTCACTGCTCTGCTGTCCCTCACTCACCACGTCCGTTTGAGAAGAGCTGCGTGAAATGGTGGAAGGAGGCTTCTGGTCCAGGAATTGCCCCAAACTAAAGCCCTTAGTTCGCCTTATAGGAAAACTAAACCCAAGGCTGCCTCCTGTGCTAGGTTGCTTGGTGCTTCCCTGGGCATCCTGCCCCGGGGGCCAACAAAGTCACATCAGAGTGATTGAGAGAGGAAACCCAGGTGTGAGAACCGGGCACGGGGTTGGGAGCTCCGGGTTCTCATGTTGGCTCTGAGCGCCCTGGTGGGCCTTGGGCAGCACCCCACGCCGCTAAGCCTCGTTTCTCTATCTGCAACATGCGTGGTGTCCTCAAGATGCTACCCACCCACGAGTTACTTCATGACGCTGGTTTGAGGTCAGGAAGGGCTCTTGGAGACTAGCGAACAGTAGTGTGTTTTCTTTGACATGTTTGTCACCAGCTTTCGCGAAATCCCAGCGGACGTGTTCCCAAGGCGAAGGCTATTGTCTTTTGGAGACACAGACTGGAGACGGATTCTTTGGGGTTTGCAAACTCGAGGGAGACAGAGAGGCCGTGCAGTGGCTCCCCGCACGCGGCACCCCCGAGAATCTGGTCTCCATTGAACGCTCGCAGGCATGGGTGTAAGCTGATCCGCGCACAGCAACAGCGCCTTAATGAAAGTTTTGACAGAGAGATTTCATTTTGGAACGCACATTCCCTGAAGGGTTTGTAATAATTGCGCTTGAAATGGAGCCATGGGTCTCAATGCTTTCCAGATTGGGGGAGCAGAGGTATGCTTCTTTCTGGGAAGGTCGGGCTGGGGAGGGGGAGGCCCTCAGCCCCTCTCTCCGCGTGGGTGCAGGACCACTGGCTGACCCCGAGACCTTGCGTCTCCAGCTGTAGTCTCCATGTCCTCCCATCCTGCAAGGTGGGTGTTAGGACTCAGTTTACAGCTGAGCAATGGTGGTGATGGAGCTTGCTGGGGTCTGAGTCATAGACTGGGTGGGGACAGACTGGGGTCTCCTGCCTCCCCCCAGGCCCCTTGCTTCTTGCCCCAGAAATGCTTCGGGAAATGTCCGCCTCCCAGAGTCCCACCCTTGTGTGATCTGTTCTCAGGTGTCTGGGACCCTTCTCCAACTTGGCCTCTGCCCGCCCTGGGGGGCAGCCATGGAACAGGGCAACGTCTGGCATCTGCCTCCCGCCTCCCCACCTCTCGGCCCCCCTTGCCTCCTCCATCTCGGCCCCACTGACCTTCTGGTTGTACCTCAACACCAGAAGCCCACGTCCACCCCAGGGCCTTTGCACTTACGATTTTTTCCAGCTGGGACACTCTCCTATCAAGCTATCTAAGCAGAGTGGCCCCTGCCCCACTTTACCTATTCCTTTACTCTGCTTTATTTCTCCCCATGACATGTATCACCCACAACCTATGAGTGCCACATAATTGACTACTGTTAATTAATTAATTAATTAATTAATTAATTAATAATTATCATGCTAATTATCTTTCTCCACTGGAATGTTGGTCATCCCTCTAAGGATGCTGGAAAACAAGCAAAGGACATGCCCTTCCATGGGGCAGATGCCTTTGTCCCAGAAGGTGTGTGAGAAGCAGGACTTGTGGATGTGGTCAGGAAGCACCTTTATTATCATCTCCCATACTCCCTTTAAAATGTTTTCAAGGTGGGAGCTCTTCCCCGGCTCTTGAGCTACTCAGAGTGGAGTGGGCATTCTCACCTTCTCTGCCTCATCGCTATGCCCCCATCTCTCTCAGCACTGTTTCTGGCCTCTCCAGGGTTGAAGCAGGGGTGTGGGGTGGAGGCGAGGCCAGAAGGGCAGGAGAGCGGCTACTTGTGTAATGCTCATAAATGGCTTCTCTGCGTGGGGCTTCCATGCTTAGAGCTGCCTTCTTTTTGGAGGGGCACCCCTCACTTCCCTGTCCCAATCACCTGGGCAAATGCACTCTCTTCTGGCAGTTGCTTCTGCCCTTTTCAACGGCCGGGAATCCAGAGGCCACCTCTGACTTCTGGTGAGGTCTGTTCATCCACGATGGACAGGAGTTAAGATGATGCCCAGGCAGGCTGATCCTACAATTCTTGTTGGTGCCGCCAAAGCAGCCAGCCTGTCAGCCTCTCACCCTCTAGATTTCCAGGGCCAGGGCCACCTGACAGCCTCAGTGTCCTGTAATTACAAGTAACTCCCCTTAAGCTCTCCAAGTGGCCGGACCAGCCGTCCCACTGAAGCCCGCTCACCAGACTTGAGGTGAGAGGCCAGCACTTTGGGGTTCCTCAGCATGCCCCATCCTGTCCGAATAAAACTTCAAAAATCCTCTCAACTCTTGGATAGCTCTGATGGGAGCAAGCTAAGAGGTTCTCCGTCACCTGCTTTGAACTTCCTGCATGATGGTTTGTTTCTAAATTCACTTTGGTATTTGACAGCTTAGTGCTTTAGTGGAAACTTCCAGTGGGAACGTCCTGATTCATCGTGGAAACAATACCACAGTTAGTGAACGCTTTCTCGCTGCCAGCGTTCTCTCACTGAATCCTCCCAACAACGCCATGAAGCAGGCTATATTGTATTGTATTATATTATATTATATTATTTTATTTTATTTTATTTCATATCATCACATTAATATATGTGTAATTATATAACATAACAATATATATTATCATATATTATTACGATTGTTATCCCCATTTACAGATGACAAAACTGAGGCTCAGAGAGATCGAGTAACCTGTCAAAGGCTACACAGCCAGCAAGTGGCTGGTCACTGCCAGGCCTTTGTTTACCCACTGGGCTTTTCTGCCTTGATCCAGGCGTAAGGGCCAGAATGAGATCTGCCTTTTTCCAAAGTTCACGTGCAGGAAATGTCCCTGCCCATGGGGACAAAGGCAGCCTCGAGACGCTAACACAGGCTGAACTGCTGATCTGCACGTTGCTGGAAGGAGCAGGGTTGTTCTTGCAAACCACTCCCTTTCCTCCTGAATCTCCGAGGATCTCAGGCCTCTGCTGGGAGTTGGTGTGTTTAGGAGGGTGTGTAAAAATGCCCAGCTGTGGGCTCTCTTTCCACTGGCTGACATGCCCAGGGCTTGGGTACCGGAGGCCCCAGGAACCACATAGAAAGGTGGCCCAGTGGGCATGGAACCGGGCCTGGTGGGCTGGTGGCATCTCTTCCAGATCATGGTGAGGCCCAAGGAGCATGCTGCACCTGGCCTTATGCAGAGACCCCTGATCTGGGGAGGAAGGGGGTCTTTTGACAGCAAATCCTATATCACAGACTTCCAGGGTGATCCTCTGTAAGTCACACTCATCTTTAATGTCCTTTGTGTAAGCCAACCATCTCCTCACATCGGTCCAGCAGCATCGGCTCCGGGATGAAGCCAGGCCTCTGGGGTGGGGCCGTCGTCCGCTTCATTAGAACCAGGTTCTCACTGCAGGGCTCAGGAGTTGGGCCTCATATCCGGAGGTGTTTTATTTTTATTCTTATTAAAAAGAAAATTGCCCTGATCATTTAAACAAGGCCGTTAAATATCATGTAGGGAGCTGCCAACTGAAATAAGCCTGCAGGATTAGGGAGGAAATGGGATGGTGGCCGTGAGAGCTGTTGGCCGGCAGACCTGCACACATCCTCACTGCTGGCCCTGCTCCAGCTCCCACTGCCACCCCGTTGGGTCTGGAGGTGGTGGCGGCGGTGGGGTGAGGCCAGGAGGGGCTGTGAGCTCAGAGGTGACACCCTTTGGAGACGGCCTATCTCTTCACACCCCAAAACCTTCTACTCTTTCTTCCAGATTCACTGGGCACCTCCTCCAGGATGCCTACCTGGGTCTCTCCAGGTGGAAGCCAGGCTCTCTCTAGGAGTTGCCCTCTTCTCAGCTCTTGTCACTCTCTGCCTGTTGTTTCTGCCCCAGGTCTCGATCCCCTGCTCGGCCACACGCTCCAGTTTGGCAACATGGTCGTTGGGTTTGTCCCCACAGTGCCCAGCACACACCCTGGTCTACACTGGTGCTCGGATTCTAGGTGTGTGTGCCTAAGCCTGGTGTGTACGTGCACCTCGTGTGCAAGCCTGGGCTGTGTGCATAGTATGTGTGTGCTTGGGACGTGTGTGAATGTAGGATGTGTGTGTATAGGACTCTGTGTGTGCATAAATGCTTGTGTGTGAGCTGTGTGTCCATGGCTCTGCAATCCTAGTTCAAACAGCTCTCCAGAAGAATACACGTGGGATGGATTAGCCCTGAAAAGCCTTAGAGGTCATTTGGTCCAACCCCCTTTTTGTTCAAATGGAGAAACTGAGGTTCAGAGGGGGTATTGGGCATTCCATACCTACTGGCCCCGACTCTGAAACTCCTTCAAAGCTGGAGGTGGAGACTTCTAAAGGACTGGTGGCTGCCAGGAAGGAGACGGGGCTTGGGTGGGAGCTGGGCTGGAGCCCCACCGTCCTCAGGGACCTGTGAACAGGGCCTGGCAGCTGCAACCTGGGAGGGTGGCTTGGCCAGGAACCTCCTTCCCTGGCCCCGTGTGAATGGGCGGCTCAGCCCATGGGCGCCTCAGCCCATGCGTTCTTGGGGGATCAATCCTCCCCTCGGCATGCCCACCAAGTGGCTGTCTGCCCTCTTCCTGGCTACTTAGGGATGGGCGCTCCCTCCCTCCCTCCCGCTCTCTGCAGGGAGCACCTCCTCTGAGGGGACTGGGACCCTGTGTGGTGTCTGCACACTCACTCTGGTTGTCCCCAGCACTCATCTGCTGGCCCGGGCCACCTCTTCCTCCCCAGGGTGAACTGGCCCAGTACCTTCTGTGGCTCCCCAGGACCCTGCCTGCCTGCTCCCCCAGAACCGCCCCAGTTTGCCCATCACCCCCAAAGAATCGAGCCTGGGCTACATGTACTGGGTCCCTCCTGTCACACACCTTTTTCATTATTTCTTCTCTCATCAGTGATGGGACTTCATGGCAGGACCCAAGTCTAGCGTCCTAGGTGCAGAGACTCTGCGGGGCTTCCCTTCTCCTTTGTTCCTGCAACACTTTCCTTCCTGTGGCCCTGAGGATGCAGGGCACTGGTGGTGGCACAGCTGTCACTGCCCTGTCTCCCTGTTCCTGGTTCTTTGTGTCTCAGAAACCGTGGCTGGAAAATAAGGCGTGAACCAGCGCTTCTCAAACTATCTCATTGCTCATGAATCACCTGGGGTCTCAGTAAAATGCAGATTTGGGCTGGGCAGGTCTGGGGCCTCACCTGAGAGCCTGCGTTTCTAACAAGCTCCCGGGAGATGCGATGCTGCTGGTCTGTGGACCCCACTTGGAGCAGCAAAGGTGCTGATGAAACACAGAGCCCAGAGAAGGAGCCTCAAGGCCAGACGTGGGGACTCTTCATCTTTCAGCCTGAAATTGTGGGCACTGGGCAGGTTGGAGAGCAAAGGGACGTGTGTGGCAGGTGTTGCTGTGGTCCATACAGAGTCCTTTGCTTCAGCCTTCTTTTGGGTTATTGAATACAGCTCCGGAGCTGTCGTAGAAACATGTTTGGGCTACTGTGGGTCTGCCCCTTCCTGTTTTACAGTTGTTCAGCCTTTACAGTGACTTCTGGGAAGAGCGTGTGTGTAAGGCACCAGCTGACCCTTTCTCTCAGCAGCGGGCTCAGGACAAGGGAGGTGGCCTTGACCTGAACCCTCATGTCCATCTGGCTCCTATGGACCCCAACTTCTCAACCCCCCTGGGTTTACTGTCCCGCTTGAGCCAGTGCCCCCTCCTTGCCTCAAGGTGACCCCTCCTCACGCTTCGGGATTTATGGATCCAGGCTGTGTCCCCCCATATGCAATTCCCAATTCAGGGGGTTTCCACCAAGCTCCTCTTCATGCCCAAGGCTCCAGCATTTCTGTCTGTCCGGGCGACACCAAAGCTGAGCACTGATATGTGTGCTGGAATCTGTGATTCATAAAACATCTCCCTCTGCTGCCTCATAGGTCCTCTTCCCCAGGCCCCGGGAGGCCATCAGGGTGGAGAGGGTTTTTATGATGCTTTTTTTATTACACACACGAGGCCCCCGAGCTCAGAGGAACTCAGTGACTTGCCCAGAGTCCCTGGCCACCAAGTGTCACAGCCTAGGCTCTTGATTATTGTTCAGATTCTCTGACTCCAGCCAGGACTCGGGCCGATGTCAGCCCCGCCCACAGTGTGTGTGTGCGCACGCGCGCGCGTGTGCGCTTGCGTATCTAGTCACGTGTGTGGATGGGCCTGAGTGGGCCTGGATGTGGCCATGCGTGTGAGTCCCGTGTGTGTGCATGAGTGCATGTGTGTGTGCATGCGTGTGCATGTTTGTACACAGCACATGTGTGGCATTGTCCCTCCCCTGCCGTTCAGAAGTGGCCTGGGGACTGGGATGACCATGGGAAACCACAGACTGCAATATTTGCTTTTCATTTTGACGTCCATGGCAAGTCCAGCTCCCTTGGAACCAGGCCCCCGGAGGTTCTGCTAAGTTGGGACACGGCATCCGTAGAACAAAAGGAAGATGCACAGAGAGGAAGGGCAGGATCTGTGACTGGGGCTCACACTCCCGGTCTGAGCCTCCCAGGTGGGGTGTGACAGCCCGGGGAGCAAGGGCTCTGTGCCTCCGATCCTTGGAAGTGTTCTAGAATCCGTAGAGATTTGTCATTTCACAAAGAAGCAAATGCTACCTTCGTGCCCCCCCACCCCGCCCCTGAAAGGAGTCTTTTGTGAGGTGGCTGCTCGTCCCCCACTGTTCTGTAGAGTCAGATGGAGCCGGGATCACCGCATGGTGCCTTAGCACTGCACTGTGACACTCCCTGTGTGACACTGTACCAGGTGCTTTACGTAAACTAGATCCCACTACAGCCCAAGGAAGTGGGTCCTATTATTATCTCTGTTTTGCTCATGAGGAAACTGAGGCTCAGAGAAGTTAAGCGACCTGCCGGGAGTCACACAGCTAAATAGAGGTGAGGCCAATCTTTAGACTCAGGTCCTAACCACTGGGCTCCACTGCCTCTTGATACTTCTGAGTGCTACACACGAATCAGGCGACTTCGTGCAAGTAACAAGACTGTAAAACAGGGGTCCCCACGAGGAGTGAATGACAGAACGTGAGGGAAGCATGCCTGGCACATCATAGGTGCTCAAAAGATGCCCTGCCCTCCTCTGCCTGTTCCCTCTGGACGCACCCATGGAGGGGGTGGTGGAGTGGGCTGTTAGCAGAATGGGCTCTTGTTCGCCTGAGCCTGCCCCAGATGGACACCAGACCTGCAGGTGGAGGCTGAAGAGTGGGACGTTGGGCCAAGGGTTCAGAGGAGGCTTGTCCCTGCTCCCCGGACATCTAAAGTGCTGTCATGGGTGGGGAAGGAGGACCAGCAAACACACCTAGGACCAAGGGACAGAGAGGGAGGGATGACCCCCTGGCAGGTTCCCAGAGAGGCAGTGGACTTCTTGTTGGTGGGGGGACATTGAGGCGAAGAGTCACATGGCACACTGGGGTGGGCTTGATCGTGTTTAAGTCACCTTCTGACTCTACTTAATTGCAAGGACCCCACAAGATCCAGCTGGGACTGGGGCCACTCCACCAGCCCTGCTCCACTGTCCCGCCTCCCCGCCTCCCCCTTCCCCCAGCCGAGAGAAACCAGAGAATGTCAGAGATGGAAGTCACCTTTTGACATCTAGGTCAAACACCTTCTCTTATAGATGGGGAAACCGAGACCTAGCAGCCCAGAGCCGAACAGACATTTGCCCAGGATAACACAGCGTTGTTACAGGCTAGACCTTCGGTCTTCTGATCGCCTGCTGGAGCGCTCTGCCCTCCCCACCTTGTTCCACTTCTGAGGACCCTAATACAGGAGAAGCCAGACCCGGGACTGTCCTCCCACCCCCCAAGCCACAACCCTTGATTTCTCCCACTCTGTCTTCCCCCCTCCCCTCCACCAGGCTTGAGAAAGCCTTGGTTTTATAAAGGGAAAGGACACAGTAAAAGCCAACCCATTCAGAGCCTTGAGGACAAATATCTGAGAGTCACCAATTACCTGATCCTCAAAGACATGCCTTTGACTTGCTTCCTGCTCGTCTTGACTACGCGGCCCGGCGGCCTCCCGGGATCCCGGCTGTGACAGCCATATTGCACACACATGTTCTCTAATAAGCTGATGCCGAAAACCACATTAAAATGAGCCGAGGAGAGGGAGTCACTTTGTAACATGCTTTATTTTATTTTATTTTTGACTTGGAAAGAAGCATATCTTGGCTGCTAATCAAAGAGCTGGTGGGGGCCTCTTAGCAGAAACCAAACCCATCCCAGGCCAGACCTGCCCACCCAGCCCCCATGGACAGCGACAGCGGCTCCGGCTCAAGGGAGCTGGGAAGGGGACCCCAGACCTTGGGTGGGCCATGCGGCTGGTCCAGACGTTGGAGGTGGGTCCTCGGTGCCAGCCTGTGCCTGCTGCATCCAGGCTGTGGGACGCTGGATCTCTTTGTTCTTTTTGGTTCAGCTGCAGTGTTCTGGGGTGTCAGGGCTCCGTTTGTTCCCAGCAACACGGACTCCTTCTTATTAGTTAGTGGGCTCTGCAGCCCCCATGGAGAGAGTATGTTTAAGGATCTTCTTGGCACGGCAGGGCGACAGTGACTCAAGGTCCCACTCAGGTGGGATAGAAGTATATCCTGGCTTCACCTCGACTTGCTCTGAGACCACAGAAAGATCCCACTCCCTCCCAGGTTTCCCACGATAGCTCTGCAGGATGGTTTGGATCAGATGGGATTCCCAGCCAGAGTGCTAGCATCTCGAATTGATGGGTCGTGCGCTGAGATTCATTCCTTTACGTCCAGCCACCCTCTGGATGTCCTTCTTAGATTCCAAAGGTCCCCTCACCCCCTACACGTCCAAAAGCCAACTCCTCACCACTCCCTAGAACCACTTCGGGTTCTCCTTGCTTAGGGATGCGTGTTGCTCTAGCGGCTGTTGAGTCTAGAAACCTCAAAGCCCCAACGCTTTCCTTTCCTTTGCAACCCCAGTTCCAGGGATCCCTAAGTCCTGTGGATTCACAGCCTTTGAACCCATCCTCTCTTCTCTGGCCCCTGGTTAGACCCCGCCCACCTAACACCTGGACCGCCCCGGCAGCCTCCGGTCCAAGATGCAAATTAAACATTCCCTTTCCCTCTTTGAGACCCTTCTGGATATAAGCCAAGCAGCATCACCACTAGTGCATACAGTGTCTTTGTGCAGATTAGGAAAAGGTGCTTCTTCCTCAAGGCACTTGACTGCCATCTGCTGGAAAATGGTTGTAATAAGTATACGGATCTCTGATGGCCGGGCAGTGATGGCGCCCCCTAGGGTTGTGCATGCACAGTGGCCCGAATCCAGACATCTCCTGAGGGCCCTCATATCTCCAGCCCCTTTTACACGTGCACATCTTACCCTCCAAGGGTATTGAGCTGTCTATGCTCCAAACGCACGGTGGTTAAGGATGTTTCGGGAGACAGAATCCCAGCTCTGCCACGTGCCGGCTGTCAAGTTCCTTACCTTCTGGGTCCAATCAGTTTCCTCATCTGTAGAATAGGGATGAGAATAAGACCCTCCTCACTGGGTTTTTGTGAGGATTAAATGAGTTAATATTTGAAAAATGTTTAAAATAGGGTTTGGTGGGGAATTCCCTGGTGGTCCAGTGGTTAGGGCTCTGTGCTTCCACCGCAGGGGGCACAGGTTTAATCCCTGGTCTGCTAGCTAAGATCCCGCATGCTGGGTGGTGCAGCCCCCTAAAATAATAAATAAAATAAAACAGGGCTTGGCGCATTGAAATGCTGTATTAGTATCTTTTATTATATTATTATTATCATCATCATCATCTCACATCTTGGTCCTTTGCATATATTCCTTCTGCTGAGAACGTCCTCTCTCCCACCCCGCTCTGCCCTTCTTTGTTTGGTCAGCTACTCATACTTCAGGACTTAGAAAGCCTTTCCTGACCAAGGCCAGGCAGGTCTCCTCCCTTCCTCCTCCAGGCTCCCCCAGCCCCTGGGTGACCCTCAGGCATAGCCCTTGTCCCTTAGATGTCCCTGGGCTGTGAGCTCCTTGCCAGCAGGAAAGAGGTTTTATTAGGGTGTGAATGTTCAGGCCCCAGCCCAATGCTGGCCTCAGAATAGGAACTTCCCAAAGCTTGTCCTGAAAATCACCTCAACTCATTTCGAGCATTTTGCTGTTTCATACTGGTTTTAAGTGAAGTAGCCATCATGTAGGATCTCAGTTCAAAATGGTAAAATAAATATTCCTTCGTCGATATTGTTTATGGAGTAACTAAGCCCTTTTACAAAAGGAGCTGAAGGGGAAAATGAATAATAACAATGCACATTAATTGCCCACTATGGTGAGCACCTCGTGTGTCCTTCCTCATGAATTTTTACAAGAACAAAAACAACCCTACCCATAGTCCTGTTGCAGGAAAGAAAAGTGGGGCCGGAGAGGATGGTCATGTCCCAGGTCTCAGGCGAGTCCAGTGATATTATCTAAAGGCTATCAGAGGGCTTCCCTGGTGGCGCAGTGGTTGAGAATCTGCCTGCCAATGCAGGGGACACGGGTTTGAGCCCTGGTCTGGGAAGATCCCACATGCCACAGAGCAACTAGGCCCGTGAGCCACAACTACTGAGCCTGCGCGTCTGGAGCCTGTGCTCCTGGAGCCTGTGCTCCTGGAGCCTGTGCTCCACAACAAGAGAGGCCGCGATAGTGAGAGGCCCACACACCGCGATGAAGAGTGGCCCCCGCTTGCCGCAACTAGAGAAAGCCCTCGCACAGAAACGAAGACCCGACACAGCCAAAAAATTAATAAATAATTAATTTAAAAAATTAAAATAAAAATAAAGGCTATCAGAAACTTATATTTGTTAAAAAGTTCCTTTTTAATCAGTCTTCTTGAAAATCTTCATTTTGTAAAAGCATCAGGACAGAACTTAAAATAGCATGGTTAAAGACTTGAGTACAATGCAATTAGCAGGAAACTTGGATATAACATTTTAGAATAACTAGTATTATGATTGATAACATATCAGGACATGTCAGATGTTAGGGATCCCATATGAATTTTGGAATATCTATATAAATGACATTTATCCATACACTATAACCTAAGGTTCATCTCCAATCACTTGACAATGTTTTTGAAGTAATTTAACATCCCAAATAAACTTAGTTTGACATTTTTCTCTGAGATGTCTCAAAGATGTTCTTTCGAAGTATCCCAGAGTCAGCTGGAGGCTAAATAGCTTTAGTCAGATTTTGATATTTGGGAAGTTTGTTAAAAATATCAAAAAGGTTTTAAAACACAACAGGATCGTAGGTCACTGTGAAACAGTACTTATTCATTTAACCAAAGTCACAAAACGATTAAAAGAATACAAATACAGATCATCTGGTATCAAAAGGAGCACTTCTAACAGAGAGAGATCAAATTCCAGTCTTGTATTAGCTTACTTAACAAAATCCATTTACTTAGTTAACTTCAAGGTAAATTTAGTTAATCCTGACCATGTATAAAACTTTCTCAGTAAAATGTAATTCCATTACTACCTTCTTAACTGAAAACACATTCTACCATACTGAAATGTCTTATCATTTTCAGTAGCTTTAATTATATATATAAATTAGAATCCCCGATTCTTAAAAACCTTAACTTCCAGTGACAACCAAGAGGCAAGTAATAGTTACCAAAATCTGGAGAAACTATTTTCAATGATTTTTAGAACATAATTATTCTTTTTTTTTTTTAAATTTTATTTATTTTATTTAGTTAGTTTTGGCTGTGTTGGGTCTTTGTTGCTGTGCACGGGCTTTCCCTAATTGCGGCGAGCGGGGGCTACTCTTCGTTGTGGTGCGCGGGCTTCTCATTGTGGTGGCTTCTCTTGTTGCGGAGCAGGGGCTCTAGGCACACGGGCTTCAGTAGCTGTGGCACGTGGGCTTCCGTAGTTGTGGCTCGCGGGCTTAGTTGCTCTGTGACATGTGGGACCTTCCCGGACCAGGGCTCGAACCTGTGTCCCCTGCATTGGCAGGTAGATTCTTAACCACTGCACCACCAGGAAAGCCCCATAATTATTCTTATAGTTTACCTAAAAGCTCTTATCTCATTTATATTTAAAGTTTCATCATATCAAGTTATTTTTCTTGCTGACAAATTTGCAACAGATATAACAAGATTTATTTAACTTTTATTAAACCTAGGTGCAGTGAAAGTACTATACTTAATGTTGATGGCTCTAAAGACATGTCTATATTAATTAGATCAACAAACTTAAACATTAATACCAGGTATTAATTTAATACTATATATTTCCCAGTTCACGTGAACCTGAAACTCATTTAGCTTAATTTCTCTTTTTTTTAAAAAAATTTATTTATTTATTTATTTATTTATTTTTGGCTGCGTTGGGTCTTCTTTGCTGCGCGCAGGCTTTTTCTCTAGTTGCAGCGAGCGGGGGCTACTCTTCGTTGCGGTGCCCGAGCTTCTCATTGCGGTAGCTTCTCTTGTTGCAGAGCACAGGCTCTAGGCATGCGGGCTTCAGTAGTTGTAACATGCGGGCTCGGTAGTTGTGGCTCGCGGGCTCTAGAGCGCCGGCTAAGTAGTTGTGGCGAACGGGCTTAGGTGCTCCGCGGCATGTGGGATCTTCCCGGACCAGGGCTTGAACCCGTGTCCCCTGTATTGGCAGGCGGATTCTTAACCACTGAGCCACCAGGGAAGCCCTAATTTCTCTTGTATGTAGAATTGTTTGGTTTGTAAGCGCTTACTTTTCTTTAAGCCAATTAAATAGAGCTCATTTACAGATTAACCTCAGCAATGTTATCCAAAGACACAAACACATACAAACACACAAACAGAGAGACATCATAGTTCTCATTTCAAAATTTCAGCCCCGAGTCAGGTACGGCAATGTAAACCCCATCAGTTTACAAAAGAGGTTGGATTAAAGTTGGTTTTCTGGCAGATGGAACAAATCAAGCTCACTTGTCTAGATGGCTAAACCCTTTCTACTAATATTTATGGAAAGGAAAACAAGTCAAGTTCTAAATTACTGTACCCGCTTTTTCAAAATTTGCATTTTAAAAAGACGGCAGAGATAAGGGTTTTTGAGAAGACCAGATAGGACATTTGTATCTCAAAGATACAGTCAAGTTTCTCCTAGGATGACTTTGTTTCCCCTTTGTTTAGTATTTACAAGCCTCTTAAGATCACCCGTATTTATTAGAAAATCAATCAACTTGTTCCCCACTGTCAATGTTACCCAGGCCCCTGTGGGGAAATCAGAATCTGACGCCTCAAGTGCAAAGGAGTCCCCTGGCCTCTTACAAGATATTGGGGCAAGGGAAATTGCCCTGCTGCAGAAGCGGCTCCCGGTCCAAATTGGGTGCCCTGTCAGGTCTTAGATGGTGGTACTAAACCAGGTCCCTGTGCCCTGGGGGTTATCATAGAAACTTCTATTTGATCCCCTTGGGTAGGGGAAACAGGAGGCAGTGAATATGTTGGTGGCACGGGAGGGGGGCAGTTGGAACAACTGCCGGTGCAGGCAGCTCAGCCACTGGGGGAGCTGGATAGGCTGGAAGGGGGGTTAAGTTTTGAAATAACATGTCCCCACTCTCATTTTTTCCTATTCCCTTGTAGATCAGGTTTCCCCTTGGGTTTCCTTTCAGACCGCTGCGCCATAAAGGGGCAGCCCTCTGACTCCTTTTCCTCCTGATGCAATAGCATAAATGCTCCTACATATGAAATCTCATCTCTTTTCCCTGCTCTTTTTTTTTTAAGTAAATTTATTTATTTACTTATTTATTTATTTTTGGCTGCGTTGGGTCTTTGTTGCGGTGCGCAGGCTTCTCGTTGCGGTGGCCTCTCTTGTTGCGGAGCACCGGCTTTAGGCGCACGGGCTTCATTAGTTGTGGCTCGCGGGCTCTAGAGCGCAGGCTCAGTAGCTGTGGCGCACGGGCCTAGTTTCTCTGCCGCATGTGGGATCTTCCCGGACCAGGGCTTGAACCCATGTCCCCTGCATTGGCAGGCGGATTCTTAACCGCTGCACCACCAGGGAAGTCCTTCCCTGCTCTTTTGCAGAACATTTCTAACTGTGAGATTGTGTAATAATTGAGTGAGCCATTCAGGGGCCATCGTTCTTCTGATCCTAACGTATATTGGGTCCACACCCTATTACAATAGTACATCATGTCTTTCTTAGTCATAGCCTCACGACTATGTTTTGCCCATTTATCTAATATATTCCCCAAAGGGCTCTCCTTCAGAATAGATATTTTCCACGTTTAAAAGTTTGATAACACCAAGACACAAAAGACGCAGACAAATTCCAACACAAAAGGCACAAATTCTAGCACTGATGCACACAAAACCAAGACAAAGCCAAGACAAGACCAACGAACCCGTTCCCAGATCGGGTAGACTTACCCTACAAAACCAACGAACTAGTTCCCAGTGAACTGGTTCCCAGAATCAGGTCGAGTCCAACAACAATTCCCCCCTCCAGCAGGGCACCCCGACCAGATCGGCTTTCCTGTAAAGGAAAAGCCCAGACTGAAGGGGGAATATGTTCCCAGCGTGCACGCCAGAGCGACTTACCCCCCAGAATCGAATCGAGTCTGTCGACTTGTAGCCCTAGATGGAACCGAAGTTCCCCAAATGGAAGTTTCTCGGTTCCTTGCCTCAACTGCCAAGTGCTGGGGTACCTGGTGCCGCTTCAAGGGAACTTTGAAGGGAAGATCCTCAGGACAAATGGTCCTGGCAGCTGCTAGGGCCTTGCCCCAACATTTCCTGAGCGGGACCAGCTAGGCAGCAAGGCTCGTGGCTGGCCAAGCCAAATTTGTTACCGAGTCCAAGCTCGCTCTGCTCGCCGGAAGACAGGCCAATGAATCGGAGATGAGGTACTGAGGCAAGGAATACGACTTTATTCGGAAATCTGGCAGACCAAGAAGATGGCAGACTAGTGTCTCTGAAAAACCGTCTTATCTGGGTCTGGATGCCAGTTTCTTTTATAGATCAGAGAGGGAGAGGCGGTGAGGAAGTAAAGTAAAAGGGCCATCAGTCTTGCAAAACATGTCCTGGAATGACCAGCCTTGGTGAGGGGATGTGTTAGTTTCTTTATTCTTGCAGCCATTCACAGGTGGGCAGGGTTCCCTGAGGCAGGCCATTATGTATGATTACAAAAACAAAAGCAACAAAAAGCAAAAGTTAAAGTCAAAGAAATAGTTCGAACATGGATTCTGATTTAGCTCTTCCCTGTTACACTAAGTCACATGGTAGTTCTTTGTTTACCTTAATGAATAACCAGCAAACTGTTTTCCATAGCAACTGGACCATTTTTCATTCCCAGCAGCAATGTACATGGGTTCCAAATTTCTCCACATCCTCGTACACACTTGCTATTTTCTGTTTTGTTTTGTTTTTCCTTTTTTTTTTGCCACACCGTGAGGCTTGTGGGATCTTAGTTCCCCGACCAGGGATCGAACCCACGTCCGTCCTCGGCAATGAAGGCGGAGGGTCTTAACCACTGGACCGTTGGGGAATTCCTCCAAAAATTTTTTATTATTAACTATCGTAGAGGGTGTGAAGTGGTAGCTCATTGTGGTTTTGATTAGTATTTTCCTAATAACTAATGATGTTGAGCATCTTTTTCTGTGCTTGTTGCCCATCTGTATATTTTCTTAGGAAAACTATCTATTCAGGTCCTTTGCTCTTTTTAAAAATGGGTTGTTTGTCTTTTTGTTGTCGAGTTGCAAGATATTTTGGACGCTAGACCCTTTTCAGATATAGGATTTGCAAATATTTTTTCCATTCTGTAGGTAGTCTTTTCACTTTCTTGATAATGTCCTTTGATGCACAAACATTTTTAATTTTGATGAAGCCCAATTTATCTATTTTCTCGTTTGTTGCTTGTGCTTTTGGTGTCATATCTAAGAATTTATTGCCGAATCCAAGGTCATGAAGGCTTACCCTGTGTTTTCTTCTAAGAGTTTTATGGTTTCAGCTTTACATTTAGGTCGTTGATCCATTTCAAGTTAATTTTTGTATATAGTGTGAGGTGGGGGGTCTAACTTCCTTCTTTGCATGTGGATATCCAGTGTTCCCAGCACCGTTTGTGGAAGAGACTATCCTTTCCCCGTTGAATGATCTTGGAACCCTTGATGAAAATCCGTTGGCCAAGACTTATGGCTCTGGCTTTTTTAAAGGCCTGGGTTCTTTCCCTGGCTCTGCCACTTCCCGGTGTGTGCTGTGGGGAAGGCCTTAGGCTCTCTGAGCCTCCATGTCCTTGTTTGTGAAATGAACCCTTGGGTTTGCTCAGCAGTGAGGCTGTGTGGTTGCCTCAAGGGCTCCACGTTCTGGGTTGTAATTGCCGCGGGCAGAGGCCGGTTCTGAGCTGGCTCTGCCAGTGTGGAGGGGTATCGCCCTTTCCTGGCTCCCACTTATTGCTGATCCCTCTCTGGCTTCTTCAGAGAGCACATTTCTCTTTCCCGTTGGTGGAGCTACTGAAAATCTTCCGGGTCTGCAGTCTTCCATAGGCCTTGCGTTGGAGTCAGACTTTCAATCTGCTGTTTGGGGGTATGTGTGGAGGATGTTAGTTTTCCCATCCGCCTCCCTGTTTATTTATTCTGCAACTCTGAAAGCATTCGCCCAGTAAGTTGGAAATGAAATCCCCAAACTAGACCCAAGTCTCTGCTGCGCTGCCAGGATTACAGTTCTGTTGGGGGATGCTCTCGGAATACTGCAGTCCTGAAGATGCCAGAAAATTCCTAACAGTTGCCCACCTGGCTTCTCCCTACCTTGCAACAGGTCTCGATGGTGACTTGTCCTGTTCTTTTCATTTAAAAAAAAAATTTATTTATTTATTTATTTATTTTTGGCTGTGTTGGGTCTTTGTTGCTGTGCGCGGGCTTTCTCTAGTTGCGGCGAGCGGGGGCTACTCTTCGTTGCGGTGCACAGGCTTCTCATTGCGGTGACTTCTTTTGTTGCAGAGCATGGGCTCTAGGCACGCGGCCTTCAGTCGTTGTGGCACGTGGACTCGGTAGTTGTGGCTCGCGGGCTCTAGAGCGCAGGCTCAGTAGTTGTGGTGCACGGGCTTAGTGGCTCTGCGGCATGTGGGATCCTCCCGGACCAGGGCTCGAACCTGTGTCCCCTGCATCGGCAGGCAGATTCTTAACCACTGCGCCACCAGGGAAGTCCCTCTTCTTTTCATTTTGAGGAAGAAAACTCACATCTGTATACAGCTCCTGCCTACTCTGGGCCTGGCTCGGTGTGGGGTGGGGATTCATGCCAGCTGGCGCCTGTAATTCTCACCATAGCCGTGTGAGGGCAGTAGAATGGCCCACAGGACAGGTGAGGGGGCTGCCTTGCCCAGGTTTGCTTTTAGAGGCCTTGGGAGGTCCTGGGAGAGGCTCCTTATGTGCCGAGATGGCTTTCTGCTGTGGAGGCGTTGGGGACATCACCTTTCCACTTACCCTCCTTTTTGGGAGACCCTGAAGGAGCTCCTCAGACCTTTGCCAGAAGTGCAAGTTCCGTTTTCTCCAGCAGCTGGTGGTTTCTGTTCTAGGGATGTGATTCTCTGTCTTCCCTTTTAAAAAGCCTAGAGCCCCGTACTATCAAACGGTTGACAGTTGTGGTGGTTTTCCCAGTTCCATTTTTCATCCCCTCACTTACCCCTGGCTCCATTTTCTGCCCTGATATTTCCTCCGCTCCATCTTTCTACCTGTTTTTGACCTGCATGTCTGTGTGTCAGCATCTCCAACCAATCCTCCCTCCTTCCTCATCTGTAAGAGGAGGGATTGAACTGGACAATCAAGGCAGTGGTCTTAACATTTAGGGGGGTCATGGATCCCCAACTCTGAGAATTGGACAAAACTTCAGACAGTTTCTTCTAAAACATGCGCAGGACAGATCATCTTGCTTACAGTTTCCAAGGGTTCCGAGACTGAACACCTTCGAGGGTTCCCTGATCTCTCATTAAGAACCCTGCATCCAAGGTCCTTCAGCCTCAGTGGGAAAACAAGAAGAGACCCCCCTAATCCTTGCCGGGTCCTATTTCACATGGGATAAGGGTCACTTTTCAAATTCTCAGGCACTTGGGACTTCCCTGGTGGCTCAGTGGTTAAGAATCCGCCTGCCAAGGCAGAGGACACGGGTTTGAGCCCTGGTCCAGGAAGATCCCACATGCCACGGAGCAAACTAAACCCGTGTGCCACAACTACCGAAGCCCGTGCACCTTGAGCCTGTGCTCCGCAACGAAAAGCGCCCCCGCTCGCCACAACTAGAGGAAGCCCGCGCGCAGCAACAAAGACTCAATGCAGCCAAAGATAAATAAATAAAATAAATGGATTTATAGAAAAACAAGCAAAAAAAGCCACAAAACCCCCACAAATTCTCAGGCACTTGCCCACCCACTAGAGTGGCCCAGACCTTTCTCAGCTGATCCTTGGGGGTAAACACACTAAGTTCTGATGGAGCAGCAGAACTTTTGGGACCCCCCCCGCCATCGCTCATAACTGGGGAAGAAACCCCAAGGAAACTCTGTCCTTGGGGGGCAGAGCAGTGTATGGAGGAGTTGGGCTCAAGATGGAGCCCAGCCAGCTTCCAACTGACCCTGGACAGGGCCTGGCATCTCTCGGGTCCACTGGTGAAATGGGGCTAAACCAGGAAACCCCTAGTGGGAGTGTGCTAGCTCAGGGAGCTTGGGTCTCCCTTTATAGTGAATGGATAAAAGATTCCTCTACCTCTTCCCACAAGTGGTGCTCATGTCTGTTTTCCCTAGCTGGGACTGAGTCACAAAAATTCTTTTATGATCCATTTTCTGGCCCCCACCCCTGTTTTTTTTGGAAATCTGAAGCAGCATTCTAAATTTCCTCGGCCTAATTTTAGTCTCTGGGAACTGCAGCCAGATGATGTCAGGCTGAATATTAGATGCCATTGGTCTTCCCAGGCCAGGCTCTGTCACCAGCTCCCTGCAGCTGCCCCGTCCCATGGGGTCAGGTGTGGGCCTGGGAGGTGTCACGGTCGCCGGCCACAGGGGGCCTGAGCAAGTGATGGGAATCTTGCTTGTCTATAGGAAATGCCCTCAGCATTTGGAACCCACCTAAGTGCAGGGCTGGGAAAAGTTTTCCCAAAGGGAAGGGGGCAGGTCTCACTCCATCAGCAAGCGTTCCCGGAATACCCTACTGTGTGTCCAGAAAAAGTGGGCAAGACCCTCTTCTAAGAAAGTGGACCCCGTCCACCTCCCACACTCAGCCCAGCAGCACCTTCCAACAGCAATTTTTAAAAATTAATTAATTTATTTATTTTTGGCCATGCTGCGTGGCTTGCTGGATCTTAGTTCCCCGACCAGGGATGGAACCCGTGCCCCCCGCAGTGGAAGCGTCCTAACCACTGGACCGCCAGGGAATTCCCCAGCAATTGTCTTTTTTAAAGACTTAATTTTTTTCAGAGCGGCTTTAGGGTCACAGCAAAATTGGGCTGAAGCACAGAGTTCCCTTGTACCCCCTGCTACCACCCATTCACAGCCTCCCCCATCATTGACATCCCCCACTAGACGGGTGGATTTGTCACAATGGATGAACCTACACGGACACACCCTAATCACCCAAGGTCCATCGCTCACGCTCCGGCTCACCCCTGGTGTCGTACATCTTATGCTGGGAGCACCTTCTAACAACCAGATCTGATCTCATCATCCAGGGGCAGATCCAGGTTCACGGGCCCTGAGCTTATCCAATTTGAGGGGCTTTTGAATAAAAAGAATACACAGAAAACTCTTACTTTGGTGAATTTTACAAAAACCTGTGAGTGTGTGAACACATTGCCTAGAGTTTTTCTCTTGAAGGACCCCTTGCAAGTGAAGGTTCCGGAAGCCTAAGCTTCATGGTGAAGCCTCTGCTGCTTCTTATTCCCTCTTTTAAACTGTTCCTCTGCTTCTGCCACTCTGGGGATAAATCCCAGGCACCTTAGCAGGCGTGCAGGGCCTGGCATGATGAGACCGGGGCCCGTGTTCTAGCTACCCTGACCCGGGACGTGCTGGGCTCTCTGTGCTCTGGGGCCCCTGCCCCGGCTGGCCTTTCCCCTAACCAGCGTCCCTGCCATCTTCACTTGCTTGCTCCCGCTCTGGGGGCCTCTGCTGACAAATCATGTCTCCGTGTTCTCAAATGGCCCATCACTACTACTGTGACAGCACATGGGACATCACAGGAGCCGTCTGGTGACCCCATGTCTCCTCCATCAGACTCAGGGTCAAGGAGCATGTTGGACCCACTGGCTACTATGTGCCGTAGCCCCTGACCCGCGGCAGGACACAGTAGAGCATCTGTCGCATAAACGGACGATGGAAGGTTGAACGTGTGAACGGTGGAGGGAGAAGCATCCTGGGCTCCCATCCTGCCTGGAGCCCTCGACTGGCCTTAACACAGCTGCTGAGCCCTGCTGAGCCGAGCATCCTGCGCTCTGCCGAGTGTGGCTGGGTGATACATTTAGGGGAATAACCCCCTGCCTTTCCAAGAGACGTATTCTCCTGAGGGCTCCTCTGTTCCTGGCCTCAGTGTGCGGTCCTTTTCCTCTCCCTAAGCCCCGAGAGCTTCAGTGACCCAGAGCCCTCGGCCGCCTGCTGGAGGATGGGGCGTGGGATGTGGACTCCCCTGACCAGCCATCCCCTCCTCCCCACCAGCCCCAGCGCCTCCAGGTTCATGGCCTTGGCGATGTGATGCCGGCCTGCTGCCCGGTCCCCTGCGCTTCCCAGAATGGAGCAGACTGATGCTCCCTCACTTCGCGGGCCCACAAGGGCTCCAGCCACCGAGTTTCTGCATCACTTGCGGCTGCCCAGAGCCCCCGCTGGGCTCTGCTGCTGGGCCTCCAAGAACTCACAGAGCTGGAGGCAGCCCTTCCTGGCCAGATGTGGAGACGGAAGCCTCTCCCATGGAGGTGCTTCTCGAGACATCTTCTTATCATCAGGTCACGAAGCTTGGAGGTGCTGTCCCCTTGCAGGCTTGCGGGGGTTCTGCGACCTGCAGATGGCTGGTCCAGCGGTGCTGACTGTCCATCTGAGGAGCCCAGCTCCAGCCCCCCTGGCCTGGGGTGGGGTGGGCAGTGTGGATGGAGGAAGGAGCATTGTCCTGGGAGGTAGGCAGGTGGGGTTCAAGCCCTGGCTTCTTTTGGGTGATCTTGTCTAACTCCCATTTCTTCTTTGAGTCTCTGAGTCTATTTCATTTTTAAAAATTTTATTGAAATATAGTTGATTTACAATGTTGTGTTAATTTCTGCTGTACAGCAAAGTGATTCAGTCATATATATATATATATATATATATTCACACACACATTCTTTTCCATATTCTTTTCCATTATGGTTTATCACAGGACATTATAGTTCCCTGTGCTATACAGTAGGACCTTGTTGTTTATCCATCCTATATATATAATAGTTTGCATCTGCTGAGTCTATTTCTTTATCTTTATTCAAGGTAAAGTTCTTCCCCCTCCTTTTTCAAAAAGTGAAGGATGCTTTGGTGCCTCCTTGTATTTGCACTTGGTCTGGGTTCTGTAGCCTTTGATCAAAACCGTAGTCTCCATGTCTTGTCCTAGGGTGGGGCTGCAGTCGGCTCATAAACAGTGGTGCTAAATATGGGCAGAGCCCAACCCTGCCCAAAGCATCAAGGAGCAATGGTTTCCTCAAAGTCCCCCGAGACCACCAACCTCCCAACATGGAGCCCCAGTCCTTCCAGGTCCGTTGCTCGGCCATGACTGAGGCGTCCGTCAGTGGGGTCAAGGAGGGCCCTGTCACAGAGATGATGTGCGAAGTTCAGGAGCCAGAGAAGGGCAAGGTCTGTTCTGGGAGCTGCAGGCCATGCGATGTGATGCAGAGGGAGGATGTGGGGAAGGGGACAGGTGGGGGATTCGGGCTGGGGTGTCCAGAGCCACTCTGTGAGGGTGTTGAAGGGCAAGCTGAGGGGTTTGCACTTGACACCACAGGTGATGGGGAGCCCGTTGTCCAGAGAATTTGAGACTTTCCTTAAGCGAGCTGGTAACAGCCTGGGGAACCCTGACGGGGCTGAGGACAACTGCAGGATGGAGAACTTGCAGAGGCCTGAGCCCTTCTGGAGCTGGCATGTGGGCCCCAGGCTCTGGTCCAGCTATGCTCTTGACTGGCTGGGCTTTCTTGGGTAGATTCCTACCCTCTCTGGGCCATTGTCCCCATCTAGATAAGATGGAGTTTAGCCTCAATGTTCGTTGAGGGACCAACTATGGTTACAGCCATCATGGACTCCTGGGAATGCAGATCAGCCCCACTTGTTGGGAAGGAGGTTCTATGGTCGGTGAGAGATCCTGCTGCTTTGGACCAATAGGCACCTGGTGGAGCCCTGGGCACGCCTGAGCTGGAGTCTTGGATTCCCGGCATCAGTCTGGGGAATTATGAACCAAGTTAGATTTGGAAACTACCTAAGTACCACTTTCCCTTCCCAGTAATTCCGACTTACTCTTTATATTCTGGCCGCCACCCTCAGGAAGCCCTCCTTGACTACCCTGCCCCCCCCCCCCCCGGCTTCCTTGGCTCGCTATTATAATGGTCCCATAGGTTGCCTCTCCCAGGTCCATGGAACTTTCAAGGGCTGGGTCTGTGTTCTCACTCCCTGAATCTTGAATGCCAGGGCCAGTGCCAGGGTCTTGGGCAGTGTTTGCCAAATGAATATCTGTGAGATTATTTACTATCTATTTCTCCCAATGTTGGGCAGTTTTGAGTGTCCAGTTCTGTGTTCCGGAATTTTCCAGAGTCATTGCCATCTGGGGAATGCTCTGGGAGCCGATCGGTGCTGAAACCTGGCCTCCCCCTTCACATACAGCCTCAGGCCTGCCTCCCAGAGCTGGCTGCTGTTTCTGCCTGGCTCCCCCAGACCCTCACATGCCACAGGCCTCGGGGCTGGATGGAGGGGTGTCCCAACTCTTGGCTTTTGAGTCAAGTCTCAACCTGGAATGTCCTATATGGAAGGCTTCAGGGACTTCCCTGGCGGTCCAGTGGTTAGGACTCAGTGCTTTCACTGCCGGGGACCTGAGTTCAATCCCTGGTCTGGGAACTAAGATTCCACGAGCCACAGTGTCATGATGTATAGTGGTATGTGTGTGGGCATCTGCACATGTGTTGTGAGTATATGTGCATGTGTGTGCCTGTGTGTGTATGTGCGTGCATGTTCGTGTGTGTGTGTGATCCCAGCATCAGACTCTTCATGCTCATTCAGAGCTTGGACATCAGTCCTTGGGGATATATATATGTGTGTATATATGTGTGTGAATATATGCACATATATATATATAAATATTATATATGTGTATGCTACGTAAAGAACTTTGGGCCCAAGGGAATTGGCTCTGGCCAGGTGCAGGAGCCCTTGTTCATAAAGGTGTGAACCCAGGGCAGAGCTCACACACTGAGAATCTCTCCATAATCCAGGCCCAGGTGACCTCTTGACATTAGACTACTGTGAATTCTACCAGCACTTAAGTACTGTGTATTATTACCCTGTGCTTGGATCGGCTGGTTGGCTAGGAGGAAGATTGTATCCTTTTGCTTCATTCATCAGCATTTTCAAGAAGCATTTCTTTTACATTTTACATAGAACTTCAGCTTGAAAAAAAGCAGGGAAGAGGTTGCCGGTGCTTCTGTGCCTCCGCTCCAGGGCAGAGACCAAGCGGGGGCCCGCAGGATCCATCCAGGCTCTGTGGCCCCCTCAAGCTCCAGTGCCCAGTAAGCTAAGGGAGCAGAGGGTCTGACGCTGTTGCTGTGACTGCCCGTGGTAGGCGGGGAAGTGGGTCCTGGGAATCTGGGACCAAGGTTTATACCTGAGCCAAAACAGGGGGAAAGGGTGGGCTCCTGTGTTACGGGGTGCGATAGCTGAGACGTAGTGAAAGAAGAGACAGGAAAAGTCCACCCCTGGCTCGCGGTAACGAGGAAGCTTGTCTGTCTGGACTTTGGAAGGGGAAAAATAAGCCTGAGAAACCAAAGCCTTGGGCTTCAACCTCCCACACGTTCAGGACTGAAAGTTACCTTAGTTCTGGGACCACCAAGTTGGTTCTGGGTTGGAGCTATAGATGAGTCAAGTGAAAAATCTGAAATAAAATATTAGCTATTTAAATCGGGCCATGCACAAAAAGTAATAGATTGTGACCAAGGAGAATTTAGAAAGTCTATTCACGTGATTCAGCTCACGAACAGTTTAAGAGATACAATTCAACACCTATTCATGATGGAAACTCCTGGCAGACAAGGTAGAGGAAGGAACTTCTGGCCGTGTAGAACTCAGCTACCGAGTCAGTCAGTATCACGCTAGTATGAGTGAGTCATGAGAATTGCCCCTTTAAAGTTGTGAACGGGCTAGGGAGGTACTATCACGACTCCACCTGATACCTTTAAAGGAATTAAAAGCAAATAGTTTGGGGGACTTCCCTGGTGGTCCAGTTGTTAAGGCTCCGAGCTCCCAATGCAGGGGTCACGGGTTCAATCCCTGGTCAGGGGAACTACCATCCCGCATGCCTCATGGTGTGGCAAAAAAAAAAAAAAAAGTAGTTTGGGAAACTTCTCTCTGACAAAAGGCAGCCTTACCAAAGGCAAAAACACAAGCCACAGGCTGGGAGGAGATACTTGCAATGCGTAAAATTGACAACGGGTTGGTATCAGAAATACAGAAGGAACTCACATGAATCAATATGGAAAAGACAGAAAAATCCAATAGATAAATGGGTCAAGAACACGGACAGGCCTTTCACGGCTGGAGGGGAGGCGCTGGGGAGAAATGGCTCCAAAACCTATGAAAAGACGTTCAGCCTCATTAGCAGTGTGGAAAATGCAAATTCTGACCACAATGAGATAGCATTTCACACCCACCAGATGGGCAGACTTTTGTAGTCTTGGACGGCTGCCTCTTGGGGCTCCTGGATACGGGGCTGAGGGGGCGGTGTTGGAGGAAGAGGAGACCAGGTGCCCTGCACTCCCAGTAGGGAGGCACATTCCAGACTCCTTTCGTCCTTGGACTTGGCTCTGGCTGGGACGGTGAGTGGTCCCAAAGCGGTGCTGTTTGGGTCCTACCCCAGCCCCTCCCCGCTCCACTCTTTGCCCCTCCACCCCAGGCCCTTGGGTTCTGCGAGACCGCTTCCTTGGAATCTGCCGGAATCCCCGGCCCGCCTGCACCCCCCCCCCCGCCCCCCATATCCCTAAAGCTCAGAGAGGCTGAAGGGAGGAGGGTGGGGCTCTCCCTCCCCGCATACTGCAGCCCAGCTGTGAGCAGGGAGCAGACATCAGACACCAAGGCCAGCCTCTGGCGGTCCCCTCACCTCCCCTGCAACGGTTCTGCTTCTGGCCCGAGCCTTCTCCCATCTGCCACTTGGTGAGTCCAGCGGGGCTCCCAGGAGCCTGGGGTAGGACCAGTGTGGACATGAGCCCTGTTCATGGAAAAGAAACTTCTCCCACTGCTCCGGACCAGGATCTGGACGCGGGAAAACGTGGCCAATAAGAACCCCGACCCAGTAACCGCACTCCGTGCCTGAGCAGAAGTTTTCTCGTCCCGCTCCTCTAATCTGCACGCAGATGGAGCCGCTGAGCCAGGAGGATTGGCATTTCCGGATCCTGGGCCACATTTTACCTTTCTGGGCTGGACCATCTTGCTCCTCCTTAATTATGGGGATTATATTATCTTCCTCTTAGGCTCTTCTGGCAGGAGAGAGGGACGGCAGAGTGCTTTGTAAGGTGTTGTGCTCCCAGTGGTACAGTATGGACTCATTCTAACTATGGTGTAAATGACTAAGGGGGAGGAATGAGGTGCCTGCCCTGGGAAGGTGAAAAGGTGCATACCCAGAACTGGGTTTTAGCCCTGGGTGGGCCACCACCTCAAATGTGTGACTGGCCATGAACCACTTACCACCCCAGATCTGTTTTCTCATCTGTTAAAAGAAAGGGCCCGGTGAGATAGCCCTAAGCCCCTTCTGGTCTTTACAATTGTATGGGAGATTTGCTTTCTAATATGAGTACAGATAATAGCTGCCTTTTCTCTGCACGTACTCTGTGCTGATCCTGCATTCTCTCTAACTGGTTCAGGGCCCTAGGAGTTGGCCTTGATTATCCTCATCTTTTGGGCCAAAGCAGCTGAAGTTCATAACTTCCCCAAGGTAACACAGCTTGTCGAGGGGCAGGGCCCAGAGAGATGACTAAGCCTTGAGCTATTAGGCAAACACTGTAAATCCTGCACAAATGCCTCTCTGTTGTTCGAATGTGTTTTAAGCTATTGGGACAGTCGGCGGAGGGAAAGTGTCTCTAAGAAAGAGTCAGATTGTGTCTGACTTGTGATCTAGAAAGTCATATCAGGGGCTGGAAACTACAGGCAATTAGCAGAAAAATCCATCCTCAGTGAAGGTCTGTGCCTGATGAGGGGACTGGCCCCATCTCAAGTGGTCCTTTAGTTGCCATGACAACCTCCTCCTGTTGGGAAGGATGCAGTCCAGGTTTGACCCTGGGAGTCAGGAGTCTTGTCACCTGCCCACTCCTCCTCCCTCCGTGTCTCGACAGGAGTCCACGTGGGCCTGGGCTCCAGCCGGACCCACTCCTGGCTAGGAGGGTGGAGGGGCAGCTGACCAGTGCATGGTGGCCCCTGAGGGAGGGGGCAGGCCAGGCCCGGATGAATGTAAGTCCCAGACGTTGCCTGGGGGAGCTGAGTCCAGACGGCCCCCTGTCACGAAGCAGGAAGCTTCTGTATGGGCGCTACGTCTTCCACTGGACGTGGGACGGGCCTCATCACACGCTGTTCCCTTGGGTGTCTGCGAACCGGGGGTGGGGACACCGAGACCCATCTACCTCTTGCCCACCTTGAACCCAGGGGTCAGATGGTGGCTGATTTGGGGGCTCTAGGCTCCCACCCCCTGCAGTCGGAGCAGCCTCTCTTTGATTTGTTACCTGTTGGGGTCCCAGAAGCCATTGTGTGTAGGAAAAAGACTTCTTCCTTTTAAAAAGGCATTTGATGGGACTTCCCTGGCAGTCCAGTAGTTAAGACTCTGTGCTTCCATTGCAGGGGGCACGGGTTTGATCCCTGGTCAGGGAACTGAGATCCTGCATGCCGTGGGGCACAGCCAAAAAAAAGAAAAAAGAACATTTGATAACTGCTTGCTCTGTGCCCTCTCCAACATGAGGTCAGGCCCATGGTCCTCCAGACTGAGATTCGACCTCTTATAGAGAACTCCGGAGACCTGGTGTCAGAGGAAGCATCCCACGCTCATGTGCCAGCTCCCCTAAACAACCATCAAGAGGCAGATGGCGCCATGAAGAGACCAAGGCCTTTCCTGGAGCCCAGATGACCCCTGAATAAAAGCTGAAGCCACCTTGGGCCTTCCCCTTGCCTTTGGAGGGATAGAGACCCCAAAAGGGGAAGGGGCCTGCCCAGGTGCATGCAGGGAAAGGTCAGAGCTGATTCCCAGGCCTCTTTGCCTGGGCTTCCTCTGATGCACTGCCCCGTCCAGACCTCCCGCCTGGGGACTTTGAATTCTGCCACCATTTTCCTCTGAAAGCCCCAAGACCAAAGTGACTATGGCCCCCTTCTTGCTGTCTTTGGGGCACCTCATCTGTTTCCCCAAGAGAGCTCATCACCTCTCCTGAGCCTGGACCAGCGCTGCAGGAGGGGGAGGCCCCAGCCCGGGGCCGAGGCTGTGGGCGCTCTACCCAGCAGAGTCAGGCAGCCCCTCCCATATTCTGGAGGCTCTCGGTCAGCAAGCTTTGCTTTATGGCCCCTGAACCTTGACCTTGGGCTTGGAGCCTTGTTAAAAGGGATTCTTTCCCACTGACACAGAGTGACGGTGGCAGTACTGACGCCACATGTCCAAGAGGGTCGGGAAATCAGAGCTCGTCTCCCTGGGCTGTGCCTGGTGTCAGCTTTCAGATCCAGGCAAGGCCGCCTGCCAGCTTTGTGGGACCCTGGAGATATTTATGATTTCTTTCTGGATGAGGGAAAAAGAGGAAGAGCACTTCAAACAATAACTTCAGATTAAGAACACGAACCTCAGAAATCCAACCAAAAGAAGCAGCTGGATCAGTGAACCCTGAAAGATAAAACATATGCAGGGGTGACCCTCCCCCCAGTTTCTCGATCCCCCAAATGGCTGCAGAGACCGGATCTCTTGTTTCTGTTGTGATAAAGCCCCCTTGAAGTCCTGAGGGATGTTCCTGGAAGGCTGGAAATCGTTCCGCTGAGCAAATGGTCCCACAGCCACTTCCATCCAAGCGCCCCCCAGCTGTGGGGACCCTACTGCAGCCCCAGCCAAGGACCCCGAAGTCCTTTATCCTGCGGGATTCTGGCTGTTCCGTTCTCATGCCGTGGATTTCTGGGGATGGGCTTCTCCCAGCCATGCCAGTCTGAAGGAAAGCCACTCCGCAGCCCGTTGGGAGCAGTGCTGATGAGAGAGTCATTCATGGTGTCACACAAACCTGCCATCACCTGCTATAACTCACCTGTCCAGAGGCAGCCATGACAGGGATGGAGTGGCCTCAGGGGGCCCCAGGGTCCAGGCACTAAAGCGCACACACTTTTCTTGGGTGCACTCACCGACGCTACAGTTCTAACTCCCTTGCTTCGGAGGTTTCCAACGTGGCCAGAACAGTCAGAAGCCAGGAATCGTTAAGGAAAGAGCACTGGCTTTGGAGCATCTCTGATCTGGTTCCTGCCCCTGCCTGTGGGGCCTGGGGCAACTTCATAACCTCTCAGAGTCTCCGTTTTCATCATCTGTACCAGAGGAACCGAAACACCTATGGGGAGGATGCGTAATGCACGTGGTGACGCCCGAGGAGTGTTAGAGATGCCCAGGAAGTACGGCTTTCGTTACTACGTCATCATCAACACAGAAAGGACTCAGGGAGAGCATGAATCCAGACCCAGAATCCAGGGTTCAGGAATCCCGGTGGTTAGTGAGGGCGGAAGGCGGGGTGCAGTGGAGACATTCATTTCAGGGCTGAGCGCCCTCCACACTTGGGTGCCCTGTGAGTGGTTAGCACAGGTGTGCTGTATAACTCCACTCTGGGGGCTGGGCAGTCAGGTACTTCTTAGATGAGTTCCTCTCCAAAATGGTCCAAATACCAAAGGCTTTGCTGGCCAGAAGGCTGGATCCAGCTGCCTGGAGGGTCCCGAGGACGCTGTGCTCTCTCCGGCTGTGCTGTCCTCCTGACGGCTTCTGGATGTCCAAGCAACTGCCCCGCCCAGCACGGACCCAGGAGAGTTTGTCCCTTCCTGCATATCCTTCCTGCGCAAGCGCGAGTACCGAAGCCCATGGCAAAGGTCTGGGTTGGGCCTCATGAATACACAGGCTAGGGACTATTGTCCCATTTTATTGTGGAGGAAAGCTGAGGGCCCAGTGATGGGGAGCAGGTGAGCCAAGATGGAACCAGGGCCTCTGCTCCTCACCTGGGCTGTGGATTGCCTGGACCCACCAGGTGGCCTCTCCAGCCCAATAGGATGCTTCCCAGGGGATCACATTTCACCACAGAAGCCAGGGAATGGGCCACCGTGATATGATCCATTTGCTTGCAGGAAGCAAAGCCTGGCTCCTTTTCTCACAGGAGAGAGAAGGGGAAAGGTGGATGCCCAGCTGATGTGCCTTCTGGCTCCAGTTACGGTTACTGACTCAGAGAACAAAAGGCTGAAAGGGAGCATCCAGTCCATCCCTGCATCTGACTGATGGGAAGCTGAGGCCCAGAGAGGGCTGCACTCTGCCTGAGGACACACAGCACAGTTCCTAATGCTGACCCCATTCCTGGTCCATCAGAAGGTGTGTGCTCCCAGAGCAGGGGACCAGCCCCCTGGATTTAACAGCTCCTCCTCCTGCAGCCTCTTCTGGCTCATTTGGGTCCCCATGGGGGGTGTAAGTGGGGTGGGAGAGTTCCTGGCCTTCCCCAGAGGACATTGGGGTTTTTGCTGCAGTTCTGTGTGACCTGGGGAGGTCCTCTCCCACTCTGAGCTGCCCTTAACACAGCTATAAATTGGGACCATGGATTGTGGGGCCTCACTGGCCACAAAGGTACCAAGAGATGTCAAAGATGCGAAAAGGGCTTTGTAAACCCCGGGGCCCGTGGAAATTGAGAATGTTTCTGAGCTTCCACCCACATGTCAGAAATAGGACCAGACACGGACTTCCCTGGCGGTCCAGTGGTTAAGACTCTGCGCTTCCGCTGCAGGGGGCACGGGTTCGATCCCTGGTCGGGGAACTAAGATCCCGCATGCCGTGTGGTGTGGCCAAAAAAAAGAAAGAAATAGTACCAGACAGAGACACACACACAATGTGCACACAAACGTCCACGCACAGAGACACTCCCATGTAGACCCCCTGCCTTAGACCTGAGTGTATCCACACTCATGCTCACTCCCACGCGCACCCTTGAATGTCTGCATTCTGGTACAGGGACGTGGCCTGTGGGTTGGTCTCTCTCTATGCCCCCTCCCCCACGCCCTCCCCAGCAGCAGGGCCCTGACCCTCTTGGAGCCACTGATGCTGCTCTGATGCCCCTCCCTGCATGCCAGCCCCTCTGGCCCCGCAGTCCCCACCCCATCCCACTGCCAGATTGGGTTTCTTCTCAATAGGGCCCAGCTGCCTTCTGGGAAAGGGGAGCAAAGTGACCATGTCATCCCTACATAGCAGCGGGACTCTACTCACTTTTGGGAAGGGTCTCGTTTCTTAAAGAATTGCATTTATTTAATTCCTGTCTTTTCCCCGCAGAAGTCGAGGGACCTAATGTTTTAGAAAGGAAATGCCGTGGTGCCCTCAGCTGGGGTGAGAGGCCAGGATGGCATCTGGGGAAAGGCTGTGGGGCCCCACCCCACAACCCTGGGGGTAGGACTTCCAGAGGACAGCAGGGTGGGGGCCACCGAGGGCAGGGCTCCAAGGAGACCCCTGGGACTTCAGGCGTTTTCAGCAGGCCAGTTCCTGAAGCTGCCAGGATGATGGCTAAGAGCCAGTGACAGCCCCTGGCTCCCTGGGTTTGAATCCAGCTTCTGGCACCTACTAGCTGTGTGACTTTGGGCAAGTTACCTAACCTCTCTGTGCCTGGGTTGCCTCATCTGTAAAACAGAGATAATAATGGTTCTTCCCTCATTGGGTTGTTGCGGGAATTAGACAAATTTACATGAAAAGCGGTGCATCAAGGTCTCACCCTTCCATTAGCGTCTGGCAGATTGAGTGCTCCGTGAACTCCAGTTGCTTTTTCTTCTTTTGATCATTATTATGACCTGCATGGCTCCACATGGGCCAGACCCTCTGCTCTTGTGAAATCGGAAGAGAACGTTTCCTCCCTTCCTCCCCTCCCACCATGACACAAGCCAGAATATAATGAACTTAAGCATCAAAACATCTTCCTTATCTCTACTTTAAACCCCTTCCGCTTTTCCTGACTTTGGTGGAAATGGAAAACAGCTGCTCAGGGGCTGCAGCGCCGCCTGCCGTGTACAGTGAGGAAGCTCCCGGCACAGAGATGCTAGGGTGCACCTGGGACAGACGGCCCCCTGGGGGAGGAGAGCAGTCCCTTCCCTCCCCCGGGGCCCCCTGAGGTCCTCCAAGGCAGGCTACCTGCACAGTGAGCTGGGAGTCCCCTTCCAGATCTGCTCACCCCCCTCCCCAAGGGTGGCACTGCTGCTTCCCAAGAGGACACACGAGCATCTTTGCAGCCCCATATGATGGAGGAATATTCTGCCCCCATTTTTCAGAATATGAGAATGGGTGAGACATGGCCCCACAGGGAAGAGGGGTACACAAGAGGCTGCCCGTCCACGCCGCCGAGTGCTGTCAGCAAAGTGTACACAGGATGCATGGCAATTGGTGGGAAGGTGGGTGCCTGAATCTGCCTAGAGTGGTCAAGGAAGACTTCCTGGAGGAGGTGGTGCTTCACTAGGAATTCGCTGATCAATGGGGTGGTTGCAAGCCATTTCTAGATGCGATGACAAGACAGACAAATGCTAAAGGCCTAGAAGAGTTAGAGGTGCTCAGAGCATGGCAAGTAGCCCATCCCAGGGGTGGGGGTTGTCCTCAGGGCATCGGGGAGCATTGGAGGGTGACGTGTCAGATTTGTGGTTTAGGATGAGCAGGACAGCAGCTTGACATGTTTTACATACACTGACCACACCTGTGTACTAGCGTCCAGCTCAAGAAAGAGAATATTTTCATCATCTTAGAAGCCCTTCTCCTGCCTCTTCTGGTAACTGCCCTCCCCAAGGTAACCGCTAACCCGCAGGCCTTTGACCTGTCCTGCCTGTGCTGGAACTTTCGATAAATGGACTCACACAGTGTGTGCTCTTTGGGAGGGGGGGGGGGGGGTCTGTCATCTTTGTGAAGTTCATCCATGCGGCTGCACATGGTTTGCGTGCGCTTCTGTGTCAATAGTCCATTTTGTGAATATTCAATTTACCCAGTTGGCCACTGATGGGAATTTGGATTATTTATAATTTTTGGTTATTATGAGCAACGCTGCTCATTCTTGCACGTGTCTTTTGGTAAAAGTGTTTATTCATTTTTGTATCTAGAGATGGAATTGCTACTACTCAGCCCTATTAGAAACTGCCACATTTTAAAAATGTGGTTATTCCATGGACATTCCATTGATGCTCTCTTAGAGTTCCAGTGGTTCATACTCTCTCTGATACTTGCATTGTTAGTCTTTAATTTTAGCCATTCCTGTGGGTGTGGTTTAATTTGCATTTCCTGATACGGCTAATGAGTTGACCCCTCCGCCTATGACTGTGGGCCATTTGGCATCTTTTTTTTTTTTTAAATTTATTTATTATATTTTTATTTATTTTTGGCTGTGTTGGGTCTTTGTTGCTGCGCGCGGGCTTTCTCTAGTTGTGGCAAGCGGGGGCTACTCTTTGCAGTGCGCGGGCTTCTCATTGTAGCGGCTTCTCTTTTTGCGGAGCACAGGCTCTAGGCGCGCGGGCTTCAGTAGTTGTGGCTCGCGGGCTCTAGAGCATAGGCTCAGTAGTAGTGGCGCATGGGCTTAGTTGCTCCGCGGCATGTGGGATCTTCCTGGACCAGGGATCGAACCCGTGTCCCCTGCGTTAGCAGGTGGGTTCTTAACCACTGCGCCACCAGGGAAGCCCTTTTTATTCTTTTTAAATTTCTTCACCATCACTAAGATGTTTTTATTTTTTTAAATTTATTTTTAAAATAAATTTATTTATTTATTTATTTATTTATTTATTTATTTATTTATTTATTTATTTTTGGCTGCGTTGGGTCTTTGTTGCTGCGCGCGGGCTTTCTCTAGTTGCGGTGAGCGGGGGCTACTCTTGGTTGCGGTGCGCGGACTTCTCATTGCGGTGGCTTCTCTTGCTGCAGAGCACGGGCTCTAGGCGCGCGAGCTTCAGTAGTTGTGGCTCGCGGGCTCTAGAGCACAGGCTCAGTAGTTGTGGCGAATGGGCTTAGTTGCTCCATGGCATGTGGGATCTTCCCAGACCAGGGCTCAAACCCATGTCCCCTGCATTGGCAGGTGAATCATTTGGCATCTTATTTTGTGGTTTTATGTATTCCAAGGACCTCTTCTACTCGGTGATAGGCCTCTGCATTCTCTTAATGATGTTTTCTGATGAAAAGAAATTCTTAAATTTAATGTGATCCATTTTATCAAAGTTTTCTTTAATGTTAGTGCTTTTTGTGTCCTAAGAAACCTTTGTCTATTCTGAGGTCATGAAGGTAAGTTACCTATTTTTTCTAAAACCGGTATTGTTGGAAATTCCCTGGCGATCCAGTGGTTAGGACTTGGACCTTTCACTGCCGGGGCATGGGTTTGATCCCTGGTCTGGGGAACTAAGATACTGAAAGCCATACTGCACTGCAAAAAAAAAGCTGTATTGTTTTTCTTTTAACATTTAGATCTACAATCCATCTGGAATCGACTTTCATGTGTAGTGTGGGTTACGGGTCAGATTCTTTTATTTTACTTTTCAATTTGGATGTCCAATTGACCCAGCACCATTTATTGAAAAGTCCATCCTTTCTCTCCTGTACTCATATGTGCCTTTTTAATAAACCAGGTGAATGTGTAAGTGTGGGTCTCTTTGTCTATCTTTGCACCAATAATACAGTGTCTTAATTACTGTAGTTTCATAATAGATCTCATTTCTGGTCCTAAAAGTCTTCCACTTTTGTTCTATTTGTTCTAGATCGCCTTGGCTATTCTTGGACCTTTGCATTTTCATATATATTTTAGAATCAACTTGCAAATTTACACGCACACACACACAACATACACAAAGCCGTCTGAGATTTAAATGGGACTGCATTGAATTTATAGATCAAGTGGGAGAGAGTTAACATCTATAATATAAGGCCTTCCAATCCATGAACGTATCTTTCCATTTATTTAGATCTTCTTTAATTTCTCTCAATGATGTTTTATAGTTTTCAGTAGATTTATTCCTAGATAATTTGATGCTTTTGTGAATGATGTTATTGTCAATATATAGAAATATGGTTGATTTTCTTTTTAATTGAAGGCAAGCTTTTTATTTTATTTATTTATTTATTTATTTGGCTGTGCTGGGTCTTAGTTGCTGTAGGCAGGATCTTTTTAGTTGTGGCATGGGGGATCTTTAGTTGTGGCGTGCAGCATGCGGGATCCTTTAGTTGCATCGTGCACGACCTCGTTCCCTGACCAGGAATTGAACCCAGGCCCCCTGCATTGGGAGCGCAGAGTCTTAACTGCTGGACCACCAGGGAAGTCCCGGAATATGGTTGATTTTTATAAACTGTCTTTGCATTCCATCAACCTTGCTAAATTAACTTAATAATTCCAATAATTCCTCTTTAGATTTCATTGGGGCAAAGATGCTTTGGGGTGTGATCCAGCCATGGTTCAAGACCCAACAATCTTGAACTCTGGGCTGGATGTGGAGGTAGAGAGGGAGGAAGACAGACTTGGCCAGTTAGGTCAGCAGAGTCTTTAGGGCCATGGTGGGGTGAAGAAATCACAAACTTCACCCATGTCCAGCTATGGTCCAGGCACGGTTTTCACATCACGTTGAGAGTTGCTGCCCCAGCCAGGGCACCTAGCCCAGCCCACCATGGCCTTATGGGAATGGAAGGCCTGGGTTCTGATTCTGGACCAATCAGATTCTGGGTTCTGATTCTAATCAACAAGCTGTGTGACCTTGAGTGCATTGCTGAACCTCTCTGAATCTCATCATCCTCACTCATAAAGGGAGGGACACATGCCAGGGTATTTCTGCCTCTCACCCTGTAGGTGACTGATTAACATTAGTGAATTGCTTTCACTCACCAGTGTTGTCCCTTTTCCCCACGGGGGGTTTCTGAACATCGCTGGAAAGCTCTGCAGTCCAGGGGCCGCTGGTGTCGGGGGTGGAGGCGGCCAGCCACCACTGTGCTCTGAGCAGCTTCAGCGCAGCTGGGCCTTTGGGGATTTGTGTTTCTACCGCGATGACACCCATGCAAGGCTGCCCCTCTCCAAGAAGAAACTCAAATTACTTTTCAATAAAAACTCTTGGCAGAAGTTCTTGAAAAAATATCTGGCCTTCTCTGTGATCCGTGATATAGAAAAAGATGGAATTTAATTATCCTGTCCTGTCCATTAGCCCCGCGGCTGGGCCTGGCAAACAGCCACAGCTCCATCCAACCAGCGGGCTCCCGGCCCCCGATGGGCTTCGTTGCTCTGGCACGTGTGGAGGAGCACAGCGGGGCCCAGGGTAGGGCCCCCGCCTTTGGCCTGGCCTTGCCCTTTCCACGCTTCCTTCTGGGGTATGTGTCTTAGAAAAATCCGATCTGTCTGCGAGTACCTGGACAAGCGGCTCTCTACAAGTTAACTGGAAAGGTGGCTTCCCAGGCCCAGGGAAGTATTTTTATTTATTTATTTTTGGCTGAGTTGGGTCTTTGTTGCTGGGCACGGGCTTTCTCTAGTTGCAGCGAGCGGGGGCTACTCTTCGTTGCGGTGCACGGGCTTCTCATTGCGGTGGCTTCTCTTGTTGTGGAGTGCGGGCTCTAGGCGTGCGGGCTTCAGTAGTTGTGGCACGCAGGCTCAGTAGTTGTGGCGCATGGGCTTAGTTGCTCCGCGGCATGTGGGATCCTCCCGGACCAGGGCTCGAACCCGTGTCCCCTGCATTGGCAGGCGGATTCTTAACCACTGTGCCACCAGGGAAACCCCGCAGGGAAGGTATTTTACAAAATTCCTACCAGGTCCTCGCTGCTCTCCATGGAGCTAGGCTCAGAGCACCAGAGGGCACTTAAGAGCTGCAGGCTGAATTGGAAACACCAGGACTGGAAAAATCTGGAATGATCATGTCTTGGTGGCACCATCTCTGGAACTCCAGCCTGCAGCTGGCTTGTTTCCTGCCAGCTCATGAATAGATACAATATTGTATATTTTCCACACAGCATCATAAGCACGTTTCATGTTTTCACCCAGTTAAAAATTTAAATTATGTTATGTATATTAAATATATACGTTGTTTTAAAAAGGCCAGTAGCTCTTCAAGGCTTACCGTGAGAAAGGAGAGTCCCCTGTACCCCTCTTTACCCCCAATTTTCATTCCCTAGAGTCAGGCTTTTGGCGGGGGGGGGAGCTTACCTCCATAGCTCTTGTCACATTAGGGAAACAGATCACTCAGGACCTCCTTGTTCCTGTGGTGCCCTGTGTGCACCCATGGCCAGTCTAGCTGGCCTGCCCTACCCCTTTCCCCGCAGTATCTTACCCTATTGACCTCCTTGGAAGTTTCTTCCCCTGGGAGTCTTGACTAGGGTCAAAGGTCTCCTGGGGGGTTTTAGGGGTCTCTTCCAGCTGGGCCCCGTTGGGTTGGCTGCAGGTGACATCCACCCTGCGAATGCCCCGTACCTGCAGACCATCTCAGAGACCTCTCAGAGGGAGCTGGGCCTCTGGGGACAGAACCATCCAAGTGCCCTGGCTGTGCCTGTCAGGGTCTCGTGGCCCAAGCAGGAAAGGGATGGGTGAGGTAGGCAGAAGCTGGAGGCACCAAGGTGGGGTGCCCTGGGAGGAGGAACAGAAAGAGAGAGGCAGAGAGGGCAGCCAGCCGGCGAGGGCAGGAGCAAAGAGTCCAGGAGCCCGAGGCCCCTGGAGCTGAGCAATGTGAACCCCTTTTACAGATGGGGAAACTGAGGTGCAGAGAGAAAGAGGGCCTCGCAAGCCACACAGTGAGTTAGTGGCCTCTAAAGTGCTCTCTCTACTGACCACGCCAAGCAGTCAGTTTCTCTCTCTCTTACACACACACATACACACACACACACCAGTTCGCCTGGCACATCCACCCTTCTGATATATTGGTAGAGACTTCCCAACACAGGTTCTGCCGCTGTGTCCTCAAAACTAGGAAACCCTCGTGGGCCTGTGTGTGCTGGGAACGTGGGAATCCTTAGAATCCCAGAGAGTTAGAGTCTGCATCTCCGGGAGGCAGAACCGGCCCAGAGCCAGGCGGCAGGGCCTCGGCCAGTCACACAGCCAGGATTGTCCCCACCAGGCCCATCTCCATATTTCCACCGCTCCGAGGAATAGTTAGAGAAAGTCAAATGCATAATTTAATTGCTGTCGATGACAGAATGCCAGGGGAACCATAAAACCCACCGAGTCTCAGAGCGCCTGCCCGGGCAGGTGGCACAGGGAGGCTGAGCTGGCAGCCTCGCCCCTGCCCGCTGGCTGCGCCTCTCCGCGGCTGGGGAGCTGGAACCCCTGTGCCTGCTGACAGCCAAGCCGCTCCCCACAGGCCAAACAGGGTGCCCGGTGCCAGAGCAAACTAGGTCCGGGCCCAGCACACTTTCCAGAAATAGGTTTCTGGGAGAGCCCAAGACTCACCCCTTCCTCTGCTGGCCTTCCCCCCTGCAGCGAGTCCTATTTGTTGCCTCACACCCTGGAAATGTGTTCACGGCCCCTAAATGCCTCAGGAATGTTCACTGGGCGGGGCTGGGGCTCTGATTGACACCGCACCCATGGCCATCCTGCCCCCACCCCTTCCTGCTGGGACCCTGGGTGGGGTGGTGCCCTCCTGTGTGTGGAGGGGATAGCTGAGGCTCAAACAGGAAAGTTCTCCAGGCCAGCCCTCCTCCAGAGTCAGCGCCTGTTCCCCCATGAGATGCTCTTGGGCCTTTGCTGCGAGGGCAGGCACCCCATTCATGCTGCCCTGCCACCCGCCCATCAGGATCAGCACGGGGTCACCAAGGGGCTCACGGGCAGCCACGGTGCCTCCAGGTGGAGGAAGGGATGGTTGGGGATGGGTAGCATGGGGGGGGGTGAAGGGAGGGGTGGGGGATGGATGAATGGGAAGGTGGGTGGGTGGAAAGTAAGGTGGAGGGTGGAGGTAGGATGGGTGGGTGAGTGGATGGGTGGAGGGTAGGGTGGGTGGAATGACAAATGGGACCCTGTTTGTTTCGATGTCCGTCTTTCCCATGAAGGGCCTGTTTCAGAGGCACAGGAATCCTGGACCATCTGTATTTAGGAGGGAGGCACTAAAAGCCCCCTGGGGCTCTTTCCGTGTGTTTTGGCCTTGTTGACTGGAGGCCGTTGTACAGGGGGTGCGGGGGGAAGGGGGCCTCCCCAGGTATCAGTGCCTGTGGGCCTTTCCCCTTGGCTGGGTTGCTGAGCCCAGAGAGGACCATCACCTTTCCCTGATCTCCAAGCCCTCCTGTGTCTGTGAGCCTGGGACTCGGCCCCTGGCTGCCTTTCACTGAGAAGTCTCCTCTGCCCATCTCCCCGCTTTGTGGTTTGTACCTTTTTCTTCCTTTACCATCCCTTTCCTGGGAGGAACTAGAGGGAAACATGTGTGTTCAACCCCCCATGTTTAACCAGAAAACCGCCTTCTTTCTCGCTGATCCTTTGTGAAGTCTTGCCCCGTCCCCGAGTCAGACAACTGTATACATTCTTCTGGTTGTTTTAAAGTTTCAGTGTTTACGCCTCAGTCTTTAATCTCTTTTATGTATCGGGGTTACTGGCAAGGTTTTATTGGGGGAGAAAGAGTTCTGTTCCTAAAAAAGGCTTATAAACCACTGACTGGGCCCAGCCCAGGGTAGATGCGGAGGGAGATGAGGATGAGGGGACCCCTGCCAGCCCACATAAACCCAGGTAGGGCTGGTGCCTTGTAAAAGTGGGGACTGTTGGCACCCCTGGCCTCAAGGCTGGGCACCCCTGGGGAGGACACAGCCTGAATCACCTACTCCCACGGTCCTAAGATCCTGGTGGTCTCCTCACATCTCTCACAAAGCAATCATTATTTTAAAATAGGGACATTTACAAGGTGGTTTGCATTCAGCGACAAAGATGGGGGACAGACAAGGCTGACGATGGGGGGCCGGGGACCCCGCTGGTGAGCATGGGGGCGTCGCTGTGGCCAAGGGGCCTCTGAACACCAAGTGGGACCTGCCGAGTTACCCTAATACCTCTCGTGTGTCTGTTTAACCAGAATGGGGTTCCTGTAGGGTCAGGCTTTGCACTGAGGGAGGAATCTAAGCATCTCTTGACTTCTAGAGCAATAAAAGCTCTTTAGAACAGCTTTGAACCATCTATTTCCTCATTAAAGAGCTCTGGGTCTCTGGGGGAGACAGACATAAATAGATGATTACAGCCCAGGGAGATGTATGCCTGGGAGGTTAACAGTTACTGGTCTCCTAATTGGCCTTCCGGCTCCCAGGCCCTCCCACTCCCACCCATGGGACACTTCCGCTGCCAGAGTGAGCTTTTAAAAATGCAAATCTGACCTTGGCTTTCACCCCCTCCAACAGCAGCCCATTGGCCTCAGGATACTGCCAAGCTCTTCCCCCCAGGCCTCCTGTGTCAGGGCCCAGCCCACTGCTCCAGCCTTGGTGGCCCGCAGGTGTGCTGGGATAGGCCAGGCTGCTGGCAGACGCTCCCCTGTTCTGTTCTCCTAGGGGCCTCAGCCCTTATTCCTCCTTCTGCTGAACCTGACCAGTCATTGTGCATCCCTCAGGCCTCACCTTAGGTGCCACTGCCTCCAGGAAGCCCTCCTGGACCACTGCCCACCCCAGATGGGCTTTGACATCCCCCATGATGCTCTTTTGCATGTTCAGTTCTTATAGCCCTTACCAACCTGTGTCTATTTGCCTGTATCCTTCCCCAGACTGTAGTTCTCAAAGTCAGGGAGCGTGTCTCATTTACTATCCATTCATCAACTATCAGATATTTTTTGAGCCTCTATTTTGTACCAGGCACTGAAATTCATGAACAAACAAAATAGACAAAGACCCCGCCCATACGGCACCCACAGACTGACGAGGTATCCCAGGTGCTGGCTCAGACAATTCACTGAGTAAACAGACAGTACTCTGTGCTGTGGATGCCCAGAAAGGAGGGTGAGAGGTCAGGCAGACTGCATGGAGGAGGGGGCACTAAGGACAAGGCTCTGAAGGATGGGTAGGAGTTTTGCTGGCAACAGCTCAGAGATTTCCCTGCCTGCCTGACCAGAGGCTATCCTTGTGGCTGGGCTGCTCTCTCCCCAGGATCTACTCCACTCTCACCTCTTCTCTTTCAGAATGCATGAACTGTACCCGGCTCAGTGACATGAGTGACCGGCTGACCACGCTGGAGGCCAAGGTCAGATGGTCTGGGGATACTGGGCCTGGGGAGCTGGTTGGGGAGGGGCTTGCATCAGCCCCAGGGAGCCCAGCAGGGCTGAGCAGCCTGGTCCTGGGGGATGGGTGCTGTCTGGGGCTTCAGTGGTCCTGGGTAACCTTCTCTGGGCCGGGCCAGTCTCCTGGGGTTGGGGAAGGGAGTGGGGTGAGCAAGAAATCTGAGGGTCCCAGGGGTGAGGGATGCTGGGGAAGATGCTGGGATGAACTTCTGGTACCCGAGACTTTAGAAAAGGTGGGGTCCCCAGACTGGCTGGCCTGATGGACATTTTCCAGGCACCTGAAACCTCCGCATGGTTTGGCAGAGCGTTGGCTGACAGCCTGTCCTGGCCCAGGCCCAGTACCCTGGGGTGTTAAAAGTCACAGCTCTGGGGGAGGACCGGCACCGTGCCAGCTGTCCCCCGCCCACTTAGCCCTCGCCCATGCCCTCCCGCCATGAGCAATTCCTCCCCTGGTCCTCCCACCCTGACACCTCCCTCTGCCTAGAGAGGCTGCACCACGACCATGGCCAAGGCCACGGCAGCGGGCTGGGGGTGGGGCTTACTCTCTGGCCCTGAGGGTGAGGGTCATGACCACTCTGTAGACCTCAGGGGACTACAGGGGGTGGGGGGGTCGGGCTGTCCCAGTAATTGCTCTGCCTTGGCAGGTCCCTTCCTAGCTCTGGGCCTCAGTCTGCTGCCCTGTAAAATGGAAATTGAAGGAGACGTTTCCCGGCCCCTCACTGGGTCGTTCTGAGGCTGGCGGACAGGCATGAGCTCAGGTGGCTCCTGGGTGGGGAGCAGGAGAGGGAGCTCGAGACGGGTGTGCAGAGACGTGGCTGCCACTACGTTTCTTCTGGATCCCCAGGTAGGGGGCGGGAGACTCCTGTCTCAACTCCTGTGTCTTGTCTGGATCACCTTCCAGCTGCCCACCTGCCTGCTTTATGCCCAAGTGTCCTCTGGAGAAACTGGGCCCCTGGGGGCTTCGTCAGCCCAGTCAGAGGGCCCTGAGAGGCGGTAGCCTGCAGAGGGAGGGGGACACAAGCCAGGCTAGCAGCCAGGACAGCCCCACAGCCTCAGGGGCTGTGCTGAGGTCAGGTGAGCCCGCAGGGGTCAGAGAGAACATGGAGCTGGGGTCAGGGGCTGGGGTCGGGTGGGTGAAGGCAGAACCGGGCAGGCAGACCCCAGATGGGGAGTCAGAACCCAGGCAGCTGGCATAAGAGAGCAGTAACTCTGAGGCCTGGAAACTGCAGCTGCTGCTTCTTCAGACAAGAAACCTGTTTTGGCATATCAGAAGGGATGTGTTCAGTGGCAAGTAACAGAAACCCAGCCACTGGCAGCTTATTCCTTACCATTTATTGTTAGTTCAATTGGAAGTCCAGAAGTTAGTGGTCTCGGGATTAATTTGGTGGCTCAAGAACCCAGACTCTTCACAGCCTTCCTCTCCACCTCCTTAGTGAATTGACTTTTGGTCTCATGGTCAGTGCCTCATGGTTACAAAGTAGCTGCTGCAGCTCAAGGCCTCATATCCTTATACCTTGTTCAAAGGCAGGAAGTAGGGGGGGAAGTAAAGCACCCCAACAGATTCATTATGTGTCATTGGCCAGCACTGGGCTATATGCCCACCTCCTAGTTGCAAGGGAGCTGGGAAAATGAGTAATTGGCCAGTCATGATTCCTCCTCTGGGGCACACCCGCAGGCACACAGTAGGGGGTTGTGGAGCCAGGGAAGAGGAGGAGGTTGGAGGCCAGGCGACCGCAAGGGATTGTTCCATTTACACGCCGCACAGTGCCTGAGTTGCCAAAGGACCCAGACCTAGGAGCTCATCTAGATTCCTGCCACCCTCTTTCCCTGGGACAGGCTGGAATGGCTGCTGGGCGATGGTGGGGTGGAAGGCCAGCAGAAAAAGTTTCCTGCCTTCCTTCCTCTCCTGCCCCTCAATTTACACTCTGACTCCAAGGACCAGACTGAGTGGGAGGCAGCCCGAGGGCATTTCCCTGAGTGAGGGTCACAGGAGCCTTGGAACTCCGGTTGCTCTCCGGTGCAGGAGGGCGGCGTCCTGGCCAATCAGCCAGGCCGCCATGACGTCATCAGAGCCACTGCCCTCCGAGGCTGGCCGAGGTCTGGTTTTCTTGGGCTAAGTCCCCATGCCCACTGCTGCCCGCCCTGGTGTGCTCATGCCCGGCAGGAATGGGGTCAGTTTCTCTGGGAGGTTGGCCATGGCCAGGCCAGGAGGACTTGGACTCTGGTGGGGGCTGATTCTAACTTGACCGTGGCCAGGGCTGCTCTGCCCGGGTCCGTGGGCTCTGTGGGCCTTGGTGTCTGCGTGGGAAGTGCCCCAGGAAGAAGTGAGCCAGGTGTCTGGTGCAGGGGCAAGGCTGCAGGTGGCGGGTCCCCTTGGGAGTCCTGGGAGCTCTGCCACAAAAGGAGAGCTGGGCCTGACCCCAGGAGCCCAGGCCGGGTGCCCCCTCCTTGATCTTTCCAAGCTGCTCCAAACCCCCTACTGCTCCTGGCTACTCCCTGTTAAATATATCCATCTGGAGGTTCCCCCAAGACACTGCATCTCAACTCACCCCCCGGACTGATCACCTTCACCCCCAAACCTGCCCTCTCCTGTGCCCCTGTTTGACTGGTGGCAATCCCACCATCCCCGGAGCCAGGCCAGAAACAAGGGAGCTACTCCTGCCTTCACCCACCCTCCTGCCCCCAAGCCCTGGGGCACCAGGTACTGACAATTCTCATCACCTCCATCCTTACACCCACGGCTCTGGGTCCCACATCAGGGCACCGACAGACAAGTCTCCTTGCCCTGCCGCCCAGCTCCTCTACTTGGCCGTGGCCGGTCAGCTTCCCAGTGGACAGTCAGTAGTTGGGGCAGGAATTGTAACCCTCCCTTCCTAGAGGGGGTTCCGGGGTTCAGGAGGGGGGGCTCCGGAGGGGGGGCTCCACCCCCGAGCTGCTGTGTGATCTGACCCAGCTGCTCCCCTTCTCTGTGCCTCCACGAAGCTCCACTGAGGCCAAGGTTGTGGCCCGGCTGTGGGGAGGTGGGTGAGGTGCCATGTGGCCCTGGCCCCACCACCTACTTGCTGGGTGACCTTGGGCAAGTCACTTGCAGTCTCTGAGCCTCTATTTCCACCTCACCTGTGATGGGGCTGCAGTGGCCCTTCCTGCCTCATGAGCCCTTGTGAGGACCAGAAAGGAGAGGGGCTGAGAGACACGGGCCCTGGAGGTCACCGGAGCCTCAAGGGTCAGGAACTCACCCACCCAACACAGATGGGGACCTGAGATCTGATGCAGGGGTGCCACTTTGTTCCCAAGCGTCCTCAGAGACTCTGTCACCCAGGCCCCGGGACACTGCAGAACAGGTGGGAGGGGGCGCGCTGAGGGACCCTTTCTGCACAGCCACAAAACCTCAGCCCAGCCAGGCCCGGGCGCTGGGAAGGCAGCCGTTTGTTCCCGTGACCACCCCCCCCCGTCCCAGCATCAGCAGGACTAACCAGGGTGCCCATGTATTGAGCGCTCCCGATCTCCCATGGCCCTGCAGGGTCAGCGTTATCACCCCCATTTTGCTGATGGGAAAACTGAGGCCCACAGAGGTCACGATGCTTGCACAAGGTCACACAGTGGTCACCTAGTAGGAGAGCAGGGATTCAAACCAGCCCGGCTGGTAGCAGGGTCTGAGCTTCCCCCATCACATGGCACTTAACCTGTGCTGGGCTCTGGGGACCGAGAGCAAGGAGGGCGCCCCCTCCCCAGGTGGTCCCGACTCCTGAGGGCGGGGCTGGTGGCATTGCTCCCACCGCCACCCTGGCTGCGGGCACAAAGTGATTGTACAGGAGCTGAGGGGACACACAGGAGGGGAGGGCCCCCTTCTGCCCAGAGTGTCAGACAGACACAGGGAGGAGGGGACAGCTCACTGGATCTCAGAATCTTCCGGGGGTCGGGGTTGGGGACAGGGCTGGTGGAGGGCCCTGCAGGAGCTCGGCCTTGGAGGTGGGGCAGTCTTGGGCTTGAGGGGCACTGGGAGAGTTCAGGGCAGCTGGAGCAGAGCGGGGTGGAAGAGACGCAGGTGAGGCCAGGGCGGGCGCCTGTGTACGACGTGTGTGGAGATACTGGTGGTTTTTAGGGGGGTTTGCTTTGCAGGAGGTCCTCACCCACTGCTGTTGATTGTGGGGACCCGGGGCTGCAGGAGAGGGAGGGGGCAGGCGGAGGTGGGGGAGGCAGAGGGCTGTCACAGAGCCTGAGGCCACAGGCCTGGGGAGGGGGGACACGACGGGCCGAGTGAGGGCCACAGGCAGGCGGAGGGGCACTGGAAGAGGCCTGGGGGCCCATTAGGCCCTCCGGGAAGTATGGACTCCCGTGTTGCGTGGGCATAGGGTGGGGTATAGGCCAGGGGGCTGGAGTTTGGATGCCTTCGGGCAGCAGCACCTGAGGAATTAGACGCCAGTGATTCTGATGGGGGGTGGGGGGCAGCCTGGGGTGGGGCCCAGCCAGGCCCACCCTCAGCCCCGTCCTCAGAACACTTTCATCACACACTGAGTCGTAGACTCTAGCAGGACGCGGGATTCGGGTTTCTAAGAGCTGGAGGGGACGTGAGACGCTGGACTTCTTCCTTCCCATCTGGCAGATTGGGACAGGAAGCTGGGCTCCATCCGATATGGCCCGGGAACCCCAGGGCCCCCCTCTGCTGGGGGGGGGGGGTCTACTGTGTGCTAGCATCTGCCTGCCTGCCCTGTGCGGATCCCGGGCACGCAGCGCCCCCTGCTAGCCTCTTTGGGGACAGCAGGGCCTCTCTGAGGCCTCCTGGCTCCCAGTTCACGTGAATTAGGGAGAGTCTCCCACCGAGGCCCTGGGTCCTTTCGGTTTTTGACCCCTGCTTTCCTCCAGGGGAGAGGACAGGCTGCTTTCCAGGCTGGCCCTGAGTGACCATGGCCACCTTTGTTTCTCTGGAGCTCCTGCTAAATATCATGCATCAAGCTGGGCCCATTTATTTATTCTTTCTCCTTCTTTTCTTTCCTTTCTTCTTTTTTTCTTTCCTTTCCTTTCCCCTTCCCTTTCTTTCCCTGTGCCCCTCCCTCCCTCCCTTCCTTCCTTCCTCCCTCCCTCCTTCCATCCATCCGTTCATCCACAAACATTCCCTGACTGCGTTGTCTGCGTTGTGGAGGTGACCGTGGTCGTTATTCCAACAGCCACTGTCTAATCCCAGCGACAGCCGCTCTAGGAGAAAAGTACGGTGACTCTGAACATGTCCAAAGGGGACCTGCCTGAGCCCGAGGGTCAGGAGGGCTTCCTGAAATGGGAAGGGGAGGGGGGCAGGGGTGGGAGAACATTCCAGCGAGGGGACTGGTGATCCCAAGAGCAGCGGGCAGCTGCTGGTCTCCTGGGGCACACGTTCCCATTCACATGTGTCCCCGGCCTGGCCTGGGCCTGACCCTCTGCCCTTCTCCGGCCCAGGTTCTCCTTCTGGAAGCAGCAGAGCGGCCCTCGGGCCCGGACAATGACCTGCCGACCCCCCAGAGCACCCCACCGCCCTGGAACGAGGATTTCCTCCCTGACGCCCTCCCTCTCGCCCACCCCGGGCCCCAAAGGAGAAGGCCCACGGGCCCGGCCGGTGAGTGAGGCCTACAGGGGAGGCATGGCCTCCCAGGGCCTGCACAAGGAGGTCATACGTGCCCACGTGATATTTTGAAAAACTGAGCTAATGTTTAAAACCTGGGGGGATTTCACATAAAAACCAGGATTTCTCGCTTCTCTTAGAAAAATGGAAGATCTGGCCATTGGGGTTGGCTGTCTCTTAATAGAAACAATTGGCTGGGACTTCCCTAGTGGTCCAGTGGTTAAGAGTCCACACTTCCAATGCAGGGGGCTAAGGGTTTGATCCCTGGTCAGGGAACCAAGATCCCACATGCCGTGTGGTGTGGCCAAAAAAATATATAAAAAATAAAAATTAAAAAAAAGAGAAACAATTGGCTGCAGCTAAGTCACAGCTGCCCCTGCAGATCCCGTTCAAGCTCTGCAGTTTGCCGCAGTCCTCACCATTCCTTATTGCCTCACAGTCCAGCTACTGTCCTCACTGACTGCCCCGCTGCCCCTTAGCATCTGCACTTAGGCCCCCAGCCCAGCTCCATCCTTGATTGGCTCAATTTTACAGCAGGCCCTGCCTGCATACCACCAGGGACGGGCAGCTTACTGACTGCCCCCTTCTGGGGGCTCCTCTCTGAACTCTCTGACCCAAGTTGAAAGACATCCACTCACCTGTTGTTTTCACCCTTCCCACCACACTTTGAAGTCAGAGGTAAACGTTTTCTCTCTGCAGCTTCTATCCATTGGTTTAGGCTCTGCTCCCTGGGACTGCAGAACAGTAATAATAACTGTAATACTAGTAGTCAGCATTGTTGAATGCTGCCACGTGCCAGGAGAAGCGCTGGGGCTTTACCCTGGGCAGTGAGCTGGCACTGTCTGTGTGGCTGAACTCAAGGGTTTAAGGCTGAGATCTCGTCTGACTGGTCAGTATCCGTGCTGTGCCAGTTATTAAATATTTTTATATCCAAGGGTGGGCAGGAGTAGATGGAGAGGAGCCCTTTGCAGGTGACGCCTTCCCTCCGCCTGTCCCCAGGTTGAGCCCCCAGCTTCTTAGCACTCCTGCCCAGACTCAGCTCTGAGCACACGCTCCATCCCCTCCCCTGCCTGTAGACCCCCAGCAGTGGGAGAGTTGCCTCCAGTGGCCAGTCCCAGGGCCAGGGAAGCATCAGATATTCTGCAGTCTCTGGAGGCTGGGAGGGTGTAGGGGTGAGCTTAGGCCTGCTATGAGAGGAGGGGGCGTCTCACTTTGGGCCCCCCCAGCCCCCCACACCTCTCTAGCCACTCTCCCCAAAGTCTCATTTCCAGAGGGCTGCCCCATGCTCATCTTCAGATCCTTCTTCTGGGACTGAGGAGGGAGCGGGGGCTGGGGGGAAGGGGGGGCTTCTCATCCCCTGGAGGACCCAGGTCCCAACACCCCCTGGAGGGGAGGGAGGAAGCTGGGAGAGGCTCCCGGTCTCCTGGGGCACCTTTCTTCTCACCGGGACGTGCAGTTCCCAAGAATGGCCACCAGGTGGAGCACAAACCCTATAAATGCTGACACCTGGGTGAGCCCTGGAATCCTGGCGAGCAGCTGGGAATCTCTCTGGAAACGGGCAGCTCCAGGGCCTCCATCAGTTCAGCAGGCATTTTTGAGCACCCTCCCCAGGCCCAGGGCTTCCAGAGGGAGAGAAGGGGCTGTCCCCAGGCCACACAGGGGGACTCTGGCCTCTCCATCTACTCTTGCCCACCCTTGGGGCCTGGAGACCCTGAAGCTGGACAGGCATGTCCTTCAGGGCTTCCTGGGGTCTCTAAGGAGGCCTCATTGGAAGCTCTTTGCCAGAAGCCCAGTTCCTGAGCCTGAGCAAGGAGACAGCAGGACGTGGAGAGAGGATTCTGACTCATTTACTGCCTGGCTCTGCTACCTTGAGCAAAGGGCCGCACCTTTCTGAGCCTCAGTTTCCCCATCTGTCAAGTGGGGACACAAGTAGCTCTTGAGATCATAGAAGTTAATAGGAACAAAAATGGTTTGCAAGCTGTAATGACTGATGTGAGCTAATGATGGTCCCTTTGCCCATTGTGAGGGGCCCCAGGTGGGCTGGATTCCTGGAGGCATGTCTGACCGGACAGCCCAGGTGGTCAAGCCTGGAGCCACAGGGGGCAGCTCAGCCCACAGTGTTCTCAGGCCTCATTTCATTCTATCCCCAGGGCCCCCGGGACAGACGGGACCACCAGGGCCTGCAGGTCCCCCAGGCTCCAAAGGTGACCGGGGCCAGGCAGGAGAGAAGGGCCCAGCGGGTCCTCCTGGTAAGGACACCCCCCCACACGCCCCAACCCGACTCTGTCCACTGGGGGAAGGGGGTTGGGGTTTCTCCCCTGTCTGAGCAGGCGAGGCATCCCAGACACCCCCTTTCTTGCTGGGGCTAATGACTGCCATCTTGGGGGGCTCCAGGCTCACTTCTTCCCAGTACCACCCCTACGGCAGCCTCACCCCAAGCACCTTAGGGCTCCGTCTCGCCCTGGGCTGTGGGAAGAGAAGGCTTCTGGAGTTGTGGGCGCAGGTGTCCGGGGGGGCTCCTGGGGGCTGGGGGTTGTGCTCAGCCATGTAAACAACACCTCCAGAGACCACCCAGCTCCTCCTGGGCCCTGTCAGGGCAGGTACAGGGCTGGCCCAGGCTGGCTGCCACCCTCGGCGCCCGTTCCCCAGAGCTGAGGTCCCTGGAGCGGGCAGAGGGCATCTGGCTGGAGCCCCCACTGGGTCTGTGGTCCCTGCCTCCCTCACCTCCCATCCAGCTGCCCCGGGTCGCCTGTGCACTGGGCTGGGAAGGGGAAGTCATGTTATTAGCTCCCTGAAGAGCCCTCCAGGGTGTCCCTGGGCCTGGAGGCCACCACCAGCCCTCGCCAGCCCCATCCCCTTCAGGGTCTGCTTCTCGTCTCTGTTACGTCAGCCACGAGGCCCGGCCCTCCTGTGACTCCTCTCCTCCCCACTGCAGGCCTCTTGGGGCCGCCAGGGCCCCGTGGGCTTCCTGGAGAGATGGGGCGCCCCGGCCCCCCCGGCCCCCCCGGCCCAGCAGGCAGCCCAGGCCTCCCTCCAAACGGCCCCCAAGGCGTCCTCTACTCCCTGCAGCCGCCGACAGACAAGGACAGTGAGTGTCATGCCTGCGGGGTGGGGCGGGAGGGCGGGCCTGAGCCTGTCTTCAGGGGGACCAGCCCTCCCCAGGGGACCCCATGAAGCGAGCGGACTGTCAGCGAGGGGAGCCTTGGCTCTGCCAAGTGGGGGGCGGGGTCGCCTGGGGGGCACTGATGCGGGGTGGGGCGGCAACCCACGCTCAGCTCCTGCCCCGGGGTCTGACCCCCACGGGTCACTCTGCTCTCTGGCCTGGCCTCGGGTCATCCGTTACCCCATGACCTCTCCACATATCCCCTCACTGTAGGCCACTGGACATGTGTTGATGGATCACCTACGAAGTGTGGGCCTCTTGTTTTTACCCGCCCGCCTCGTACAGCCGTGAGCAAAACAGCCTCCTGCCTGCAGAGGCTACAGTCTAGCGCGAGAGGGCGCCTCTGAGCACACAAGCAGCCGCCCCAGTGCGCGGGGAGGGCGGTTCCAGGCAGGCCCCGCGGACGGGGGTGGGGGTGGGGCCGGCAGCCCACGGCGGGCATCGTTTTGGTTAAGGGCCCTGGGGAGTGGGAAGGGTTTTAAGAAGCAGGACTGACTTGAAATTCTGAATGGGTGACATCCCGGGGACCGCTTTGTCAGCTGTCGGAGAAACCCAAGCCCCCTCCTGCAGGTGCTTCTGCCCCCTCCGCCCCGCGGCAGCATAGCCCTCCCTTGAGCGTTAAGCTCCCTTGAGCGTTAAGACCTGCGCCTGAATCACAGTGTCCCTCTCTGAGCCTCAGTTTCCCCATCTGTAGAGGAGGGGTGATAATACATCCTAATGGAGTTGCTCTGGGGGTGAAAAAACAGCCCCCAGCCATGAGGGAGGGGCTCATTCCCAAGGGGACTGAGGGGCCTGGGCTGCCCTCAGTGGGTACAGGGGCAGGAGAAAGTGTTAACTCCCTGACGACCCAACCTCCTCACCCTCACGGTGGGCTCAGTGGTGCCCCCTAGTGGGGAGAATGGATGATGCGTGTAAAGTGCCTCGGGCGTCTAAGGGCTCAGCAGCTGGCATCCCTGGGCCAGGAGAGCTGCAGCCTGCCCTGGCCTGGGCGCGATGCCCTGCATCTGGCACTGCCCACCTGCCGCGTCTAGTGCTGGGAGCCCTCCTCAGACAGGACCCTCCTTCCCCAGCCCTGGGGTCCCCGAGGGAGGGCAGCTTTCCTGGAAGACCCAGGTGTGAATGTTTGGGGACAGTGGGGGGTGCCCCAGTGGGCGCACCTGGCTGGCCAGGACTGAGCACCTGTAGGAGGCCACCCGCCGTGAGGCCTATGGAGGGGCTCTCCAGGCTTCCATGAGTGGAGGGAGAGGCAGAGGCAGCCACCCCCATCCAGACGTTTCCAAGCCTGGCTGTCTGGTCCTGGCTCTGAGAATAGGGCAGGGTGAAGTCACACGGGGCTCCCCCTGGAGAGACCCAGGCCATTAGACAGACTCCACCCGGCTCTGGGGCCCTGATGGAGGCAGCCCAGGGCCCTGCAGCTCAGAGGGGTGGGCAGGGAGGGCTTCCTGGAGGAGGCCCCACAGGAGTGAGCTAGTCAGGTACGTCAGGATGGGTGTGTGGGGTGGACCCTGGAAGAACGTCCAGCCTGGGTGGTAAGCAAGGTGGGGCCAGAGTCAAGGGCCTGGAGTGTTCAGGAAGGAGTTTGTGCTTTAAATGGAGCCCACGGGGCTTCCCCTGCCCTCTGACTTGGCCTCTGTGTGCTCCTCTGAGTCGTGGGAGCAGTGGCAACTGCTCACCAGGGCTGCAGTGAGGCCCAGTGGGGCCGGGCATGCCCGTCCTGGCTCCAGGGGATCTCAGCTCTAGCCCCCCAGCCCCGCCGGCCCTACCCCCCAGGTCACGGGCTGCTCTGCCCTTCCCGCAGATGCAGACGCGCAGCTGGCCTCTGCCGCCGTGGACACGGTGCTGGCGGGCGTCCCAGGGCCCCGGGGGCCCCCCGGCCCTCCAGGTGAGCACAGAGGGCCACAGCACAGGCTGGTCTCCACTGGTAACCCCTCCTGGGCTTGGCCTGGACCCAGGGACCTTGAGGGGGCCAGTTGGGGGTCACGGCCTTGGCAGGGCACTGGATCTGCTCCAGCCAGCAGTGGCTTGAGGTGGGCCCTCTTGTTCCCGGGCGGCAGCTCCCCTGGGACTGGCCACAGTGTTTCTGCCAGAACAAGCCCTGACACCCACATGATGCAGCCCCGGGCTGCCCTGTGTGAGCCAGAGCAGGGATTCTCTGGGTATGGGGAGGCAGGGTCCGAACGGGCGGTGTGAGGGCCACGTGGGAGACCCAGGGAGCTGGCGGGGCAGGTGCCCAGAAGCGACGGGAGGCCCTGGGCCTGCAGGCAGAGAGCTGGGCCCTGGGGGAGGGGACGGGATGGGGCCCTCGCTGGGGGAGGAGGGGAGTGTGGGGAGGGGACGGGATGGGACCCTCGCTGGGGGAGGAGGGGAGTGTGGGGAGGGGACGGGATGGGACCCTCGCTGGGGGAGGAGGGGAGTGTGGGGCGGGGCTGGCACCCAGGTGTGTGGAAGTCTCCTCTGACAGGTTCTACCTGTGAATGAACGAGCGACTGAGGCCCTGGGGGCCAGCGGGTGGGGCACCTCTTGATTAGGGCTCCAGACCCGGGCACTCATTCTCTGTGATTCATTCACTTTCTCATGAATTCAGGAAATACTCACCGAGCACTGTTCAGCTGGGCAGTGTTCTAAGCTCCTGGGATACTTAAATAAACAAAACAAAGATTCCCGTCCTCATGGTACTTACGTTCTAGTGGAGAAGGCAAACAGTACCCAAATACTATCGGTGAATCCCATAGGGTCTGAGAAAGCAGGGCTGGGCGAGCAGCTGGGCCAGGGTGGCCCCATTTAAAAGGTGGTATTTGGGAGTGAGCTGGGAGGGTGTTTGTCTTTTAGCTAGACTGAGTCCAGATCGTCACCCCACGAGGGGTACGCTTTCCTGCGGGTCCTCCCTAAGCATGCCGGGGGCACACTGGTACAGCCTAGCAGCCCAAGAGGCACAGACCTGTGCCGGCCACTGGGGACAGAGGCCTCCCTCTTCCAAGCATTCGGGAAGTTCAGTCAGGAACACCACTCCCTGCGCTGTACCCATCAGGCCTGGCCTGACCGTCTGGGCACTCCCTGGCCCGTGGGGGGGCAGGCATGCAAACCGACAGTGGCCAGAGGTAGCGGCTGGTCTGTGTCAGGGCTTTGCCTAGAGAAGAGGCGGGGTAGGTTCCTGGAAGACTTCCTGGAGGAGGTGATGCTTAGCCTGAGACTAGTAGCAAAGAGTTTTCTGGGGTGTGGAGGGGTTGGAGAAGCTCCAGGAGGAAGCAACAGCATCGGCAAAGGCACGGATGCAGAGGAACTTTCCAGAAGGGGGTATCTGACTGATGAAGGTGGAGGAGGCTGCGCTGAGAGGGACCTATTTGAAAGGTCACTCTGGGGCGCTGCGTGGAGGGCAGATGGTCAGGCAGCAGTTGTAGTAACCCAGGCAAGAAGGATGGCCTCAGAGGGGTCAGGTCTGAGGTCCCGAGGAGGGAGAGACTCGAGATTTGCCGGGGGACTAGCCGTCTGGGGAGGGGCTGCGGGGTGGCCCCGTGGATGGGGCTCTGGTTGTGGTGTCAGGGCTGCAGGGAGAGTGGGTGGAGGTGGGCTCTCCGCTCTGGCGGTGGGCAGGGGAGGCCAAGGGAGCAGGTGCCCCCCTCCCCCACCATTCGTTCACCGCACCTTCCTTTGCTGCCCATGGAGACAGACCCAGGGCAGGGGCTGGGGTGGGAGGGTGGAAAGGTCCTCTCCAGAGCTGATGGGGGCAGCGGGCTTCTCTGGCCCCAGGTGACCATCTGTGACTCTGCCGGCAGGTCCCCCTGGACCACACGGTCCCCCTGGACCCCCAGGTGCACCAGGATCCCAGGTAAGGTCTTTCCCATTTCTGGCAAGGGAGGGGGCATTGTCTCCCCAGGGAAGGAGGAGCCAGGCTTCTTACCAGCACAGTTGCTCAGGAAGGAGCCAGCCCACCTGGCCGGTCCCCACCTGGGTCCAGGCGGGCCCCAGGGGAAGGCAGGCATGGGGTCCTGGTTTTGTTAGCAGCAGCGGCCCTTTGCTGCCCACTCTGCCTATGCCAGGGAGGTGCTAACATGGTTCCCGGTTCATAAATGAGCTGAGACCCAGGTGCCACCTGAGGTCGTCCGGAGGGTGTGGTGGAGCTGGGCCAGGATCACAGAAGGTCCACCCCAGCCCATGGCCCTTCCTCAAGGAAAATTGCCTGTGAGGGGGGCACTCTGACGCCTGACTGTGTGGCCTGGAACCCCAGCTTGCTCTGCCTCCCAGCTGTGTGACCTTCGGCAGAAAGGCAGACTCTCTGGGCTCTGGCTTCCTCAGCTGCTAAGACGGGGTGTACAGGGCCTCCCTGGTGGATTTGTCACAAGGAGTGAAAGAGAAATAAATTGCCAGGGGGTGTGCCTTGTGCTGCAGGGGCCCAGGGGCCTTGGGGGGGAGGTCACATGGAGGAGGTGGGGGGTGGTCCTGGACGTGGAGGCAGCAAGGGTGGCATCTGGGGATGTCTGCACGGAGCTTCCTGCAGCCCCTCCCCTGGGCCTCGTCCAGACCGAGGGCTCTGAGGTCCCTGGAACTCAGGCCCTGGTGGGGTGGAGTGGCTGAGAGGTGCCCCCCCTCCCACTGCAAGGGAGGTGGATCCGGGCCTTGGCCCTGTGGGTGCTGGGACCTCAGGAGTCCCACACATTCATTCATCCCTTTAGTCATTTGACAAATATTCCCCAGACGCAGGAAGGGCACCAGCCACGCCAGCCGAGGACACAGCCGGAGCCCGGGGCCACAGGCCAGCCCCCTAGAGCACATGTTCTAGACGTCAAAGAACCAGTGTCCCACGGCTCCTGATCTCTCTCTGTCGTCCCCCGTGTGTTTTCACACCAGGAGGATGTGGCGTGGAGGAGAAGGGCCAGTGGGGTGCACGGCGTAGGGCAGAGCCAGGGCGGATGTGGTACAGACCAGGCCGGCAGGCGGGGCCTGGGGGTGGGGGGTGGCTGCAGGGGGGGCAGGAGGCCCTCAGACCTGATCTGCTCCTGAGTCAGGTGGGGTGGCCAGGTTAGCCAGGGGTCAGGGCCCCCCAGAGCACCCTCCTGGCCCCTCAGGCTCCCAGCCACAGGCCCCAGAGAGAAGGGGTGGGGGCGGGCGAGAGAGAATGACAGTGACAGTGACGGGACTGCGGTGAGGGTCGGAGAGGCCCCGGGAACTGTAGGAGGTTGGCAGGGGGCGTCTGGCCGAGCTCCACACGCCAGGAGCCCTGTGCCAGCAACGCGGTCTCTCCTGGTTCTCCGGTGCTGGGGGCTCCCTCCTCCCTTCAGGCTGGGCCTGCTCAGCCCTGACAAAAGGGCAGGAAGAGGGGGAGGAGGGCATGTGAAAGGCCGACAGATGCTCTCACGGAAAGGGCTGGGGGCAGTGGGGCTCCTCCAGTGGCCCAAGCGCACAGTGACAGGGCAGGTCAGCGATGCGAAGGGATCCCATCATTCTGTCCCAGCAGCGATGGGGCAGTGGAGGCTCAGAGAGACTCTGTCACCTGCCAGAGTCACACAGCAGGGCAGCAGAGTGCCAGTGGGTGCTTTGGGGTGGTTGATCCTGCCGGCTTGTTGATTTTTAGGGTCTTCCAGGCCCTTGCGGGCGGGGCTGCCTTGGGTGGCTGTGGAGACCGTGCCCACAGCAGCCTTGTGGGGACCCAGGACCTGCAAGATTCCAAGGAGGTTCAAGGGGACCAAGTCAGAGCTGCTCGTCTAGCCCCGCTCGAGACGGTGTGACCGGGCATCAGCATGGGACATCTTCAGGCTGGTGGCATCTTGGCCCCTTTCCTCCTTGCAGTGGTCCTTCCTTAAACCTGAGGGTCTGTAGCCAGGGCTGGGATGCCAGGGGCACCAGGCAGTGCCCAGCCTGTCCCTGGCTCCCCAGGGCCCCACCGAATAGGTGTTAAAGAGCCCCCTTCCAGGACCCACTGCCAGGGCCCACCCAGCCCCCTACACTGCAGGGATGGAGCTGGGTTCCAATTCTCCATTGTCCCAGTATTGACAATGTCAGAATGGCCGCCAGATGGGCTGGACCGTGGCTTCACTGTGGATGGTGGGGCCAGTCTGATGACCCAGTCTCCGTCTCCATCCTTGCCAAGGAGTCGAAGCCCCTGAGAATTGGCGGTTTGTGGGGAGGGATGTCTCCTAGACAGGGGTCAAAGAAGAGCGAGAAGGGACAATAACAGGGGACCACGTGGTCCCGACTTTCTCCTGAGTGGGACGGACAGCCCTGGGTTTGAAGCCTGGTTCTGCCAATTTCCAGCTGGGTGACCCTGAACAAGTCCCTGAGCCCCTGGGCCTCAGTTTCTCCATCTGTGAAATGAGGATAAAAATCCCTTCTGGGTAGGTTCATTGTGAGAAATAATGGGGAAAACAGGTGGAGAATGCCAGGCTCTTCGGAGACCCTTAATGAATGCTATTCATTAACTACGTATGTCCTGGGGCCTCAATTGCATCAGACACTGTACTGGGCACAAGAACAAGGAAGTGGGGATCCCTGCCCTCCGGTAGCTGATAGTCTAGTGCAGGAGGCAGACGTGATAGAGAGTAACTGGGAAAAGACCTATGGTGACAGGAGGGGGTGACAGATAGGAGGAGGTGACATTCTGACTGAGACCCGAGGAACGGGAAGGAGCAGTCCTGCAGAGATGCCAGGAGCGTTCCAGTAGAGGGGAGAGCAGGTGCAGAGGTCTTGAAGCAGGGAAATGCATGGCGCATACTGAGTGGAGGAGAGTGTGGGGTGAGATGAGGGGGGGAAGTGGGCAGGGCCTTACCTGCAGGTCTGATGTGTGGATTTGGGTCGCAGTGGAAAGGGGACTCATAGAGGTTCAGGGAGGGAGAGTCCGTGACCTGATTTACAGCTTTCCAAGGCCCCTCTGGCTATTGCGGGAGGGATGGAAGGCGGGGGAGGCGGCAGTGGAGCAGGGAGACCAGGGAGGAGGCCACAGCAGCACAGAGGAAATGGCAAAGTGAACAGACATACTTAGAAAGTGAACCTGACAGGTCTGGCTGATGGAATAAATTTGGTGAGGGAGGGAAAGGGAAGGTTAACTCCAAGGTGTGTGTGGGAGCAGCCGCGGGACCGCGGAGCCGTTTCCGAGAGGAGAGACTGCAGGGTGGGGGCGGGTCTGGGGGGGAACCAGGAGTTCCACTTCGGAGAAGTCGAGTGGGAGCGCCTCCTGGCTGGCCGGGTGAGGGTGCTGGAGGACGGCTGGATGCACAGGTCTGGGGCCCCGGGGAGCCTTCCGGCTGGGCATCAGCGCTGATGGGGTGTCCACGCAGACACCCTCACGATCACCATTGCTGTCACTCGTTCTCTGAGGGCCCCTCTCTCGCGTGCTGGGGGGATGTGTGCTTTGCCAGCCGGTCCCCTTCTCTGAGTGATAACCGTACTTGGCATTTCCCCATTTCACAGGTGAGGAGATGGAGGGCTCAGCTGAGGCCCAGGGTCATACACAGGCCAGTAGCGGGGGCGTCAGGACCAGGGAGGCCCCCAGCTGTGGACTTCGTGTTTCCTCTACGCCATCCTCTTCCCCCCATCCATTTTTCAGATTTCCAGAGCCCAGTGCAGGGGGAGGGCCAGCGGAGGACTGAGAGGCTGTCAAGGACAGGCAAAGCCTAATCTGCTTTGTTTGATTTTCTGTAGGGCCTGGCTGGAGAGCGGGGCGTGACAGGGCCGCCTGTAAGTGTGGGACCGTGTGGATGGGCCACCCCCAGGACGATGGGCTCTGGTGCAGGCCCAGGGTACCAGGTGGGCGGGCATCTACCCCAGGCGGCCTGGCTGAGTTCAGCCCCCCAGCCTCCCCAGGCATGGCCAGATCCAGCCCAGCCAGGATGGGGCGGGGGGAGAGAAACGGGCAACCTGGGTGCAGTGCCAGCTGCCCAAGTTGAGAAGGGGTGACTTTGGGAGGTGGGAGCCCCCTCACTGAGCGTATGAAGTAAGGACTGAAATAGCCTCCTGTTGCGAGGCTTGGATGAGAGTCCTGAGGTCCCTTCCAGGGAGCCCAGGCCCCTGGGTTAATGTGCTGTGTGACCTGCAGAGTCCCTTGCCTTCTCTGAACCTTCTAGGAATAGAGACATAGACAGCTGACCTCTAATTCCCCTCTTGGAAATAAGAATTCGTGAGTCTCAGCCCCTATCTCCAGGGCCATGGAGGTGGGTACCTCCTTCGTGCCCAAGTCTTATGTCAGGGGCATGGGGCTGGGGGGAAAGGGGTGGATCTTTGCTGAGCATCTTCTATGTGGAAACCCTCTTCATCCATAGAGTGTTTAAGCTGCACAGTGACCCCATGAGACAGTGCTTTATTTTCCCTATTTGCCAGAACTGGCAGCTAAGGCTCAGAGAGGTTAAGCAACTTGCCCAAGGTCACACAGCTAGGCAACAGTAGAGCCAAGATTTAAACCCAGGAGTGTTAGCCTCCAAAGCCATGCCTTCTCCAAGCTTATTATTGAGATTGATTTATTTAATCCTCCTAATAGCTCTATGAGGCTATTATTAGCTCCATTTTGGAGATGGGAAAATCGAGGCACAGAGAGGTAAAGTAACTTGCTCAAGGTCACACAGGAGTAAGTGACCACCTAGGTGTTATTGTGAGGCTGATGTTACTGGCCCCATTTTAGAGTCAGGGAAGCAGAGGCCTGAGATGCAGGGGACTTGATCCCTGGAAGGGCCAACACCTGAGCTCGTGGGGTTCCAAACCTGACTCCTCCCTCCCTAGAAACAGAATTAAGCCCCTAAAATCAACCCTGTGCCAGGCTGTGCAGGGGTGCCCAGGGAGAGAAGCTGGAGAGGGTGGAGAAGCGCCCCACCCCGCACCCATCATTGACTGCATGACTTTCTTCCCAGGGCGAGCCTGGCGGGAAGGGGGAAGAGGAGGAGAAAGCTACCGCCGAGGTAACTGTGCCCCTGGGCCCATGCTTCCCTCCTGCCCCTTGGCTGTGTCTCAGCAGGAGAGCGGGTACCCAACAGAGCTGGACTGCCACCATCGGCCCTGAGCCGGGCATCAGTCACGGGGTGAATGGGGTCCCAGCCCAGCGGGGGACACAGCTGAGTGAATAGCAACTGCAGCACAGGGTGAAGTTGGCTGCAATGGGGTAGCACAGATGGGGTGACCGGCCTGGGGCCTGAGTTGGGGGGAGACCCTGCCGGAGAGGGCCGGAGGAACCACGGACCTGCAGAAAAGACCTTTCTTTTAAGGAGGCTTCAAGCCGTGGGGTCCCTCTCCAGGGACAGGACTCTCCCATGACAGCACCTGGCACACGGGTGTGCCCAAGGTCGCGGTGGTGGACTGAAGGATACGTGGGCATGTGGATGTGGGAGAGGACGAGGAAAGAGTGAGGTTGGGAGCACACAGGGGCCAAGGCAAGATGGGACGGGGAGGGGGCACAGATGGAGTGCCAGCATGGCTGTGGGGAGCCATGCCTTCTGGGACCAGGAGAGGAGGCTGGGGACCAGGGTGATGGATAAAGGGGGCGGAGGCAGTAGGGCCAGCAGGGGAGGTCTTGCAAGCTGAGAATGAGTCCCGTGGGAGTGTCAGGGCTCAGCGGGCTGGCCAGCTCGGTGGGCACACAGTGCCCCTTAACTGAGAGAGCTGAGGGAGGCTCTAAGCCAGGGGTGGGGGTATCTGCAGAGGTGGGAGGCGGGCTGGGCTGGAGGGGTGAAGCTGGGGCCAGGGGACCTTCCGGAGGTCCTTGCGGGACTGGAGAAGGGGGAAGAGGCTGGAATCAGGGCAGCCGTGCTGGGCACAGGAGGCAGTGGGAGGAAGATGTGGATGCGGGGGTCCCTTGTGATGGGAGACAGAGAGGATACCCACGACTTCCCCCGCCCCATCTCATCAGCGTGCATCCTGTGGCCCAGGGATTGAGGGTTAGCCGGGTCCTGACAGAGGGAGCCTGGACCCCCTGCTCCTCGCTGGGACACCCCCATCCCAGACACCACCCACAGCCTGGCTTCTCACGGCCTATGGTGGGAAGACCTCTCTCTTGTAACTCAGTAGCATGCTTTTGGTTTTCTTTTGTTTTAAGCTCAATTAATCTGAATGTCATGACAGAGCTGTCATGTTCTACCAGCCAAAGATGCCTGTTTGCTGCTGACTCCAGGGCGGGGCCTTGTCTCTCCACCATCACTTTTTATTTCAAAGTGGCCTTGTCACCTGTCTTCTCAATTAATCAGCTCATTCACGTGTCTCGACACACGAGGTCCTTCGCCCGAGTGTAGGCTGGGTCCCAGAAATGCAGACGTGCCATCATCGCGTCCTCCTGCTGGCATTCCAGAAGCCGTGGCTCTGCCCTCTCTTTTTCTCGCCCGGGTGACCACTGTGGAAATCTCTCGGGTGGGCAGTGCCAGGAAGGAAACATGCAAAGCACCCCCAACCCGTGGGCCCGTACTAGGTGCTCTGCCCACAGCAGAGTATTTTCTGGAAAGAAGGGCACACAGAGGAAGCAGCAGGCAGCCATGGGAGCAGGATGAGCCCAGGCTGGAGGCAGACAGGTCTGGGTGTGAAGCCCCGGTCGGCCATTTCCAGGCTGTGTGGCCACAGGACTCTGGTTACCCTCTCTGTGCGTCAAGTTCCATGTCTGTGAATAGTAATTCGAACCCCAGCCCTGGCGCCAGGATGTCCACCCTATGATGGCTGCTGTACTGATGTTGGTGACAGGAGGGAAGTGGCGGGCGTGGGGAGGGCTGCGATAGTACACTGAAGCAGGACGGCCCTGACCTTGGCTGCTTCCTCCCCCCCCCAGGGCGAGGGGGTGCAGCAGCTGCGGGAGGCGCTGAAGATCCTGGCTGAGAGGGTCCTCATCCTGGAGCACATGATTGGGATCCACGGTGCGTAGTGACCAGGACCTGGGGACAGGCAGGCCCACAGGCGGCCGCCGAGTCCGAATCTCCCTCTGCTCCGCCTCCCTGCTGCCCTCATGCTGCTGCCTCTGGTGCCTGCTCTCCCTGCCCCAGCGGCCCCTCACTTGGCTGCCAGTCTGGCCCTGTCCCACCCCTGCTCAAGGACCCTCCGTGGCTCCCTGCTGCCCGTGACCGTCATCCAGGTCCCAAGTCCCTCCCCAGCATAGCCTGGTGTCCAGTGACACAGAGCCATCATCCGGTTACCCCAGGCCCTTTCCCGCCTCCGCACCTTTGCTCAGGCTGGTCCCTCGGCCTCCTGAGCACCAGCTCCCGCTTCAGGACCTGCGCCAGGATCTCTTCCTCCCTGAAGCCGCCCTCCTGTCTCCCCACTGTGCTCTGTTGAGCCTTCAGTTCCCTTGTGGGGTGGGGTTTCCATGTCTCTCCCTGGCACTTCTGCAGGGCCTGGAGCCCGGCCCTGGTTAGCAGTTGTTGAAGAATGGATGAATGAATGAATTGCTGAATGAATAGATGAGCAAATGGGAGAATGAATGAAATGAGCGCATGGATGAGCGGATGGATGAATGAATGAATGAATGAATGAGTGGATGGGTGAATGAATGGATGAATGAGTGGATGAATGAATGGATGAATGAGTGAGTGAATGGATGCGTGAGGAGTAGAAGCCAGCTGCTGCTTTGTTGTGTCCTCGCTGGGCACAGAGCTTCCGTGTCTGGCGGGGCTGGAAGTGAAGGTGCTTTGCTTGCTCCCAAGGCCCTGCGCAAGCCCGCCCTCCTGCTCTCCTTCCAGATCCCCTGGCCTCCCCTGATGGGGGCTCCGGCCAGGACGCCGCTCTGAGAGCCAACCTCAAGATGAAGCGTGGTGGCCCCCCCCCCGATGGCTCCCTGGCTGCCCTGCTTGGCCCCGACCCTGGGCAGAGGAGCGCTGGCCGGGCCAGCGGCGGGAAGTGAGAGACCAGCGCTCCAGGACAAGCCCCGACTCCGCCAGAGACCCAGCCCCGGGGCCTGTGCTGCCACTGGCACCTGAGGACACCCCGAGTGGGACCGGGCTCCAGGCCTGGACGATCGTCAGGGACACTGGCTCCTGGGGGCTGGGGGCCTTGGGGACAGATGGCAGCTCCAGGGGCAGGGGCCAGAGGCCAGAGCCCTGCCCTGGTCCCGTCCCTCCTCACCCGCACTCCCTGCTGGAGACAGGGTCTGGTGGGCCGCGTGGGCTGTGAGAATAGCCATAATACTCATCATTTACTGGGTCGCTGCATCGTTTGGGCCTGTCCGAGGAGCTTCCCTACATTGTCTCATTTAACCCTTAGGAGGTAGGCTTGTTACCCCGACTTTACACGGGGGACGGAGGCTTGCAGAGGGTAACTCACCTGCCCAAGGCCCCCGGACCATGGGTGGCTGGGGCCGGGTTTGACCCCATGTTCTCTCTACCCTGCCGGCTTCCCTTCTTCACGGGGAAACTCAGGGCGGGTGTCGGGCCGGGTGGCTCCTGAGGCTCCAGCTGGGAAGGAGGGCAGGGCCCTGCCCAGCACGAGACAGCGGGGGCCCTGGGCCTCCTTCCTCGACTCCCCTCCCTGGGCTCAGGGTCTGGTCCACGGGTTGGGGAGCAGCTTGGCCTGTAGCTGCTCTCGGAGGCCAGGGAGACCTTGACTAAACCCATAATAGTCACGTGGACTTGGAGACCGTGAGAGAGGAGCGTTGGGGTGCAAAGACCCTCAGACCGAATTGGCATTGCCCACCGCTGCATCCCAATCTCTCTGACCCCACCCACCCTGCCGGGGCCTCCCACCGCTAAGCTGGGAGGAGGGAGGATTTATGCAAATGTGCACCCTCCAGGGGCCATCCCTGCAGCCCTGCCCTCTCCCAGGCTCTCTGGGAAGCTGCAGGGTTGGCCACTTCTACGGCAAGTCCTATGTCCCAAGGAGGAGGAGGGCTTGCTGCCTGATTCCCAGGCCCTGCTGGGGAGAGATGCTCCCGCCCTCGGCGCTGTGGTCCCAGCCAGGCTCCGCAGCAGACACGCAGGTCCCCGGTGCCCCAGAGCAGCTCTCAAGGCCACAGCGCTCGAGGCCTCTCCGGTGTCGGGTGCCCTGTGCCCTGGACTGGCCCTGGTGCTCCTCTCTCGCTGTCTCAGCGACGGCCGCAAACTCAGACATTCACGGGTGCTGGCACCGCCCCAGGTGCGTCTCCCCTCGTGGCAGGAGCGACTCGTCCCCACCGCCCTTGGTGCGCCTGGGAGGCTGTGGCCTGGTCCCTCTGGGCCCTGGTAACCTCTCCCTGCCCTTGAGGCCTCAACTGCCCCCCTTGAGGCAGGGCCAGCCATGTGGGAGCCAAGACGTGGCTTCCTGCAGGCCTGTCTTCATGGAGGGGCGGTCAGAGGCGGCGGGAAGCCTGTAACCCTCTGACAATAAAGGTGCTCTCCCCGCTGTGCTCCGGTGTCCTGTGGTGGCGGCTGCTGGGGAGGCTGGCTGTGCCGGGTCAGCTTCGGCCGGGCCCCGCCCCAGGGGTGTCCGACGGGAGCCCCCGGGAGCCAAGGTGACCACAAGGCCCTGAGGCAGGGAGGCCTGGCTCTGCCCCCAGGGAGCCCCCATGGTGGGGCTGGGAGAGCGAGGGGAGCCCCTCAGAGGCTCCCCACCCTCTACCCAGCAGCGCTGCATCTGGGCTGGGCCTGGGCCCAGCTCTGCTAGACGGAGCGTGAAGTGGGGAGGGCTCAGGGCTCTGGGCAGAGGGACCTCTACCCACCATGCTCCTGCCCCGCGCCTGGGGTCCTGGACATTTTCGTCCACTTGGGGGCCCAGCGTCTCGGACCTTCCCCTGAGACCTCAGCCGAGGTGGGGGACTGGCTGAATGCCACCCAGGGCTTCCTGCAGGCCGTGTCCAGCCGGAGCTCACCCTTGCTGGGACCACCCCACCGCACATGAGGGGACCCAGGGGAGCTCTGCTCTGATGGCAGCCCCCTTCCCGTTGCAAGACCCTGTGTTCCCAGCTGGAAGCTTCGGGCTTGGTGACCCCTGCCCCCGGCCCCACATTGTCTCCCTAGAATATCCTCGTCCCGAGCTGGCACTCCGAAAGCTCCCTCACAGCAGGGCTGGGTCTGGCTGACTTCCATCTTCCCAGCCCACCTCCCTCCCCGCTGCCCCCGCCGAGGGCCTGGCCCAGATGGACATCAGTTTGTTAATAAAGGAATGCCTTTCCCCAGATGGGGACACCCACCCCATTACCCAGCAAGAGCACCTAGTGACGGCCGCTGAGAGCTGCTGCCGAGCCCGGCAGCGGTGACCCACCGGTGCTGCAGGGGCCCGTCCCCGGAAGGCCCACATCTAGTGACAGTGGTGAATCCTGGCCAATGTGACATGCCACGTGGCCACATCGAAACAATGGAGGGGGCAGCTGATCTGCCGGGGCCTGAGGAGGAGCCTTGGAGGAGAAAGTGTCTTCAGGGATCAGCGGGAGTCGGCTAAACCGGGAAGGGCAGGGGGAACAGCATCGGCAAAGGCTTGGAGGGAAGGGGGCAACTCATTGGTTAACCCCTTGGGCAGGGATGCAGGAGGGAGAGGGTGGGACGGGCAAAGGTGTGAGTGCGCCCCCTGGAGGGTTGAGTCCGCTTTTCTTTCTCCAGCTCACTGGCGCCCCCCCTGCCCAGAGCGCCCCCTCTTTGCGGGGTAAAGCCTCATTCATGGAACAATGCACCTCCTGGGGCTACGCGAGGACCGACGCCACCTGACAAGCTAAGCCCCCACCCCTTAGTGAAGCAGGACACGAGGCATCTCGTTCTCGCTGAGCCGGTGGCAGACGGGGGGCCCTAAGAGAGATTGCCTGCCTAACCCAGGACCCCAAATCTGCTGCCCCAGTGGCCCCCAGCCCATGGTCTGCATGGGCCTCTTTCCCTGAATGTCTGAAGGACAGACCCCACAAACATCAGCATACTTAGACCAGGGGCTGCTGTTTGGAGGTGGGGGGGTGTAGACTGAGCACAGGCGGGCAGGGTGGGTGTCCACATGCACACAAAGCCCCTCAGTGCAAACAGAAGCAAGTGGGCGACGTGGGATGGTTCAAAGGGCAAGGGCCTGGCTCTGCCCGGGCCATCACGGTCCAGTGCAGAACTCCGCAAGGTCACAACCTGAAATCAACCTGGCCTTCCTGGTCCTTCTAAAGGATATTTGTCAAAGTAGGAGTGTAGAGCATCTCTTATTTAACAGTTGATTAGCTGAACGTATAAGTTTTAAATATTTAGACGTACGATGCCTCCCTTTGTACCCTGGCCCTGGACCCTGCACTTTCCGGGGCAGGCCTGGGTTGGGGGCTGGCAGAGTCTGGAGTGATCCTCCCCCCAGGACTGGATGTCCAGATGCTCCCAGGCCCACCTCCGAGCCACTGGGAGCAAAAGGGGTGCAGGAGGGAACCAACGTCCAACGGGGGCTCGTGCCAGCAGGGCGGACAGGCCAAGCCTGCAGGGTGTCGGACGTGGCCAGGGCACCAGGATTCGTGGACCTGGAGAAGTCAGGGGAGCTGTGCTCTCGGCTGCTGCCCTGCACAGCCTCCCAGCGAGTGGTTCTAGAAGGAAGAGTGGAGTTCACATCCACCAAGAGACCGAGGGACAGCACTGCCGGGATGGGCAAGTGTGAGCAAAGGTCGGAGGCAGATGACGAGCAGACAGAATTCCCACAGGGGACTGAAGTAGATGCCAGGGGCCAGGTCTTGGAGGACCCTAAACGCTGGAGGGGGAGAAGCTGACCCGGAGCGGATGGGCTGCTGTGGCCGGTTTTCAATGTCAGTCTGGCCTCTCCCCTCCGTCTGGATGGTAGATCGATCTTTCTGAAATGCAAGCCTGGCAGCATCCCCCCTGAATCATGAATCTGCAGTGGCTCCCTTGTTTCTGGTGCCCAGCCTGGGCTCTGCAACCTGGCGCCATCATCCGGGCCTCCCTCCTCCTGGCTGCTGGCTGCACGAGAGAGGCACCAACTGGTCTCGTCTCTGTGCAGCCTGTGGGTGCTGGTGCCCCGCAAGGCCAGCGCTTGGTGCTTGCAGGACGTGGGAGAGAGCAGGGGGTGCCTGGGGCGTCCAGCACTTACGGCCCCATCGGGAGCACAGCTCTTGGCTTTGGGCAAAGGCCTCAGACGCATCACCTCCTCTGACCCCTGCAGCCTGACAGCTGGGCTGTGTCCCTCTGGCTCTTGGTTCTGTCGTGACCATGAGCGTCTTTGTGCTGATGTGTGGAAACCCTAACCTGCTCAGCCTGCAGGTCCCAAGATGGATTCAGATGGTGGGGTGCATTGCCCAGAGCACCCCTAGGATCGATGACTGGGCTTCCAGGGCCAGGCACCCTTCTCTGCCTGAAACTGCCCCTCTCCCTTCAGCTCCTGGGGACGGGGTTCATGAGGGTCAGCCCAGTGCAGGGGATGGGCATCTCTGAGCTCCTAACCCCAGCCCCGCCTGCAGGGTCCACCCAGGGGGTTAAGGAGGGAGAATTGGCTCAGGCTGGCCCCCTGGCCTCACCTCCCCTCACTCCACCCGGCACCCCTTCCCTGTCTCCTCCCCCGAGTCTGCTCTGTTCTACATCCTCCAGTCACCCTCAGGGCACACCCAGCCTCCCTCCAGGCAATGCCTCCTGCACACACTTCTCTCCTGTGCCCCAGTGTCCAGATCAAACCAGGACAGGGACCGACAGCTCTTTACTAACACCTTCCCTTCCAGACCCCCGTCCCCCAGGATCCTGAGCAGCCCTAGTCTGCAAGACCCTCTTCTCCTCACCCTCCTGCCTAGCTGAGCCCAGGGAAGCAAGGCTCTGAAGGGCACAGGCTCAGGCAGGGCCCCGGCTCGGGCCCCCCTTTCCGTGGGCGGGTCCCCAGGGTCTCCTGGACAGGGCAGGTGTGGGACCTGGATGCAGCTCCTCAACTCATAGCCAGGGACCCCCGCCAGCCCCCCTTAGTCAGCTACCAGCCAAAGCAGAAATTCAGGGTCCCCTTGGTCAGATGGTGACTTCTGGCAAGTGCCCGGATGTGATGGCCACAGTGAGCGTGGAGGGGACTTGGGCTGGGCTGACCTTCAGTAGCTCCCACTGGGGCAGCGAAACCTGTAGTTAAAATATCAAAACACCCCTGTGCTGATGGACCCCAGCTCCTCACATGCCCCCCACCATCCCGACCCCTCCTGTAGCCTCCCCAGAATCTAGGACCCCACTCCAGTGCTAGGAAGAGGACCTGTTCTGATGGGTGGGTTCCTGTGCCATACGGATCATAAAATATTTTTAACATCACTCCCGACGCGGGCAATGAGAAGCTGATGGCAAGAGCCGGGGCTGAGGGGGTATGCTTTGCCGCTGCTCGGGGCACATCCTGACCTCAGGCAGAAATTCACAGCTGATGTGCTGCCTTGGGATGCGGAGCCGGATGGAGGGCCTGGATGGTCACGGTGAAAAACTCAGAAGTGGGCCAGAAGCCCTGGTGAGCCCAGGCTGGGGTTCCTTTTGGGCATTCCAATAGGACCCCACGTTTCCTGCTGCACCGCCTTGGGATTGGAACTCAAGAGAACGTGGTGACCTGTTTCCTGGGACCAGGAGGGAATCAGAGTGAGGCTGGATATTAATCAGACACTCGCCTGACCCCCAGGGGTTCAGAGGTCACCTGTGAGTATCTCTTTTCCCAGAATGCACTGGGCGAGGTTGGCCCCCTCCAGGCTGGGGGGAAGGGCACTTGGGGACACATTCTTCTCGTCCTGCACTTGGCATGTCCCAAAGACACACAGGGGGCTATTCTCCTGCTGGATGGGCAGGAACTGCCCAACTCTGGCCCTGGGCCCCAGCCAGAGGTGGTCCAGGTGCCACTGGGGTCCCCCAGCCCAAGCCCGCACCTCCCTGGATCAACAAGGCACCCTCACAGCTCCACCCCCGACCCCACGTCACTCGGCTGTGATCTTCTTGTGGGCAGGGTCACACGTGCATCCCCAGCGCCCAGCTCTGATTGCTGCCGTGAGTCACAGGACATTCACGAAGGAGAGGGACTCCTTCCCAGACCCCAGAGGCAGTGACTGAGGTGGTGGGTAGGGGGCCAGGTGGGCATCCAAGACGGTGCTAGGTCAGAACAGAAGCCTCCTGCCCACTGGCAATCCCACACCTGCAATCCCAACTACCTCGAGGTTTCTGGAACACCTCTCTGCCAGACCTGTTTTATGGATTATAAAAAAAAGAGAATTTCATGAGATTTGCAATTACTTGAATTCCCGGGAGATTTATGTCCAATGTTCTTAATAAATTCTAATGCCACCTATAACTTTCAATTGCCAGTTAATTAACATGCAGTTGGTGCATTGTAAAAGGCAAATTAAATACTTTCTCAGGCGGGGGCTGGTAAATCTAATGAGCCAATGTGTCCCGAAGGAGACAGCTGGGCTCACACGTCCCAGTCTCCCACTCCCCCATATTGATGGGTGTGTGACATATTGATGGGCAAGTGATAACCGGGCCTCAGTGTCCCCATCTTGAAAGGGGATCACAGAACCCGCCTCCGGAACTCTCATAGTATCTGGGGTTGAAGCTGGTTTTTATTCACACAAATACAACTTGAAGGGGATTCAAGTGATAATTAGAATCAAGAGTCTGGCTCTTTGCTTCCATGGGCTGAGTGACCGGACCAGTTTCCCGAGGTTGCGTTAACAAATTGCCAGAAACTTATCCTCCACGGTTCTGGAGGCTGGAATCTGAAATCAACGTGTCCGCGGGTCGTGCGCCCTCTGATGTCTCCAGGAGAGAATCCATGTTTGCTTTTACCAGCTTCTAGTGGCCCCAGGCATCCCTTTGGCTCCTGACTACATCAATCCAACCTCTGTCCCTGTCTTCACAGCCTTCTCTCCTATGTCTGTCTTGTCCTCTATGTGTCTCTCATAAGGACACTTGTCACTGGGTAATCCAGGATGATCTCTTCATCTCAAGATCCTTGACTTAATCCCATCCACAGAGACCCTCTTTCCAAATAATGTCATGCTCAGAGGTTCCGTGATTGGGACTTGGACATATATTTGGGGGCCGTTCTTCAGTCTATGACAGTGACCTTGGGCAAGTCACTTAACCTCTCGGGGCTTCCGTTTTCCGTGTCCAACAAAGGGCTGCTTCACTGAACTAGTAAGAGCAGCTGCTGCCATGGGTCAGGCATCATGCCGAGCCCGTCATGTGCACTGATTCATTCAATCCCCACACCAGCCCCAGGATTTGTCATCTTCATTTGTTGCAGGTGATCAAATCCAGGCACCAGGAGGTTAAGTGACTTGCCCCAGGTTGCCCAGGTACCAAGTCGTGGGGCGAGGATTTGAATCCAGGCCACCTCACCCTGTAACCTACACCCCCCTTTTTGTAATTGAGCTTTTTAAAATCAAGCAATAATTCACATGCCATTCAACTCCCCCATTTCAAGCGCACAATTCAGGGGTTTTTAGTATATTCAGAGTTGTGCAACCATCACCACAGTTGATTTCAGAACATTTGCATCCGCCTAAAGAAATCCCACATCATTTAGTAAAACCCCCCAATCCTCCTGTTCCCCCCGCCCCTAGGCAACCACCGATCTGCTTTCTGTCTCTATGGATTTACCTATTCTGGACACTTCATAGAAATGGAATCAGACACTTTTGTGTCTGGCTTCTTTCACTTAGTATGATGATTTCAAGGCTCATCCATGTTGTGGCTGTATCAGGCTTCATTTCTCTTTGTGGCAAAACAAGAACCTATATGCTTAACCACTACAATGACCTGTAAGGTCCCTGGCCGCTCTGAAAGCCCCCCTGTTAGGACTGACACATTCCAGAAATCTCAGTCAAACCCTGAGGTTTGATCTGCGAAGATTCTGTAGGACCTGGGGAACAGAATCCCTCACCCTCTCTGCCCGCGGCACTGTCCTCTCTCTTTACCAGATTCCTGGCGCAGCAAGAACCCTGGCGAGGCCGGGCACCAGTGGGTGAGCTAGAAGAGCAGCCGTCAGGCCCGGTCACTCCTGAAGTGCAGCTGCTCTGCCCTCACCTGGGGCAGAGCTTCCTGATCTTTCTCACGACACGGCTCACAGAGAAAAGGATATTATTTGCACAGCACTCGGGGTAAACAGCCAGAACTGCACCCAGCAATGTGCCCAGCCCGGGGTCTCTGGCTGTCCCAGCACCACCCTGGTAGCCTCCAAGGGCCGCCACCTGAGACTGCCTGGAGCCCCCCCGTAGCACAGGGCGGGGAAGCTCTGATATCGGGGGTCAGGGCTCTCACCCAAAGGATACTCATGCTGGGTGTGAGGCGGGAGGAGGAGCTGGGTCTTCAGGGGCCCGGCCTTCAGGCCGTCCTCTGTCGCTGGTTGAGGAGGGGAAGGGAGGGCACGAGATGAAGGATGCCTGGACCGGGGCTCTACAGGCCTCAGTACCCGGGTCCCCAGGGAGAAGAGGAAGGGGGTGGGTGGTTAATTAAGCCTGGAGACCCAGGGCCACCAGCACCGCCTACAGCTGTGCCAAGTGGAAGGCCAAGGGCACCAGGCTGGGGCCCCTCACACTGACTGCGATCGGGGCTGCTTTGGTTATAAGCAAGATGAACCCATTCCAAGTGCCTCCGAGAGTAACAGGGCTTATTGTAAGGCTCCAGGGACCGCAGGGGACCCAAAGGATATGGGCGGGAGCAGGGGCAGGCCCCAAGGGAATAGCGCTGGATCTGAGTCAGCCCTGGGTACCTCTGCAGCGGGAGCAGGTTGGTGATTCTCATGGCTCTGCCGCGTGTCCATCCCTCCTCTCACCACGATTCGCTGTCTGTCTCCGGCCTCATGGCTTCTGCCTGCTCGTGGCTTCTGCGTGTTCCCACCACGGCTTCTGCGTCTTCCCACCACGGCTTCTGCGTCTTCCCACCACGGCTTCTGCGTCTTCCCACCACGGCTTCTGCGTCTTCCCACCAAGGCTTCTGCGTCTTCCCACCACGGCTTCTGCGTGTTCCCTCCACGGCTTCTGCGTGTTCCCACCACGGCTTCTGCGTGTTCCCACCAAGGCTTCTGCGCCTTCCCACCAAGGCTTCTGTGTCTTCCCACCAAGGCTTCTGTGTCTTCCCACCAAGGCTTCTGCGCCTTCCCACCAAGGCTTCTGTGTCTTCCCACCATAGCTTGCCATGGCCTCTTGCTCACTCTCCTCTCACAGTAGGTGGCTTTGCGGTCACCCAGCATTCAGGGTGGTTATCAAGCATCTTCACGGTCTCCCCTGCTGGGCTCAGGCTCCCTGGCGCCTCCCCAGAGGAGGACTCCTTCTCCTGCTCTTGGCAAACGAGCTCAGGTCCAGGTCTCATCCCCTCCAGCCTGGACACAGATACCTGATAGGGAAGGAGAACTCTGGGAACCTAAGGCCAGAACCCCAGAGAACGGGCAGTGTGGGCTTTGCTGCCTGTTGGTGGCAGAAGCTGCCTTCCCAGGAGGGGAGGGAACGCTTAGGGCCCCAAGCTGGGCTCCTCTGGGCCAACAGCGGAAGTCTCTGCTTTGTTTTACATCAGAGCTGTATTCTCAAACATAACCGTTCCACCCCCGCCCTTCAGCTATTCAAGGACCTTGATGACATCCATCCAGGTCCTCAGGATGTATCAGGAGTACATCACTCTCCACTTTCTCACCCCACCATCCATGTCCCCCCCACCATGCTCCAACCACTCTGGCAGGCCCAGCTCATAACAGATCAGACGTGAAAGGACCTTGGCCTTAATTTTCTTTTGGCATCATGGCTATAAAAGGAGAATTTTTTTTTGAAAAAAGACAAAACCAAAAAGTGCATCTTAATTAGGGAAGATGTGCAGTGAGGCCAGACTGAGCCCTGCTGGGCACCAGCCCTCCACTTGGTGAGAACAAATGCTTTTAACACAGCCCCGTTGCCAAGGTGATCACCGCATCTCAACTTACTGAGGTGGCATTGCAAATCTGTGGGGAAAGAACAGATTATTCAATAAATTATGCCGGGACATTTGCTTAGCTATTTGGAAAGAAATAAAATTAGCTCTTTCCTTCACACCATACTTCAGTATAAATTCCAGACGATTTAAAGAATTCGATATAAAAAGGGAAATTATTTTAAAAACTAGAAGAAATTATAGACAAATATTTGATCTTGGGGTGACTAAAGACTTCTAAACATAAAAGCAGTGGAAAAAATAAAAAGAATAAGATAGGTCGAATTTAATACATATAACTAAATCTCTTTGTATTTTAAAGAACCTTTTAATTAAATTTATTGGGGAACTACAAATAAGGCTAAGATAGTTGCAACAAATATGACAAAGGGTCATATATAAAAGACAATTACAGGACTTGCCTGGTGCCGCAGTGGTTAAGAATCTGCTTGCCAATGCAGGAGACACAGGTTTGAGCCCTGGTCCGGGAATATCCCACATGCTGCGGAGCAACTAAGCCCGTGCGCCACAACTACTGAGCCCGCGCGCCGAGAGCCTGTGCTCCGCAACAAGAGAAGCCACCACAGTGAGAAGCCCGCACACCGCATCGAAGAGTAGCCCCCGCTCGCCGCAACTAGAGAAAGCCCACACACAGCAACAAAGACCCAACGCAGCCAAAAATAAATAATAAATAAATAAATAAATGTTTAAAAAAGCAATTACAAATAAATAAAAATGAATGTTCTAATAGAAAAATGGCCAAAAAGAAATGCACAAAAGAAGAAATTAAAAAAGGCAATAAACATATTTTAAAATATTCACCTTCGCTGGTAATCAAAGAAATGCCCAGTAAAACACCAATGAGATTTTCCTCTCTCACCACTTATATTAAACATTGTACTGGAGATTCTACCCAGAGTAATTAGACTAGAAAAATACAGTCACCCAGATTGGTGATTGCTGGAAATTTGTTCATTTCATCTAGGTTATATAATTTCTGGCATACTCTTATTCCTGGTATTCTCTTATAATCCTTTTTATTTCTGTAAAGTCAGTAATAATGTCCCCACTTTCATTTCTGATTTTAGTAATTTGACTGTTCTCTCTTTTTTTCTTGGTCAGTCTACCGAAAGATTTGTCAAATTTTCTGATCTTTTCAAAGAACCAAACTTTGTGTTTTGTTTTTTCTCTATTGTATTCCTATAAGGTAAAAATTTAGGTTATTGGTTTGAAATCTTTATTCTGTTTAAATATAGGCAATTAGAACTATAATGCTCCCTCTCAGCATTGCTTTAGCTTCATCTCACAAGTTTGGGTATATTGTGTTTTCATTTTTATTCATCCCAAAGTATTTTCTAATTTCCTTGTGATTTCTTCTTTGACCCATTAGTTATTTAAGAGTGTGTTAGTTAATTTCCACATATTTGCAAATATACTTCTGCTATGGATTTCTAATTTCATTCTGTTGAGACAGGAGAACACATGCTGTATGATTTCAGTCCTTTTAAATTTATTTAGCCTTGTTTTATGGCCTAACATATGATTCCAACATATGATTCCATGTGCACTTGAGAAGAATATGTGTTCTGATGTTGGTTGGAATGCTCTGTAGATGTCTATTTAGGTTCAGTTGGTTACTAGTGTTGTTCCTTTAATTCTTTAGACCTGGTTTCCTTTAGTTCTTTGCACATATTTATAACAGTGTATTTAAAGACTCTGTCTAGGGCTTCCCTGGTGGCGCAGTGGTTAAGAATCTACCTGCCAATTCAGGGGACACGGGTTTGAGCCCTGGTTCGGGAAGATCCCACATGCCGTGGAGCAACTAAGCCCATGTGCCACAACTACTGAGCCTGTGCTCTAGAGCCTGCGAGCCACAACTACTGAAGCCCGCGTGCCTAGAGCCCCTGCTCCGCAACAAGAGAAGCCACCGCAATGAGAAGTCTGCGCACTGGAACAAAGAGTAGCCCCCCCTCATCGCAACTAGAGAAAGCCGTGCACAGCAACGAAGAACCAAAGCAGCCAAAAATAAATAAAAATAAGTAAATAAATAATAAATAAATAAATAAAAGAAATGCAGCAAAAATATTAAAAAATTTAAAAAATAAAAAATAAATAAAGTCTTTGTCTAGTAAGTCCAGTGTTTAGGCTTCCTCAGGAACAGTTTCCTGTGCATGGGCCATAGTTTCCTGTGTCTTTGCATGTCTCATAAATTTTTGTTGAAAGCTGGACATTTAAAATAATATAATGAGGCAAATCTGGAAATCAGATCTCCCCCCTCCCACGCAACACCATTTGCCAAGGATTTGTTGTTATTGTTGCTGCTATTGTTTATTTCTTTAGTGACTTTCCTGAACTAATTCTGCAAAATCTGTGTTCTTTGTTGTGTTTGGCCACTGAAGTTTCTGCTCAGTTAGCTTAGTGGTCAGCTAATGATTAGATAGAGATTTCCTTAAATCCTTTAAACCATTAAGTCTTCCAGCCTTTGTTGAGGGGCTTTGTATATGTGATGGGGCATACCTTCAATGCTCTAGCCTTAGCTTTCACTTCCTGATTGTGCAGAGCCTCAAGGTCAGCCAGAGGTGAGAAATTAGGTCCGTCACAGGTCTTTCCTGGGCGTGTGCAGAGCTATGCACATGCATATGGCCTTCAAGCAACCCAAGAATATGTTGGAGCTTTTCAAAGCCCCCATGGACATCTCATTTGCCAGCTTTTCCTTTTAATATTTTCTTTAGCCCCAACTAGTATCGCCACTTCAGGCAGCTACAAAATTAAACAATTGCAGCTGATTGTTTTTGACAAATGCCCTGGAGCTAGGGCACACAGAGCAAAGACTGAGGCCAAATAAAGACAATCCCTGAGAATGCAGCTTTTCAGGGAGCTGCCAGACAGGTCAAACAGTGACAATTCTCTGGCCATGGGGTTTTTGGGGAAGCTCCAAACCTTTTCTTTCCCTTCTAGTAGCTGCTGGGCTACTGGTTTTCACAACCACCATAGTTGTGAGGCTATTGCTTTTCAAAACCTACAGTGGAGCTGTGAAAAGGGAAATGGGAATAAGGCAAGTTAAAACTTCACAAAGCTTGCTGTTCTGACTGTGATTTGGCCATATAATTTAAAAAACAAAACAAAACAAAACACTCCTCAAGTGTTTAACGCCTTTGGTTAATTTCTAGAGCCATGAAAAAGTTGATTTTGACAATTTTTGCCAGCATTTTCATTGCTTTTATGAAGTAGCATATTTTTGGAAGTCCTTACTCTGTCATTCCGGAAGTGCTTCCTTCCCACCTGTTTGTGTACAGAAAATATTATAGGAACACAGCCATGCCCATTCATTTATATATTATCTATAGCTGCTTTCACACTACAATGAAGATCTGAGTAGTTGCAGCAGAAACCATATGGCCGGCAAAGCCTAAAATATGTACTATCTGGCCCTTACAGAAAAAGTTTGCCAACCCCTTTGGTAAGGCAAGAAAATGATACAAAGATTGGAGGAAACAAATTGCTGCTATTCACAGATGAAGAGATTTTTGCATTAAAAACTGTTTTTTAAAATTTGTGAACAACTTGTTAGCATTAGTAAGTGAGTTTAACAAGGTCACTGAATGTGTTATACCAATCCCAGTTATAGGACTTCCTGGATCCAGCTAAGAGAGTGTAGGCACATTCCACCTTACCTCTCCCACTGATGAGAATTAAAAAGCTTGAACAGAATACATAAAGCAGCTATCTGAGGACTCTGGAAAGTCAATCTTAAGAAGTGGACTGGGGAGGGAAATCCAAATGCAAAGAATGACTGAAATAGCTGTGAGTTTTCTGGTTTGTTTGTTTGTTTGTTTTTCTCCACATCTCCTGGGTTAAACTTTAGCATAACCCAAATCCTGGAAGTGAAGTGAAGTGAACGAAAACAGAATAAGCTCTAAGAAAGACCCTGTCTTCTGGCAGGAGAACCAGGAATGGGGCATCTTGCAAGACTGAGAACCTGGTGGGTGGGGGTGTGGTGATCCCATGTTTTTTCTTTCACTTTTAACTGTCTCTGTCCTGAGACAAGCCCCTGTTAGGAATCTGCATTCCTGGGGTTCCAGTAGACCCACATGCACCTAAAACTCTGAAAGAAAAAAAATTCCCTCTGATCAGAGAACCCAGGAATTTTGCAGGCAGTATCTTGTATGCCTCCTAATTTACTGTCTGGGGTAGCCATCATTGTTACTCCCATTTTCTTGGTGAAGAAACTGAGGCTCAGAGAGGTTAAGTACCTTGCCCAGGGTCACCCAGCAGTGAAGTGGCAGAGTTAGTATTCTCACCCTCCCTGCCTCCTCAGTGTAACTGTGAGCTCTAGCACCTGGCTCAGTGCCTGGCACAGTGCCGGGCAGACAGCGAGCGCCCTGTGAGATGGGTCCATCTCCGCATGCTGGCTCCAATGCAAGGCCTGGCTCAGAGCGTCCATTGACCCGTGTCCGCTTCTCGAACCTGTGCACACACAAAGGAGACCAGCCCCCAGCCTCCCTGGCCGATGAGGAGAGGCCTTGAACTCCACTCTGGATCAGCCTTTCTCAATGCAGATGAACTGCTGTTGATGTTCTTTGCACATAATTTTCAGCGAGACAGAATCATTTGGAAAGCCATAAATACACATTCAGATGCACATGATGGATAATAAACTCGGCTCCAACGAGTCACTTGAGCCCCCATAAATCTTGGCTGCATTTTCTTCCCTGGTGCCCGTAAATCAGGCCCTATCTCTGCCTTGTCTCTGTCATCCTGCCGGCCCCTACCTGCCGTGCATCATGCTGCAGGTGGAGCGTCTGGCAGCTGGCCTCACACACTGCCTTCATGCCCCGCACGCATCCTGCTTCTCCCCTGAGGCACCCAGGCGTCCGGCCCATTTTAGGCGTCCTTTGTGCTTTTCTGAACGGCAGTCACCCTGCACATCGTGGTTTACACAAGCCTCATGGGGTTTTTACAACATGCAATTTTTTCAAAGCAGGCTGTAGCTGTTCTCTGCCTCTCCCTCTCCTGGGCTTGTGCCTCTGTGGGCTATTGTTAATAAGCTGACAATGCAAGGAGCCGGGAACACCTCACAGGGTCTGGAGTTGGGCACAGTGGGCTGACAGTGGTTCTAGAGATTTCAGCCAAGTCCCTTTTCTGGCCCTCAGTGTGCTCATTTGCGAGATGGAAACAATAATCCCTATTTCCCAGGATTGTGTTATTCAGGGTAATAATGCACAGGTAACCAGCGTTAGAGAAAGCCTCAAACCTAAGTTCGTGCATAACCCAACACAAAAGTTTAATTTTTGCTGCAAAGTCCGATGTGGAGGCCTTCTTCCATCTCATAGCTTCATTATCTGGAACGAGAGGCCCTCCGAGATTGCCACAGCGGGAGAAGAGAGACATGGAGACACATTGGCTCATAACAGCTTCAGCCCAGAAGGGATGCGAGTCACCTCCGCTCACATCCTATCGGCCAGAACCAGTCACATGACCCCAGGCTAATCGCAAAGGATGCTGGGAAATAGAGAAGCACATGGCTGATTGGTGAGCATTTACATTCCTGCCAGAGTGGTTGAAAATGTTTAATTAAATGCAATTCACAAGAGACAGCAAGGAAGGGCTCTAGTAGAAGCTCAAGATGTCAGAGATGAATCTAGATCAGTATTGGCTGATGGGGGATTTACCCCCAGCCCTCTTCCAAAATGGTGTATGTTGGTCCCTGCTCATGGATAAAGCATTTGCCATCATGCCTTCTTTGGGGCCTGGTTGTGAAGGACACAGAGCCAGGTTCCTACTAGGTGCTCAGGAAGTGGGACTCACCCAAGGTCATGCAGTTTTCCGTGATACACTGCATGCTCCCTGCGAGCCAAGCTCTCTCCCCTCACGCTCCCACCACCCGCTCCTCCTACCAGCACTTAGCAGTTCCTATTCTTTCCCAACCCCTGGTTCCTCCCAGCCTCCATTGTGGCTTCAGGCTCCCATTACTCAAGAGGATGGCTCCCACCCACAGCTGGGTCCCACCTACAGGAAGCCCTCTGTGATTTCCCTGGCTCTAGCGTTTGGGGAGAGGGTAGGTGGTTCTCTGAACTGTGGCTGGATAGGGAGGAGGTGATCTGGCATATGAGGGTCTTCCTTGTCTCAGAGCCCGCCCACCCACTTAACAGCCTCCCGCAGCAGGGCCATGTGATTTCACAGCTGGAACTCCTCATGCCTTCTGCCCCCCTTCCTCATGCATAGAAGCAGCAGGTCATGGTAAGGCTTGGAAGCAGGAAGTCCAGGAGGCCAGGGCCTGGTGCAGCTGGAGGAAACAGACTGATTTGGTGCCCTCTGCTATCAGGGTGGGAGGTTGGAGACCCCGAGGGCCACTCTCCCATGGCTGGAGACAGCTGGGCTAGAAAGAATCAGCCTAAGCGGTAGGGGCAGATGCCCCATGTTCCAATCCTTGTCCGGCTACTAACTGAGCATGTGGCCTAAGCTGATGCTTTCATTCCTGGGCCTCAGCTTGCTCATCTGTAAAATGGAGATCTGTATTCATTCTATCCAGCTTACAAGATCAGCTACAAAACACTTGAGAACAGGGTTCGGGGTGGGGGTGGGCATGGGGGTGGAAGGTGGGGAGCCAGGGGACCTCTGCTGGGGTCTAAAATCCTGCCTGGGACCAGCTCTGGGCCAGGGCAGCAACTCAGTTACTCTGGACCCAGGTGGAGCCCAATGGTGAGCACTGGACCAGAGGGACTGTTTCTCCTCTCTCCTTCCTCCCAGCCCAATGATGAAATCTGCTGCTTATTCCTAGTGGAATTCTCTTTTTCCATCTCCCATCCTCAAAATCACCCCATAAAACACCAAAAATAAACACTGTGCCTGGCTTTCATTTGGGGAGGGTTTGCCTGTCCCCTTTAATTACTTCTTACCATGACATACCAGCCTTTCATCTTTGCGTGCCCGGGTTGGTGACCCTAAGAGGCAGGCCAAAGGCGGTGCGACTGGACCTCTTTGGTCAAATGAGGACTCAATACTTAGAATGCTGGGGTAAGCAAGGGGGGCTGCCTGGGCTAGGCAGCCAACGCCGAACAGATGAGGAGACATTGAACCTGGGTTTAGAAGGATCAGTAGAAGTTTGTCAGGTGGAAAAAGTTGAGGGAGAGCATTCCCAGCAGAGGGAACAGTATGTGCAAAGAGATAGAGAGACGAACGGAATGGAATGTTTTAGGAGCAAGTAGAAGTTCCATGAGGCTGGATATTAGGGTGCCCGAGGGAGAAGAGGGGGCCCAGAGTTGCCGGGAGAGCTGGGTTGCATAGCCCTTGAATTCCAGGCTAAGGAGCCTGGACTTTATCCTAAGGGCCACGAGGAGCCGAGGAGGACTGTAAGTGAGGACTGTCCACCCCCGGACACCTGGCCACCAGGGTCAGCCTTTGTGACACAGCTGCTTCTTGTGTCGATGGAAGGTTGGAGGGTGGCAGGGTGACCCGTCTCCTCCCCAAACTCAACTTCCCTGGCGGTGGAAGTCTTGAAAGAATCTAAGAGGAGCCTCCACATAAAATGACTCTCTTAAAAAGTCAACATTTCTGTGATTTTGTAGAAATTAATCAGGAACACATGTGTTCTATTTTTCATAAATCGCGAGGGATCAAAAGGGAAGGAAAAATCTCTTAGGGTAAAAGATGACATGAGATCCACCACCCGCTGAAAGGCTCCACACCACTGCCTTGCAGCCTGGGGCTTTCCTTCCACCTGGCATCCCCCGTGCACACCGGTGGACGTGGGCCCCAGGCTGGTGTGGGACACAGAGGGAGCTCAGATGCAGCCCAGACACTGAGGTGCTCCCAGGAGGGAGGGAGCACCAGCCAGTGAGGGGCCAGGGCAGTCGCTGTGTGTGACGGGTGCTGGGAGAGGAAGCCTGGCGCTGGGGGAACCCAGAGGAAGCCTCCAGCCCAGCTGATGGAGGGACCAGGAGAAGGGACACTTAGAGAACAGGTGGGAACAGATGAGGACTGCCTTGAATGCACTGCTAAAGAATCTGGATTGTCCCCTGCATTTTTCCCCACTGCTGTCTGAGGACCGGGGTGTGATGGGAAGGGCCCTGGGCTTGGGGACAGAAGCTCCATTCAGCCTCCCTCTTACAGTGGGACCTATCCCAGACCTGGAACCTCAGTGTTCACCTCTGTCAAATGGGTGTAATAATGAGGCGTACCTCCCCCAGGGGAGCCGTGCAGAGCCGTGGACAGGCGGGCGCTCACTCAGGCCTCTGTCACCCTGGTCTCACCCGTGCTGGCCTCACCTGTCCTCTGTGGGGGCCACGGTCAAGGGCAGAAGAGGTGAGGAAGTAGTTTCTCAGGCCTCCACCCCGCCGATGCCCCGTGTCCAAAGCCCAGTGGTTTCACAGCAAAGAAGAGGGGCCCAGGCCTCCTGGGGTCCCAACATCCCTGCGTCCATCCCAGGTGGGGCCAGACCAGGGGGCCTGCCCGAGACACAGAGCCCCGTAGGCCCCTCATTCTTCAGCCCCCAGATCAGGGGCTTCCTCCCTCCCCACCTCCCTCTCCACTCCGGGCCCCCCCAACCCTGAGCTGAGCAGCACCCAGCCCGCCCCCGCTGTGGGTGCCGTGCCAGCCCTGTGGACGGGCGCTGAGATAATCCGGCTAGACAGGCTGCCACCTTGGCACGTCCCGGGGCGCCCGGGGCCGCGGGGAGCCTCAAAAGGAAAATTAATGTCTCTTACCAGCAATTAGAGGAAATTATTTCAATAGAAATCTTGTTTTATATCTCCCCATCCTTGTTTTTCAATCCCCAGCCTTTGATTTCTTTCTTCTTCGGGGATTCTCAGAAAGGCACTGAGAGCCTGGGCCACACACCCGGGCCTAGGGAGCGCCGGGGCCTCCCCTGTGGAGACCCTGGGGTGTCCCAGCACGGCTGGCGGCCCATCGGCAGCCGGGGCTATACGCCCAGGTGGGCAGTCGTGCGTGGGCCTCTGGCTGGCTGGCTTTTCTGCTGCCCGATGCGGGTGGCTCTGGGGCCCAGGCCTGGCCAAGGTCATGGTGTCAGGGGGTGGCATGGTGCTGAGGGGGAGCCCAGGATAGGAGGGGCCCAGTGGCCTTCTGGGTGAAGGCCAGCACCTTCCTCTCTCCTTGGGGAGACCCCCTCACATCTGCACCCTTCATGTCTCCCCAGTGCCTCAGACAAGGTCCCAACTCTGCAGCCTGGAGCTCAAAGCCCTGCAGATTCATGCCTGCCAGCTCCCCTGGCCTGGTCCACCCCTCCACCTCCCATCCCCCTCCGCAGCTGCCCAGGATGCCTGGCTTGACCCACAATGGGGCCGAGCAGCTGTGGCCTGGGGTCCCTTGCACAGCCCGGGCCTGGAATCAACAGCCTTTTCTTTTTTTTTTTTTTATAACTGTATTTATTTTTTTTATTTTTGGCTGCATTGGGTCTTCGTTGTTGCGCGCGGGATTTCTCTAGTTGTGGCAAGCGGGGGCTACTCTTGGTTGCCGTGCAAGGGCTTCTCATTGCAGTGGCTTCTCTTGTTGCGGAGCACAGGCTCTAAGCGTACGGGCTTCAGTAGTTGTGGCCCATGGGCTTAGTTGCTCCGCGGCATGTGGGATCTTCCCGGACCAGGGCTCAAACCTGTGTCCCCTGCGTTAGCAGGCAGGTTCTTAACCACTGTGCCGCCAGGGAAGCCCAACAGCCTTTTCTTTCTCTACCTGGCCAGCTCCAGCACCTTCTTCCAGGTTCAGCCCTGCCTCACCTCCTCCGAAATCCTGACTCGGAGTCCACCTCCCAGAATGTTCGGTGCCCCCAGCCCTTAGCACAGGCCTCTGCCCTGATCCTGTCAAACTATTCATGGGCCGGCTGCCCTAGGAGCTCCTGGGATCCAGGGAGCAGGTTTGCTTTAGCCCTAAGTCCCTAAATGCACTTCAGCCAGCTTCTGCTTGAGTGGATGGGTAATGCTTAACCCATAGAATGCCCTGGAAGGGACACTGTGCCAGTTCCAGTCACGGCCTTTAAGGAGACTGGCTGCTTCTGCTTCTTCCCTCTTAGAAAACCCCCTCTTGGAATCTAGCCGTCATGGTCAAGCATGTGGAGAAGCCACATTCAGGCACTCTGGTTGACAGCGCCAGCTAAAGTCCCAGCCAACTTCCAACATCAGCTGCCTGTGACATGAATGAGCCACTGGGATATTCCAGCCCAGTCGAGCCCCTGGGTGGCTGCAGCCCAAACGAACATCACTTGCAGAAGAACCTCCAAGCTGAGCACAGTCAACTCACAGGATCACGAGATTTAGCAAGATTGTTTCTGTTTTAAACGACCAAATTTTGGGGCACTCTGTTGCAGCAACAAGTAACTAAAACATATAGTATATGCATTTACCAGATGTGTATGCATTTCTAAGTATTTAACTACTATTTTTCAAAAGATTAACCATTCTACACTATAGAACAGGAGTCCCAAAACTACAGAAAACAGCCAGCTGCCTGTTTTTGTGCAACCCACAAGGAAAGAATGGTTTTTACTTTTTAAAAAAAATTTATTTATTTGTTTATTTTTGGCTGTGTTGGGTCTTTGTTGCTGTGCGTGGGCTTTCTCTAGTCAAGGTGAGCGAGGGCTACTCTTCAATGCAGTGCGTGGGCTTCTCATTGCGGTGGCTTCTCTTTGTTGCGCTCTAGATGTGCGGGCTCAGTAGTTGCGGCATGTGGGCTCAGTGGTTGTGGCACACGGGCTTAGTTGCTCCATGGCATGTGGGATCTTCCCAGACCGGGGCTCGAACTCATGTCCCCTGCATTGGCAGGCGGATTCTTAACCACTGCGCCACCAGGGAAGTCCTGGTTTTCATATTTTTTAAGTGGCTGGAAAATAAAAAGAAGGATATGATTCGGTGACTGGTGCATAAAAATTATATGAAATTGAACTTTCGGCACGTAAAGTGTGATTGGAGCACAGGTATGCGTCATTTGTGTACGTATGATCCATGGCTGTTTTTGCACAATGGCCAACTTCTGTGGTCGTGGCAGAGACCAAACGGCTGCAGAGCCTGAAAGATCTACTGTCTGGTCCTTTACAGGAAGTTTACCAACCTCTGCCGGAGGACATTAAATGTGCCTCATCATTTTGAACTTCAAACACGGCATCAAAAGATTTGTATGTGTTTCTAAGCATTTATTTCCTTGGTCCACTAAGTATTAAAAAAAAAAAAATTGTGGACTTTTTGGCTTATTTATTTGTTTATTTGAAAGTTTGAAAGTTCGAAGAAATATAAAAATGGTCAAAGAGTGTACAAAAATTTAACAAATTATGGGAGGAATGCTGAGAAAGCATTCGAGGAGAGGTCAAAATGAAACTTTCTGATGATGGGGAGGAATGGAGGATTTTGAAGAAAGGGATTAAAAATTGAAAAGAGGCCCCAGCTGGACAGGGTCACCCGCTAAGCATCCAGGCAGACGCCTCCTCCTTCCCCTGCCCCCCACCTCCCCCTCACCATCCTGCCCTGGCCAGCGCTCCAGGCCTCGTGCCTCTCTCTGGGAGGGGTCACAGCAGCTGTCCCCCTCCTCGTGCCCTGCCTGCCTTCCTGCCCTCCACCGGTGCCCCTGCAGGCCTTTGAGTCATCCGTCAACCCCGTCCCTACCATAGCTCCCCCTCCACAAAGCCTTCCCCCACCCCCAGGCCAGCATTCACCCCCTCCTCTGTGCCCATCCTTCTAAGATCCCACCTGCCGTATCATACCATTGAGACCCACTTATTGTCCTTCTGCTTCTTGGGCTGGAAGCCCCTCCAGGGCAGATGGCTGGATGCCAGGGGAGGTATCAGAGCCCAGCTGCTGAATGAAGGGGCTCCACAGCCCTTACTGAGCGGTGACGATCAGAAGCCCCAAGGATGCTGAGTGGGCCAAACAGTATAGGTTTCCGTGATACGGCACCCCCTCCCCACGCCCAGCCTGTGGGGACCAGGGACGCGGAGAGATCAGGGCCTCCCGACCGGGTGGGCACATTCAGGGTCACGCCTGAGCTGCCCCACCCTTGCCCGGCCTCTGGCAGGGCCTCGGGCCGGGCAGGAGCGGCTGACAGAGCCACCTCCCTTTCACAAGCCAGAAGCTGACAGCCGGGTTCTGGAGAACAAGAAGCCCATTCAGGGCGCAGGGCCAAGCAGGCCTGCTTTCAGGTGCATGATCTCACCTTTTGGAAACGCAGAGGGCCTGCCAGCGGGCCTCGTAAAGCCTTTGATGACCCACGTGCAGGACACAAATCACAGGCCCCCGGGCCTCCAGGGCCTGGCCGACACTTCACTCCACGGACTCACATTCCAGCCCAGAAAGGGGCACAGATGGGTGGGGCCGCGGGCTGCACAGGCAGGCAGCAGGGTGTCCACACTGACGGCAAGCCCAGGCCCGACTGGGGCCCAGGACCCGCCGAGCACCCGGGCCAGAGGTGGCCCAGGCCCCTAGGCCCTGCTCCCTGGGACCCGGCAGCCCGTCCGCTCCGGTTGGTCGACTTTGACAAAGCTGACTGGTGACACCAGGCAGACACACACCACCACAAACCGGTGGCCGTAACACACCGGGCCCAGCTGGGGCTGGAGCTAGAGGGACTTTGGGTCCGGGCTTCGTCCCCTGATGGCCACCAGCTCTCTGAAGGGGAGGGACCAGCCAGGGGGAGCAGCTGACTCCCTCTTGGATGGAGAATTCCCTGGCCGGCAGCTCATGGGAGGCCCGACTTTTCTGTGAGCTCACAGGGCATGGCCCGGGAGCCAAAACTGACCCAGAAGCAATGGAACTCAGATGGCCAAAGAAGCCACTGCCCTCTGTCCTCCTGGCACAATTACTTGGCTCCCCCTGCAAAGACGGGACAGCGGCCTCCGGCTTCTCCGAGTGCCCACAGGACAGGAGACCAGGACGGGGCACGCACACCTCTCCCTGCGCCCAGCCTCGTGTCCAGCAGTGGCTTCTGTCACGACTTCTGTGGATGGCAACACTGGCCTGCCATCCATTCCCTGGAGGGAAGGCCAGGCCACATTGCCCATGTGGGCCCCCAAGCCCTGGAGGGCAGCTCCCAGTGCCCTCAGGATAAACCTCCAGCTCTGGCTGGAGGCCCAAGGCCCTGCCATCTGACCCTGAGGGCTTCTCTCAGTCTCAGGGCCTGCCTCCTGATCACTCGTGAACTTGGCCATCTGCTGGCCCCCCCGAAGCTCCTCCTGTTCTGGCAATTCAGGCTCATCGGTGCCCAGGCTTCTCCCTCTGGCCCTGGCAGCAAGCGCTCCGTCCTCCAGGCCCCCCAGGACTCTGTGCAGCCCACACGTGGGCAGTTTATGGATGCACCCACTGCTCTCTGGACACAGCTGCTCTGGAACAGAGACCAGGGGTGAGCTGGCCCTGACTCCCAGCCCCCAGCATGGACCTGGCCAAAGGAGGTGCCCACTGGTGGTTTGCAAAGTGACTGAGGCATTCAGGAAGTCTCTGGTCAGCAAAAGGCAGTCTGGCCACACCCTTACGAGTAGAAAGATGGCGGGCTTGGAGGGCAGGAGGCCCTGGGCATCCTTGGCCATTGGACGGGGGTCTTAGCTTCTCTGAGCCTCAGCTTCCTCATCGGCAGGATGGGAATACTATACACACCATCTTTTTCATTTTAGCCATTCTGGCGGGTGTGTACCTTATTGACGTTTTAATTTGCGTTTTCCTTATGAGGAATGCCGTTGAACACCTTGTCTTTATTTGCCATCTGGATATTTTTTTTTGTCACCTACCTGGGTTTTTGTAGATTTGGGGTTGTTGTTGTTCCATGATTGATCTGTAGGATTTTTAAAAAGCGTATTTAGGAGATGAGGTCTTTGTCAGGATCTATTTTCAGTTATCACAGGGCTAAAGAGAGGTTTCAGAGGGATCAACCACATGAAGCCCCAGGCACAGGGCCTGGCACCCAGGTGTTCAAAAATTGTCAGTTTCTCTCCAGCCTCAGGCACTGCCCATCACCCGCCTCTGAGTCCACCTCTTTGCTTCATCCCCGGGCCGTCTAAAACGCCCCCTCGTCCTAGACCTTCACCATTTCCCTGGTGTCTGCCTCGGGGTCCATGACCTGCCGCATCCCTGAGCACTCTTTGGGCACCCATGTCCTCTGTGCCCACCCCCAGGAAACAGCCCAGAGCCAGGGACTAGACCCCTAGGGCAGGCAATGGGGAGAGCACTGGGCCCAGAGTCCTCAGCCTCAGCCTCTGGGGTTTATTCTGCCACTTCCTGCCTGCATGTCCAAAGGCAAGTCGCTTTTCCTCTCTGGGCCTCAGCCTTCTCATCTGTAAAATGGGCTCTCCTGCCTGCCTGGCCCACCTCCCAGATGGTGGCAGGCCTGAACCTCAGAGTGGGGGTCCAAATGTTGTAGAGACTGTCAAGGGCTAAGTACCAGGTGGCTCAGGCCGACCCCCACCCCAGCACTCGGTGACAGGGAGCTCACCCCCTCACTGGCAGGTTGCATAGAGACAGGATCCATCCAGGAGGGCCTCTCTGGATGGTGGCCCAGGGAGTGTCCACGGCCCCTGGTCAGCGCTCCTCTGGGCCAGCTTGATCTATGGTCTTGTCTCCAAGTCTCCCAAACTGGACAGCGGGTTTCTGGGGCCCCCACTTTCCTTTCCATTTTATTTGGTGATGCTCAAGCTGGCCCAGGCCTCCTGCTTCTACAGCAGACTCCTATCTCTGGCAAACACTTTAAGCTTGGAGGTGGGGCAGGAAGGAGAAAAAACAGTAATTACAGAGCTGATGGGGGCACTTCCAGGAAGGGGCATTCCACTCAACGGAGGCCCATGTGGAAAGAGGGAGGCTGGACCGAGACGGCCATCCCAGCAGCCTGAGCCTTGTGGCCCCATCCTTGGCCCTTCCATCCCCCACCGTGGTGGCCAGGAAGCTTGCTCCCCAGTGGAGGTGTTTGGAGGCCTAGGACCATGTCCTTGGCTAATCCAACACCTTGATGGGCCCACTGTGGGAGGAAGGGAAAGGTGGGAGCTTTTGAGCTGGAAGTGGCTAGAGCTGTAATGTAACCCCCTTTGCGGACCAGAAAACAAGGGGTCTCAGAGCAGATCACAAACAGATGGTGGCAGGCATTTCCTCCCACCCCCATCATTGTCCTGGGAGACCCCGGATTCCCAAGTGGGTGGTAGGGTTAGGCTATGCAGGGGACCCCTGGAGGCCTACAAGAAGAGGAAAACTTCTCCCACCAAACTTGGATCAAGGTGTGAGGCGGGCTCGACAGATGAGGTCCCTCCACGGCTGCTTCTCCCTCCACTCAAGGCCCCAGGGCTCAGGCAGCCTCAGCCCTCTCTCCCGGATGTGGGAACCGGGATGAAGTTCCCTTCCCTCTGAACGCCCAGCTCCTCCCCAGTTGCCAGCCTTCTGGTGCCCCAGGGATGCAGGACTGTGGCAGTGTGAGGATGGCTTTGTGGACCAACCATCTCCGGGTACACGTGGACCAGCAGGGCCCCACCTGCTCAGAGCAAGGACGTCCCTGGTACCTGAGAACAATGAGGAGCTCACGGTTGCCAGGAGCTGGGTGTCCCTTCCATGCGTCATCTCTGACCCTTGCGCTGAGCCATCCATGAGGACACTGAGGCACCCAGGCCCCACAGCTAGCGAGTGAATAGTGGAGCCAGGACGAGAACCCAGGGCAACCGCAACTCCTGTGCTGGAGTCACTGTGACACAGCACTTGAACCAAGGGTTTCAGCCCAACTACCAAGAGTAACTCTTACCCGCAACCTTGCAAGGCAGCTATGCTATGTGTCTTAGCCTGTGGTGACAAGTAGGGGATGAGGACCTAGACTGCCTGGGTTCAAATCCCAGCTCTGCCACTTACTGTGCAGCCTAGGGCCAGTGTCTTACCCTCTCTGGTCTCAGTTTCCCCATCTGTAAAAGGGGATAGTAGTAGGCTCTACTTCCCGTGGTTGTTGAGGAGTTCTACGTGTGAATGCATGTGAAGCACAGCGCCCGGTACACAGAGGGTGCTTTTAAGTGCTGCTGCTGCCTTTTGCAGGAACCTGGAGGTAAACGAGCTTGCCTTGTCTTCCAGCCAGAAATTGAACTGAGGCAGCCGGGACTCACATGCCTACTTGTCTGCCCTCAAATTGCACTTTTAACCTTGCACCCATGACTGCTTCGAAGATGCAGGCCTCTAAAGGCCTTGGGGAAGCCGGAGCCGGGCCAGGCTCCTCAGCCGTCAATAGATGGCGCTGTGGGGCCATAAGGGCCACCCTCGCAGCCAGAGTGAGAGCTTACACACCAGGCCTTGCAGACTGAGGCCACCACCCAGGGCCAGGCCCTACACCGGGTGCTGCCCTCAGAGGGATGTACCACTGGCCCTGTTTCTCTAATGAGAAATACGAGGGCCCAGAGTGGTTAAGCCATTGGCCTGAGGTCACACAGCCATAAGGCGCTGAGGCTCTCCAACCCCAGATGCTCCAATTGAGATCTTCAGCCCTGTCCTCCTGCCACCCACTCCACCCTCCAAGGGCCCTCTGGCGCTTGATGGGAACCAGGCACCCCCTCTCCACCCCCACCATGGCTGGACAATTCCAATGAAGCTGAAGCCGCCAGCTGTGAAGTCGGAGCTAAGCCCCCGATTAGGGCGGCTCCAGGCCGGCCTGTCCCTCCCAGCCCCACCGCCAGGCCCGCGCCATGGGCTTCCCCAGCCCAGTCCAGCATCCTCGTGGTACCGAGAAGTCTGGGGCCCAGAGACGGAGGGACCTGCTCAGCAAGACACAGCCCGTCTCCTGGATGCCCTCTTCTTGGTCACTAAGGAGCCCCAGGTCCCCCACGATCCGCCACAGGCCCCAAATCACATCTGACAGTCCCCCATCATCACCCAAGAGGCTGCATGCTAACATGCCCCCTGCTCTGTCCCACTGACACACACGCATTAGAGCCCATCACCCCAATAACAGGTCTTGGACAGGAATGTGATCCTGACCATGTTCAGGGGTGTGAACGGAAAGAGGGAAGGAATGTGGTAGGTCTGGAGCTGGGAAGGGGGAGCTCCCTCTGGGCCTTGGCTTCCTCATCTGTTCACCAAGGGTTCTTCTGGCTCAGCCTGCCCTGGGCTCTGTGATTCCGGCTGGACCACAGTGAAGCCACGTGGGTGTGGGGGGAGGGATACCCCACTGTGCACCAGGCAATGAGCTAGGTGCTTTATGCACCCCTATCTTTCTGCCCTGAGGAGCAACTCAGGTTCTAAAAGCCAGAAAGCCCCGTCCCTACCGTGTGTTCACCATCTCCGGCTTGCATACCTCCAGTCACGGGTAGTTCACTCCCTACTAAGGAGCCTGTCCCCAGGATGGCTCAGAAAGCCAGAGAGGTCCAAAGGCTGGGTCCCTGTTCCTCCAGACACCTGCCCGGCTCTGCCTTGTGGGACACCTGAGCCAGTTCCACGCTCTGCCCCAGGACAGGGATTTGAAAATAAGTTTTCCCGGATTTCCCTGGTGGCGCAGTGGTTAAGAATCCGCCTGCCAATGCAGGGGACATGGGTTCCAGCCCTGGTCCAGGAAGATCCCACATGCTGCGGAGCAACTAAGCCCTTGCGCCACAACTACTGAGCCTGTGCTCTAGAGCCCACGAGCCACAACTACTGAAGCCCTCGCACCTAGAGCCCGTGCTCTGCAACAAGAGAAGCCACCGCAATGAGAAGCCCGCGCACTGCAACGAAGAGTAGCCCCCGCTCGCCGCAACTAGAGAAAACCCGTGCACAGCAACGAAGACCAAACACAGCCAAAAATTAATAAATACATAAGTTTTAAAGAAAATAGGTTTTCCCCACCCTGCGTGCACAGACTCACAGGACACTCCCCAACCTCCCTCATCCCTGATCCTGGCCTCCCCGCCTTCAGCTTCCCTTCACCTTTGTCAAGTGAGACTTGAGGGCTGCATGTGTGAGACAGACAGGAAGAGACGAGTAGACACAGATACTTAGGGGTCCCGGGAGGCCCAGATGAACCCTCAGCCAGACTGAAATCTTAGCCCAGCCCAGGGCTCAGCTCACAGAGGGAATGGAGTAGTTTTCCCACCAAACAGGCTCTGTGGCTACTGGGGCGTCCCCTCGGAACCTCACTGCTTGCCTTCCCCACCCCCAGGCCTGAAATTCCACCGGGGTGTTTCATTACTGCTCTGAGGTCTAGCGTCCCCCGTTCCTGGCTCAGGACACCATTGGCTCCCCCCAGCCCCCCACCCCTGCCACTTCCTGGCTGTGAAGAGGTGCAGAGTCGCCCCCAGGGTTGCCATGGAGACAGAGTGATGGTGGAGCCTCATCAGGCAGGGTCTCTCCAGCAGCCACGAGGTCCTGGAGGGGCCCCACCCGCCCGCGGTTAGCAGAGCCTCCCGGGGAGATTCCCCGCCCAGCCGGCTCTAAGCCCCGGGGTCCACCCTGGAAAGACCTTCAAAGGACTTGGCCATTCTTGAGTGAGCGCCAGGAGGGAATCTGCTCTCAGGATCAATTTAGCCAGCCACACGGGTGGAAGGAATTTGCCATTTCTCTTAACAGTGACCCCCTCGTGATTTATACGGGGGCCACTGTCCGAAGGCCCCAGTTAACGGATCACAGTGGAAAATGAAAGGTCCAGACCCAGGCGTCTCACTGGGCTAATTACCCTCAATAAGACCCAGCTGGCTGGGGGAGCTGGCGGGACCAGGGCAGGGCAGGGCAGGATCCCTGCACGCAGCTCCCTGGGGACACGGAGGCCTGCCATGGCCTCGCCTGGGCTTGCTGCCCATCACCTTCCAGGGCACGCTGGGGCCACCAAGCATTCCAGGAGAGCCAGCCTGGCCAGCTTACGAGACAGGTCACCTTCGGGGATGGCCACGGCCTCAGGGTTTGCTGCTGCCGAGGAGCTGGAAATCCCTGGGACCCAGACAACCACAGGGTCCCATTCTGCCTATGCGGAGACTAAGGCCCAGACAGACAGGCAGGTCCCATGGAGCCTCGGGCATGGCTTTGGCCTGGGTGCAGGCCCTGACCTCAGCCTCTGGCCCGTGGTGTCTTCCTGGAGGCCCAGACCTCAGTGCTGGCCACAGAAGCCCCCTCCAGTGGCCTCATGCACCTCAAGATCAGCTTTCTGGGCCTCCTGGAGTTGGTTAAATGTTTCCCAAGAGTCTGTTTGGTGCCAGGTCCAGTGAGGGTTGCTAGGGGTAGAGTGATGGGCAAAATCCAACCTGATCCCAGGCTTACAGCTCTCTGGGGAAGACCAACATCATGTACATCTCCCCAGCAAAAGTACTTGGTGCCATGAAAGTACACGGAAGGGGATTTGACCTATTCCAGGCCTCAGGGACAGGGCATGTGACATGGAGCTGAGAGCAGAAAGCTGAGTAGGGGTAACTGGGCATTTATCCAATGGGAGAGTGGGAGAGTGGGTGGGAGAGTGTCCTAGGCAGCAGGAGCAGCATATGCAAAGGCCCTGTGGCAGGAGGGAATGTAGGGCACTCAAGGAACTGAATGAGGCTGTGCAGGGAAGCACGGAGCCATAAAGATGGTGGTAAAGGGGCAGGTGGGCAGGTGGGGGAGGCCACAGTAGTTCTTGTACCTTTAAAAAGGTGATTCCAGATATGATGACTCAGGAGGGAGGAGTCAATTTCTCTCTGGCTTTCAGGAGCCTCAGCCCCCACCCCTGGAAGGGGCAGCTCTGTGGACCACCCCAGCTGCCTGGACCAGAGGAGGACCCAGAGGAACCCATCTAGGGGTCGTGGAGTGCCAACCCAGGTGTCCCTCGGGAACTAGACAGAGAGTCATGGAGACTGAAGGCAGCTGGTGGTAGGCCCAGGTCAGGGGCAGCCAAGACCACCAATGAGCCCCAGCTGGAAGGGGAGGGGCCCTGAGCAAGCAATGCTGTGAAAAACGCCAAGAGAAGCAGAGGCCAGGGCCTTGGAGCCACCAATAGCCTCACGACTGGTCCCCCACTCCCCTCCCGCCTTCTTTGCCCTAGGCCACTGGAGCCTCCTGTCCCTGTGGGTCCCCCACCCAGGGCCCAGGTGGGTGTTATAGGCGTTACTGATTGCGTCTGGGCCCTGGAACAGAGTGGGTGTAAGTGGACAGCTGTCTGAAGGGCGGAGGAATGAATGAGCAAAGGAAAGGCTCCCAGTCTCCCCTCCTGAGCTGCATGGAGCCCCTCCGGCCTTCCCCACTGGCCACCCCGTGTCCTCGTGGAGCCGGGCCGATGCAGGGCCAGCAGGCCTGATGTCACGGAGTAGGGCAGCCCGGAGCTGCCAGACGGGGGAGCAGGTAGCCATGGCTCCCACTCCCTCCAAAAGCTTGGCTCTGGCCTGGTTCCTGGGGACACAAACAGGTCTGACGAGTTCCTCGGCAGCTTAGTCCTTGATTTCCAGGAAAGCTAAACTCTTCGAGAGCAGAGAGCAAGGCCTGGGAGGAGGGAGGGATCTTTTGGAATATTCCTCTTCCTCTGCCTCGGGCCTTCCCCAGCCCTGCTCCGCAGATCTTACCCCTTGTGTCCTGAGCCTGGGAGCCCCAGGCGGATGGGGACGCCTCTCTCCCCACCTCCCCCAGAGGGAACATGGAGTGCAGGAGGGCAAGGGACAAGGAAAGGGACCTCCTCACTGTGACCCCCAATTCAGTCCCCGCCCCCATGTCCCAGTGCAGGGTGTAGCAGTGTGGGCTAGAGCTTGTGGGCACAGGCTCGGAGCCATGCTGCCTGGGTTCCACCCCCAGCTCTGCCACTGACCTCGTCACCTACCTGGCTTTCGTTTGCTGTTTTGGTTATCTTTCCCTTATTGATGTATAGGATTTTTTTTTTAAACCCTTGCTTCCATGGACCTTACATCCTTTTTTTCTTTTTTAATTTATTTATTATTTATTTTTGCTTCGTTGCTGCACACAGGCTTTCTCTAGTTGTGGCGAGCCGGGGCTACTCTTCGTTGTGGTGCACAGGTTTCTCATTGTGGTGGCTTCTCTTGTTGCAGGGCACGGGGTCTAGGCGCGCGGGCTTCAGTAGTTGTGGCACACGGGCTCAGTAGTTGTGGCTTGCGGGCTCTAGCGCGCAGGCTCAGTAGTGGAGGCGGACGGGCTTAGTTGCTCCGCGGCATGTGGGATCTTCCCGGACCAGGGCTCGAACCCGTGTCCCCTACACTGGCAGGCGGATTCTTAACCACTGCGCCACCAGGGAAGTCCTGATGTGTAGGATTTTTTTTAGAGTATATTCGGGATTTAAGATCTTTGTCAATATCTATTGTTGCCAATATCTTCTCCAGCCTGGGCTTGCCTTTTCACGCCCTTCATGGTGTCTTTTGCTGAGTGGAAGTTTTCAATTTGAAGTCCAGTTTCTGCTCTTTTGTTATATGGTTGGTGCTATGCGTGCCCTGTTCAAGAAATCTTTGCCTCTTCCTTAAACATCCCTTGAATCCACCCCCACCCCCTCCCCCCACCGCCTTTTTTGCCTCTGTCTGGCTTCTAGCTGCCAGGTCTCTCCTGGCCCGCTCCCACCTCCTCCCCACTGTGTCCCCACCCCAGTTCTTGTCTCCCTCACTGCATGATCTTTCAGCCCGGGGACAGGGCTGGCTCATCTCCACATCCCTGGGACTGGCACCAGGGCTGGCACGCACTAGGTGCTCAATAAAGGCTTCATAAATGAAGGCAGTGTCCCGTGCCCCAGCTGGGGATCATTAAAACTGTCAATTAGTTCTAAACACCAGCTCATCAGGAACATTTGAGCAAAGCCAGGAAGTAAAAACTTTGGAAAAACCAACAACATAGGAATGTTTAGCTTTCTCCCCAACCGGAGCATTAATCACAAAACCTCAGACCTTGTTACATTATTTATTCTTACTTTGCCCCTGACCCACAGGCCAGGGAGCCTTTTCCTTGCGCACACACATGTTGGCTGCAGGGGCTCCTCAACGGCCGCCCCTCTCCCCCACCCCCGGCCCTGTGTTTGCTGCCTCTGAATGTGTGTATGGAGTGGGGGTGGGCGTCGGTGGTCCCCTTTTAGTCCTTCTCTTCGCCATGCGTGATGACGTAACACAGGTTCCTATAGTCCAGATTGCCACACACATCTGGCGGGAAAGCAGCAAACATCTGCTTGATCTGGGGAAAGAGCCGGGAGTCAGCCTCAACCAGGGCCGAGGTGGGGGCCAGAGCCAGGGGTCACCCAAGGGCATTAGGCAGAATGTCGCTCCCCTCTTTGGAGAGGGAGGCATCAGGGTGGAGGCCACAGAGGCCAGGCCAGCAGGCCAGGATCCCACCCATCCTTGTTCCCATCCTAGGAGTCAAGGGGGACATCATCTCAGCGGATCACTAAAGAAGGAGCACTTCCCAGGAAGATGCTTGTCAGCGCTGGGCCAGGCCCTGAAAAGCCGGCACTCACCTCCTCCTCACTGAAGCGGTCTGCCTGCGTCATGAGCTTCTCTTTGATGCTGTTCAAGGGAGAGAAAGGGTCACATTCAGGGTAAGGGCCACTCTATGTGGACACGTGGATCCTGGGGCTGATGGCCCAGGAGGACACCAACCAGGGCTGGCCCTACAGCCCCCAGATGGCTGTGTGGCCTCGGGCGGCCACTTCAGCTCTCAGCCTCCATTGTAATGTGGACTCCCCTCTTCACATCAGATGGGGACCCAATGAAATGAGCTTGGGACCCCGACATGACTGTGGGGGCCACTCTGATGTCCCATCGTGCACTAATGATCAACCTCTAGGTCGCTGAGGGGAGCCTCTTTGCCCTGGTTCTAGACGCACTGCTTCTTCAGCTTATGATTTTTGCTGACATTTGTAAGGTGCTTTGGAGCGTGCAAGGTGCTTGCACTCAGCCAAGGGGCAGGAAGGCTACCCAGGTCCGTGTCCTCCTGCGCCTGCCCAGGTCTCCTTTGCTCCTCACAGCCCTGGGAAGTGAGTACTATTATCCCCCTTTTACAGAGAGGGAAACTGAGGCTCGGGAGGGGTACTGATGTGCAGCAGCAGGGTGGGGCCTGTCCCCCTGGGTGGTCCAGAAGAGCAGCTGCCCACAGGGGCCAGAGCTGCCCGGGGCCTGGAGGAATGGCCAGAGGTGGGGCATTTGAGGCTGTGGGGGAGGGATTGGTGCCCGCAGGAGCTCAGAGGGCTCCATAGAGCTCTCAGGGGGTGCAGAGGGCAGGGGTGGGACCAGAGGGCTGAGCAGAGCCCTGAGCACCCATGTGCCCTGTGGCGCCGGCAGCCACCGCCCTGCTCCAGACCGACGCACATTTTCCACTGTTTATGTTACTACCGGACAGTCACAGTTTCCATCTCTCCACGCTGGGGACTTTTCACAGACTCTCTTTCAACCAGAGCTTCCTCTGTGGCCTGCCTGGCAGGCAGCCATGTCTTTCAGATCCCATAGCCTGGGGATGGCGCCTGCGGTTCCCAAACTGGGTCTCCAAAGGGTTCCTCCCAGCCCTGACTTTGCTCTAGTGGGAGGGAAGGTGGGTGGCAGTAGAGGGGTGGGTTCGGGCCACCCTGGGGGGTTCCCCCAGTGCCTCCCTAGGTCTCCAAGATGGGGGTGGGAACCCGGACTCTGAGGGAGGGGTGAAGGAGAGGGCTGCAGCCTGAAGAAACCCTCGGGAACCTCGGGAACCCCTCCCCGACCCCTGAGGAGAGTGTGGCTCAAAACTCTGGGGGGTGAGGGGCTGTAAGAACGTCTGAGAGACAAGATAGACCCTCCTCTCTTCCTCCCTGCCCTGCTGCCCGCTCCCACCCCACCTCCATCACGTGCTGTGCTAATATTGAATAGAAAGCAAAATCAGCCTCCAGCCGAGGCCTCAAGCCTCACAGTAATTGGTCGTGAAGCCTGTGACTAAGGAAGAAATCTTGCCTGCCCAGGGTCACCCACAGGCCCAGGGAGGCCTTGGAGGCCCTGAAGGGACAGCTCAGAGGTCGGCTCAGTGTCTCAGCCCCTGGACAGGCTGCCTCTGCCCGGCCCGCCCCGGCCCGCAAGTCTTGGCTGTCTGCCCTGTGCTCTCCCCGGGCTGAGGCTCCCAGGCATAGCAGGCATTAGCGCTCCCTCCGTCAGTGATGCCAGCCCAGTGGCGGCCGGACAGCTGCCCACGGCCACCTCACTCTCTCTGCAGCCCCAGCTGAGCTGGTTCCTTCCCATGGCTCCGCCTCCATGCCCACATCCACTCGGGCCCTGGCTAACATCTGGCCCAGTCCTCTTCCCAACACCCTGGATCCCATTGGTGCTGGCCTCTTGTATTTCACTCACCCATCCACTCGCCTCCATCCCGATGGCCAAGACCCTTGTGGCGGCTGCAACCCTCTCTTCTCCTCCTCCAGGCTGGCCTCCATGTTGCCCCTGCCTAACTGCTTCTTAGGCTTTCCCATGCCCCCAGGGCAGACTCAAGGTCCAGGGCTACCCCACACAGGCCCTGCTTTCCTCTCTGTGCTGCCTGCACCCCCCCCGCCCACCCCACCCCACCCCAGCCTCCCCTCCCACCCCCAGCCACAGCCCGTTCCTCCTCACCAACCCCAAACATGCCCTCTCTGCTCCAGCCAGGGCGATCCTTAGTCTTCCTTCAGGGCCCACCTCTACCCCCACCCGTTCCTCCCTCGCTACTGGGAAGCCCTCGCCTGCGGACCCCATGTTCCCCATACACATCCACACAGATGGGGACACCGAGGCCCAGAGAGGGGAAGGGACATCTAGTAACGGCTGAACTGGGCAGGGTAGCGGCCTCCTGCCTCCTGTCTGGAAGCTGCCTGAGATGCCTGAGTTCCAGGCAGGACAGGAGACCGGGCTGCGACCCACCCTGACCCGACCCCAGTCCATCTATCACCTGAGACTCTGGGGAGAGAAGGCAGAGGAGACTTACAAATCAGCCTTGACGAAACCTTTCCCTTCAGTGTCGAAAACCTTGAAGGCGTGGAGAATGGTCTCCTCCGGGTCCGTACCTAGAAGCAGCACACACAGGCAGGGGGAGCGTCAGGATGAAGAGGCCAGGCAGCGGCTGGGGGTGGGGCAGGTCCCGTGGCCCCTACAGAGGCCAAGGGCTCAGGGAGCTTCCTCCCCAGCTTTAGTCCACAGTGAGGCCAGAGAAGGGATGTTTCAGAGAAACAAGGAACAGTAATAATAGCCAAGGGCTCTGCATATAGTAACAATCAGCCTGCACAGATGCACCTGGAAAGGCCTACTAGGCGTTTACTATGTGCTTAACCCTCCTGCCCACTGGTCCCATTTTACAGATGAAGAAACTGAGGCTCAGAGAGGTTAAGTGACTTGTCCAAGTTCTCACAACCGATGCTATGTGATTCGGCTATGGATGGAGGAGAAAGAGCTTTTACTTGGGGGCTGGAGGTGGGGACTCTGGCATTGGAGGAGTCTGAGAGGTTGTCCAGGCCAGAGGCGGGGCAGGTGGGTCCACAGGTTTGTGGGAGTGAGGGTGGGGGGACGGGAGAGGCAGAGTGCATCCAGAGCAGTTCTGGTTTTATCACTTTTATAGTGTGGGCTTTGGCGAAAGATGTCATTAGAAGAAAGGGTTCTACTAACACAATGGGATTAAATACCCAGGCCCCTGCTGGTACAGATGGGGAAACTGAGGCCCAGAGAGAGGAAGGGTCTCACCCAAGGTCTCAGGGACTGTGTGAATGACAGCAGGTGGCCTGGTGACCCTTACCTGGTGCTCTTCCCCCCATCACACTGCCCTCCCTTCTCACTGTGGAACCAGGGGATGTCCCCTTCCTTCTTAAGGCTCAGCTGTGTCATTGGTGAAATGGAGACAAGGGCGGGGTTTGCTGCCCGCCTCCCAGGATCAGTTAAGATAAAGGGTCATTAATGGTAAAGGTCTTGACCAACATTATTACGGCCACAGACACATCTGAGTGCTCTGTGCCAAGTCCATCCTGCAGCTTCGGCATTGTACCCTGTGGGACTCCAGCACACCCCTTGTGGTAGGTCCTGATGCGCCAGTTTGTCAAAGAGGAAACTCAGGCTCAGAGAGGCTCTGTTACTTGCCTGAGGTCTCCAGCTATAAGGGGAGGAAGGGTGTGAAGCCAACTCCTTGAACCTCCAGAGCCCCCTTCTTGTTCTGCCACGCTGTGCTCCTGTTTCTCAGACTGGGTCAGGGCCAGCTGTGTCCCCCCTATCAGACTGGGTCAGGGTCATCTGTGTCTCCATCAGACTGGGTCAGGGCCAGCTGTGTCTCCTCCATCAAACCGGGTCAGGGTCATCTGTGTCTCCCCCATCAGACTGGGTCAGGGGCAGCTGTGTCCCCACAATCAGGATCATCCAGGACAGGATGAAGTCTGAGTCGCTCAACATTTCTGAGACTGGCCCTGAGTGACTGGGCCGGGCTCAGTGCTGGCCTTGCCAGCCTGGGAGCTCCTAGAGGCAGAGCCATGGGCTTCCTCTAGGTAGGGTGGCAGGGAGCCAGTGTGCCCAGGCCAGAGGCTCAGTCCAGGGTCCGTCACAGCCTGGCCTTGCAGGAGGAGAAGGGGTGGCCACTGGATTATGGTTGGGGCACGGCTGTGCAATCTCTGCCTCCCAGGGTCTCCGGAGAGACCTCCGTGCCGGGGCAGCCTGGCTCCAGCCTGCCTTCCTCAGGACAGGCTGCACGTGGACCAGCTGCCCTGGGTTCAGGCCCCGTGGCTGGACATTTACCGCACCCGGTCCTCCCCTCTCTCCTCCCAGAATGGGCCTCTGCTCTGCAGACGGCAAACCTCATCAAATGGGCTGCAGAGAGACTGCTTCCCCTCATTGCTGTTGGGAACCTCATGACAGTGTCCTTGTCCCAATTAGAGGGACGAGGTGGTGCCTGCCCAGCCCCCCGGCTCCTGTCCCCATCCCAGGCTCAGCCAAGTTTGCATGACAGGCTCAGCTGGAGCTCCAGCCCCGGAACCCCTGCGAAAATGAGAAAAAGCTGCAGCCCTGGGTCAGAGCTCTTAGCTCAGCTGTGGACGGACACGAGCTCCAGGACTGGCTTTAAAGTCGTGGCTGGAGTCACGCATGTCTTTGCCTGGGAGTGTACCCCTGCCCTGCCCCCTGGACTTCTGTGCTCTTCAAGGAGGTGGCCATGGTCCCAGGAATAACCCTGAACAGCTGCCCAGAGGTGGGCCTGAGGGCACTTCTCTGTCAGCTGGAAAACACCAGGCTGTCGTGGGTTTAGTGGTGGCCCCCAAAAGATATACCCAGGTCCTCATCCCCAGGACCTGGAAATGTCACTTGGCAAAAGGGCCTCCGTAGATGTAAGGAAAGGCTCTTGAGATGGAGTGATCATCCTGGCTTATCCGGGTGGGCCCTAAATCCAATAACAAGTGTCCTTACAAAAGTGAGGCAGAGGGAGACAGAAGAGGAGGGGGCAGTATGACCACAGAGGCAGAGATGGGAGCAAAGCAGCCACCAGAAGCCGGAAAAGGTCAAGAACGGGTTCTCCCCTGGAGCCTCTCAGGGAGCCTGGCCTGACAGATTTCGGATTTCTGGATTCCAGAACTGAGAGTATACAATGCTGGTTTTTTTGAGCCATCAAGTTCGTGGTCATCTGTTACAGCAGCCTCAGGAAACTAACACAAACCCCATTTTACAGACAAAAAAACTGAGGTGCAGGGCTTCCCTGGTGGCGCAGTGGTTGAGAATCTGCCTGCCAATGCAGGGGACACGGGTTCGAGTCCTGGTCTGGGAGGATCCCACATGCCGCGGAGCAACTGGGCCCGCGAGCCACAATTGCTGAGCCTGCGCATCTGGAGCCTGTGCTCCACAACAGGAGAGGCCGCGATAGTGAGAGGCCCACGCACCGCGAAGAAGAGTGGCCCCCGCTTGCCACAACTGGAGAGAGCCCTCGCACGGAAACGAAGACCCAACACAGCCATGAATAAATTTAAAAAAAAAACAAAAAAACTGAGGTGCAAAGAGCAGATAAGCCTTGCTCAAGGTCACCCTGGGGGTCAGTGGGAGACCAGGTCTTAAGCCCAGCTGTAGCCGAGGCGCCAGGGGAGGGTATCAGGCAGGGGCCGCCTGAGCATGGGATGACGATGAGACCCACCCCGCAAGGGCAGCCGCAGCCCAGGCTGGCCCTTCCTTCTGACCACGGAACCCCAGCCCGGCCTGATGCTGCGTCTCAGGGGAGTGCAGTGGTTAGAGCCAGCGTCGGGGTTACAGTTCCATCCCTGCCACTTCGATGCTGGGACACCTGGAGCAGGTGTGGTGACCCGTCTGAGCCTGGGTCTCCTCACTCACGAATGAGGCCCCTGATCCTCTCCCTGGAGGAGAAGCCCATCCTGTACTGGGGTTGGCCACAGAAGTTTCCAGAACCCCCTCCCCCATACCACCTTCTCCTGTCAGCAGCGGGTGGTAAGGCAGAACAGGCAAGATGAGCCCAGGGCTAGGAAGGTGGGGCTGTGGCTGGGGCATTATCCTGATGGTGCGCAAAGGGCTTCCTCGCAAACTGTCCCGCTGGGCGCCTCACAGCCCTGCAAACTGGGGGTCATTACATTCACCCCACTCTGTGATACAGAGGTGGAAGCTGAGGCAGGGTCTGGTGTGTGTGCCCCGGGGGCTGGTGTCTGGGGCTGCACCATGCTCCTAGCTGTGGTGTGCATCGGTGGGGGGTACGTCAGCACACAGGGCCCTGCCTACACACACCCCCTCGCCCATCCCCTCCCCAGGGCCCCCTGGGGCCTCAATCACCTTTCAGCTTCTCCCCAAACATGGTCAGGAAGACGGTGAAGTTGATGGGCGCAGGGGCCTCCTTCACCATGGCCTCCAGCTCCTCGTTCTTTACATTGATGCGACCTGGGGGAGACACCCAGGAGTACAAGGAGGGTCAGAGGTGACCCTGCCTGCAGGCAGCCCAAGAGCTCGGGACCAGGGAGCATCCTGCAGAATCCCCCAGCCCTACCATCTCACCCGCCCCCCACTCAGCCCTAAGACCCTGCCCACCTGCTGGGGGACCTCGGGACGGAGGCACATTCAGCCATGGCCAGCACTGGACTGCCCCCAGCTTCACCACCCCCCTGCCACCACCTCAGCCTCCCTGGAAAGGAGAGCAAGTTGGTGGTTATCCCCATTTTACAGATGAGGAAACTGAGACCCAAAGAAGCTGAAGCTGAGGCACACAGGGGTGGAAGACCTGGGCCTCAGGGCTCAGGTGCCCCGGGAGGGATGCACTGGCTGCCTGGAGACGGGGACTCGGGTTCCTCACGAGCCCAGTGGACATCCAGATCTCTGGGAGCTTAAGGCTCAGTCCGGAAGTGAGTTGGTTATGCCCCTGTCCCCCAACCCCAGCGTCCCCATCCAGGCTTAAGGCCCATCCCTGGGCCCTCAGAGAAGGCAAAAGCCTCGCTGGCAGCTGAAGACCGCCCGGTAACCCGAGTCCCGCCCCTGCATATCTCCAGCCTCTTCCCCACCCCCTGTGTCTCCCCTGCTCTGCTGACCCCTCCCCCTCCCACTCCCAGTCTTTGCACGGGCCACTACTGCCCCTGAAATGCCCCCCTCCCTCCCCTGGCCAGTCCTCCTCTAACACCTGGGAGTCTCCCCTGACCTGCCAGGCGGTAGCCGCTCCTCCTCGGCACCCCCAGAGAACACCAGCCCCTCACACCCCCTGCGCCAACAGCCCTGGCCTGCCCCCAGCTGCCCACTCTTTCTGGATGGCCAGGGCTCGGCTCGCCCCCAGTCCCCAAGCCTCCGGCTGCTGGTCACCCACCCAGGGCAGCAAAGGTGTCCCTCAGGTCCTCCTTGTCGATGAAGCCGTCCCGGTTCTGGTCCATGATGGTGAAAGCCTGGCAGAGACACGGGCACTGAGCAGCCGCCCGCCCACCTGCCCAAGCCCAGGCCCCCTCCCCAGAGAGATCCCCCGTCCCTGCAAGGGGTTGTCCTCCCAACCACTGTTGCCTGGGCAACCTCAATACAGGCCCTCTGGCCACCCGGTCACCCAGCTCAGCATGACACCAGCATGAGAGTGATGGTTAACCTGCCCTGGGCTCCTACTGTGCGCCAGCACGTGCTGGGGCTTCTTGCCCCTCCCTCATATCATGCTCCCAGCAACCCCGTTTTACAGAGAGTGAAACTGAGGCTCGGAGAGAGGAAGGGCTTGCCCTAGGTCACACAGCAAGCAAAGGCTCAGGGAGAGAGGGGTAGGGGCTGCCCGAGGACAGCTCGTCACATCTCCAGAGTTTAAGCTATAGCATGGCAGCCTCTAAGGATAGTGATGTCACCACCCCCCAGGGACTGAGGGCTGACCCCACGCCTTGCCGGCTCCCTAAGAGCTTTCCGTGCATTCCTGTAACCCTCCCAACGGCCCTGGGGGAGGCTGACCAACCTCTTTAAACTCCTGGATCTGGGACTGATCGAACATGGAGAAGACGTTGGAGCTGGCTCCACCCTCTGCTCTTTTCCGGGCTCTTCTGGGTGCCTGTGAGGTTCCAGGGGAGGCCTTACAGAAGCCCCTTCCTGGGGAGGTCCCCCATTCGCCCCACCCACCCCTCAGGGCTCATCTCCTGAACCACACTGCCCGCCCCCACGGACCCCAGCAGACAGACCAGGCTCCTCATGAAGCCTGGCAGAGAAGCAGGGCGTTTCCCTGCTTCTTCTTGCCGGCAAGAAGCCAACAGAGCGCCTACCCCGCGGGGCTACCTGCTGCTTCCCCGACAGGCCCCTGACTCCAGAATGCAGGAGGTCAGTGCCCAGGATGCGGAGCAGAGAGGGGCGTCTTTTCTAGCACCAGCCGCCACGTGGGGGCCCTCCTCTCCTGCCACCCTCCCCGGTGTTCAGGGTAACACCCAGATCCCTTAGCCCTGCGAGGTCTGTCCCTTGTCCCTCTCCCAGAGCATCCGCCTCCCCCCCGCCCCCCGCGACCTGGGTCCCCCCCCACTTGCTTTGAGCTTCCTTCTCTCCCAACGTTTGCTCCTGCCATTCCCACTACCTGGGACACCCTCCCTGCCTTCCATCGGGATGAATCCTCATCCTTCAGGCTCAACTCCTCCGCCTCCTCCTCTGAGAAGCCTTCCCTGACTAACCCTGACCCAAGGCCAACTTAGAGCTCCCCCATCCCCTCTGCCCCTCCCCACCAGTCTTGGGTTTCCACACCCTGTAGCCCGTAGCACACTGTCCTGCCATATCTCCCTGTGTCTGTCCCGCCTCTGGGCTCCCCTCCCCCACCCAGGGCCTGGCTCCGATCAGGGATTGGTTTGGAAATAGCTGCCCAGAGCTCAGGGCATATCTCAGGGCAGCAGGCAGAGCAGGTGACCACCCACGTGGAGGGTCTCTGGCCAGACTTCCTGCCTCCGTGTGTTTCTTTCCGGATGTCATGGTGCCTGAGAGTCGTCCAGTACTGGGCATTTGCTGAAAGCTCTCCGTTCCCAAACCCCTCCATGGGACCTTTCTCTCAGCAGCCATCACTAAGGTCCCCATGTGCAAGGAGCCCCAGACTTGGCTTGTGATGGGGGGAAAGGACAGCCGGGACTTCACAAAGGAGGAGGTGGAAGAGGACCCCCCACAGACGTGGGCGTCCCCACACCCAGCTTGGGCCTCCATCTCAGCCCCTTCCACCCTCTGTGCCCAGCCCCTGTCTACCCCACCCCAGAACCCAGGCTTCCCCGGCGCCCCCGTGCCCGCCCCCAGCGCCTCTGTGGTCTCCCCTCCCCCCGGCTCACTCCTGTCCGCCCGCCCAATGTCCCCACCCCCGCACTTGCCCCCAACTCCCCTGGGTTCCTGGGCTCACTTCAGGAGCCGCAGTGCCCGGCTGACTTATAATTAGCTTTTACTGGGTCCTTTGTCTCCACTAATCCTTTGAAAGGGGGCTGGCAGGGTGGCCAGGACGTTATGATGCTGTAAAACCCCTGTAATATTTATAAATCCCTTCAGACATCATAAAGAAAAGAACCTCCCTGTGGAATACATCTCACATAATTACATATACATTTCCTTCTGGTTAATAAAAAGCAATCACTTCCGTCTGTGGAATATGCTGCCTTTTCTCTCCTCAGACCTGCCCTCGGCCACGGCATCCCCCATCCTTGTCTCGCCCCAGCCTTTCAAGTCCATCTGGGGGAAACGTCACCCTACTGTGTGACAGACCCTGTTCTAGAACCTTGCAAGGAAGGAAGGGGTTGTTTTCTCCTACTGCACAGGCAAACCTGAGGCCCAGGGCCCTGACCGGGCTTCTGATCTCCTAGCCAGGACCCTTTCCAGCCCAGCTGTCTTGGAAATTCCCTTTTATAATGTGCCTCTAAAAAATAAAAATCCGCTGAAGGGAACATCTCAGGGCAGAAGGGCGTCACCCAGGCCTGAGTTCTCATCCTGGCTTTGCTATCACAGCCTCTGTGATGTTAGGAAAATCAGTTTTCTGCCCTGAGCCTCGTTTATAAAACCGAGATAACGTCTCCCTCAAAGCATCCGGACATGTATTAGGTATCTGCTGACCTCCAGCCAGGCCCTGTGCCCAATCCCAGGGACCTAGAGCTGAATCAGGCCTGGTCCTTGTCCCCAAGGGGCTCACAGTCCGGCTGGGAGACAGACAATCAGTAGAGGGTGATGGAGGGAGGGAAGATGCTGAGAACACAGAGGAGCCTCTGTACCGCTGGGGTACTCACGGCAGACCTCCTGGAGGAGGTGGCTTCTGAGCTGAGGCTTGACAGAGTTCTCAGGCCAGGAGGGACTGATGAGGGTGAGTGAGACAGGGACATGAAAGAACAGCACCATTGAGAGCCTGCAGGGAGACCCGAGGGGCTGGAGCACAGGGCAAGGGGAAGGTGGCAGGGCAGACCCCACATGGCCTGAAGGACCCCACAGCAAGGCCAGCAGCCCCCATGCCAGGCTCCATAGGACCCAGGCTGTCCTGGAATAGTGACCCCGGCCCCCATAGGAAACATGTTCTCTTAGTGAGATCAGAGCCCCACTTTTCCCTGAAACCTCCAAGCCTGGCCCACTCTGTCCCCCTCCACCCTCCTCTTCCTCGCCCCCCGCCCCAGCTTTCACCTCGGCAGCCCCCACCGAGTCCAGGAAGGCAGAGACCCAAATCAGGACCCACAAGGATGGACTGGCCGGGTGCAGGGATGACATCAAGGGTGAAGAAAAGGTCAGGACAGGCACAACATCAGGTCAAGGTCAAGGATGTCAGTGAGAGAGACAAGGTCAAGGTCAGGGTGAGTTCAGGCAATGAGGTAAGGGTCAGAATCACAAATGAAGTCAAGGTCACAGGATGAGGTCAAGGTCAGGAGGCGGGGCAGCACCAGCCTACCATGGTCTGGATGGCTCCCTCGAGCTGCAGCAGGGCTGGGGGAGCTCGGCGACAGCTCTTTAAATAGTGCTCCAGGTCCGGACAACAGTTTGGAAGGTGACAAAGGACAGGAAGGGGGCCTCCCTGCCAGGCACCTGTCAGGGGCCATTGAGAGTGGGTGGAGTTGTGGGATCCAGAGACCGTCCAAACCACAAGGATCTCCACCAGTGCGGGGCCAACAGGATCTCTGCAGCCAAGGGACAAAGGCCCAGGAAGGGGCTCCTGGCTGAGGACACACGGTAAGTTGAGGCCTGGAGCCAGCTGGGAAGACTTGGCCCTGGGCCATGCAAGTTCAGGAGAGCTCCCAAGGCAGGGCCACCCACGCCAGCTGGGGAAACTCAGGGCTGCACCGTGGCCTGACCCCTCGAGCTGTGTGACTCTCGGTGGGACACCATCCTCCAGAAGGCTCGGTCCTCTCATATGAAAAGCGGGGAGCCCGTGACTCTGTCTGGTCAGCCCATGGGGAGGGTTTCTGCATCAGCCTGGCCCACAGGGACCCCTCAACCAGTAGGACTACGGCCACCATTACCCACCCCAGCCTGGGCCCCCTCAGGGCATCGAAAATAGTCCAGGGAGTTGAAAGAGCAAAGAGACAAACAAGAAAAAGGGAGGTGACTCTGATGAAGGAGAATTGAGAAATCACATGCCCATCCACTGTGGCCACACACATATTGGGACGTAGCCCGTCCCCACTAGGCCTGGGCCAGCCCGAGAATTCTCCAGTTCATGTGACAAGCCGAGCCTGCACCTGCCCCTGGCAGGGGCCCCGTGTGTCCAAAGCAGCCCGGCTGCCCAGTCCGTCCAGCCAAGTCGGCCCCCACCTGGGGCCACCATGTCTGATGGGCTGCCAGGGCCGGCAGTGCTGGGCTCAGGCTGTGGGCCCACCTGGCCCCAGGCACAGGACAGCTTAACTGTCCCTGGAGCTGGCCTTAGGCCTCCAGGCCCCGGTACGGCTGATCCCCTGTCTTGGGGGAGGGAATGTGATGATAACGAAAACAATTAGAGTAGCTGACGTTTATGAAACACAGCAAGTCAGGCTACATCCTAAAACTTGTGTCTTCACATGGACTCCTTTACCCCATTTTCCAGGTGAGGAAACTGGGGCACACATGGGTTAAGTCACTCACCCAGGCTGATAAGTAGTGGTGGCAGGACGAGGGCTCCTTTCTAGTGGTTCCAGAAGGTTGTGCCCATTGCGACGTTCCCCTCCCCGAGCCATCCTGGACCAGCTGACTCTGACCAGCCCCTCTGACCTCCCCGAGGACTGTGATGGAATCTCCCGCCCTGAGCTGGGGCCAGGCCCTGCCACGCTGCCCCCTGGCAGAGGGACCAACCACACGGGGCTACAGGTGTTCAGCAGGTCAGGGAGAAGGGAAACTGGCTCTGGCCACAGGAGCCAGGATTCCAGTCCCAGCCCCATCTCCGCTCACTGTGGGAGACGAGCAGTGTGGGCACGGCAGGCGCCTGCCCCTTTCTGGGCCTGAGTGGAGGGGCAGGTGGCCACTGTCCACGCCAGCTCTGGCAGCAGCCTTTCCTGGCCTGGTCCATGAGCCTGGGCCTGGGGCCTCCTGGCTCTGGGCTTGCTGAGCGGGGAGAGATGATGCCATCCGTGGCTTCCACCCCTGCTTCCTGCTGGCCGGAGGTGTCCATATGCAAGGCCTGGATGCCCCTGAGCGCCTGCTTCTGGGGATCACTGCTCAGGACAATGCAGGGGCTCCTGAGGGCCCAGGACAGTCCGGAGCACTCGGAGAGCCGCCCAGCCTGCCAGGAGGAGGGAAATGCAAGAGGGAATCACAATGGAACTCGGAGTGAGTCACAACAGAACTTACGAGTGCTGAGTAAATGAGTCCCCGTTGTTTCCTTCCCCGGCTGCCTCCTCCTTCATATTATGAAAGCAGGAAGAGCTAGTCAGAAATCTGGTGGAGACCGTGGAAACCCCCAAGGAGAGATGGTCGGGAAACACTTGTCCCTGGGGTGGAGGGGAGTAGGGGGAGATGTGGGGAGCATGCAGCGGTCCTGGGAAAAAGAAGCTCTGAGTTCTACCCTCGCTGTGGGACTCTCTCTCAGCAACACACAGACCCTCAGTTTTCCCCATCTGAGAAATGGTGCCAGCAAGCTGGCTGCTTGGAAGCGGCCATCAGGCAGCCCAGTGCCCTGGGAAGGAGTCACTGGCCCGGTTTGGACGGCAGAGCCCCCACATGGATGGAATTCTTTTTTTTTTTTTTTTTTTTTATAAATTTATTTTTATTTTTGGCTGCGTTGGGTCTTCGTTGCTGCGTGCGGGCTTTCTCTAGTTGCGGTGAGCGGGGGCTACTCTTTGTTGCGGTGCGCAGGCATCCCATTGCGGTGGCTTCTCTTGTTGCGGAGCACGGGCTCTAGGCACGCGGGCTCAGTAGTTGTGGCACACGGGCTCTAGAGCGCAGGCTCAGTAGCTGTGGTGCACGGGCTTAGCTGCTCCGCGGTACGTGGGATCTTCCCAGACCAGGGCTCGAACCCGTGTCCCCTGCTTTGGCAGGGGGATTCTTAACCACTGTGCCACCAGGGAAGCCCCTGGATGGAATTCTTGATGAAACTTACCACCGCAGTCCCCCATCAGCCTGAGGGGGCTACGGCGAGTCTGTTGCCATCACCAGGTCACATTGTTTGGCTCGGCTGACCACTGGGAGACGGCCAGCTGTTGGGGTCAGAGAGACCCCCGAGGGGTTTGTGCTCCCAGCCAGGTGCCTCCAGGAGCGATTAGTCTCGGAACTGGAATTTCAGGTGGGCCCCAGGGAGTCAGAGGACTTAGACGCTTGTGAAGAGCACCCCACTTTCCAGAGGGCAACCGGAAGTCTCAGGGGTGACCAAGCCAGGATGGGAACTTGAAAGAGACCAATTGCCTTAGGACAAGGCCAGCCCCCTGCAGGGTGACAGCTGTCACCCAGACCACATGAGAGCAAGCTGGGGCAGGTGACTTTACCCCTAACCTCTCACCACTAACTCCTTGTGAACAGCAGGCTGTCCCCTGCCCTCCCAGGCCCACTGCCCTTGGATACTGTCCCCACCGCCCCAGCCAGCCACCACCTTGACCTCCAGTGCTTTCCAAATCCTTCCTTCATTTTCCTTCCTCCAAGCCTTTGCCCAAGTCACATGACCCCTCCCCTCCCTGACTGGAGTCACTGTCTATCTCCAACCTATACTCCGCAGAGCAAGGACCACCTGCTTTTCCCTCACCACCATTGCCCCACCTAGAGGCTTCCACTCACCTGGCCTATGGGAGCATGGAGGGAACCATCAGCCCTCTGAGTCCGACCCTGCTAGATGCTAGGTGTCTTTTGCAACCTCCCCATCAAGTGGCTGTTGCTTGCATTACCACCTGTGATGGGGAGCTCACCACTTCCCAAGCAAAGGCAACTCAAATTGGCAAATGCTCATTGATTGTCTACTGTGGCCCTCCACTGGGTGTTCTGGGGGACTAAGAACTCATCCTTGACAATTCCTGGGCTTGGGTCATTGTAGTAACCCAGTCAGACAATGTACGCTGAGTTTCTTCATTCACTCATCAATTATTTATTGGGTGCTGGGCACAGCGCTGAACAAAACAGGTGTGGCTCTGAGAGTGAGGGGACCAGACAAAAAGTGCCAACATCCACCCGTTCAGAGGGGACATTATGGGCTGGGACCCAATGAACTGGGCCTTGAAGGATGAGGGGGACGCAGTGGGAGAGGTCACTGCTCTGGGTGGAGGGCAGATAAGGTGTGGGTGTCCTGGGGCACCCACGGAGTTGCTCAGATATGAAGGGCCAAGTGGGAGGGGCCGGGGTCCAGCGGGAGAGGGGAGCAGAGGGGGCAGGGCTGTTCAGAGGTGGCATCCCGACCATCGAGAGGTGACCTCGAGGGCCCAAGCAGGACCCAGCACAGAGTTCCCAGACCGGGCTTGGGGCTCCCTCTTCTCTTGGTTTAGGGTCACTCGGCACACTGAGCAGAAGAATCCTGTCCTTTCTCCTCCTGCAGCCTTCAAACCTGCAGCTATTTTTATAGCAGGATGCTGTGGCCACAGGCCCCTTGAACGGGTGCCTCTCCCATGCTTCTGCAGATCGAGCACACTGGCCGGCCCTCTTGGCCGCTGCTATAAAACAGGCAGGAGGCATCCTGGGAGACATTCTTCTTAGCTTTAAAGACTTCCTTGTCTTTTCTAAGTGGCTCCAAATTAGAGGAAGCCTCCAGACAGGGGCGGGCCTGGGGAGGAGGGGACAGCGGGGAGTTTGGGAAAAGACAGACCTCCCCCTAATTATCCTTAAGATCTCGGTCATCCCATCTGCTAATTAGAAAGTTGATGTACGCGAAAGGCAATTTCCTTTGGGTTAAGAAGGAGCAAAGGGTAAATCGGCTCTAAGTCTGGGTCCTGCTGGAAATGTTAACTGCAGAGTGGTGGCCTGAGTCTGGCCCCTGGTCACTTGGGAGGGGGCGGATGACTCAACCATGAGCACAGAGACTACTGTGCCAGCAGCACGTGTTGGATGTTCCTCGGCCAATGCCGGATCTATTGGTCTGGATTCTGAGTGGGGAAAGTGGTCCTCAGGAAGCTTGCACCTCCCTGGTATTAGGGCCCTGCCTCCCAGGGATTATTTGGTGAGCCTCCTTGGGGGAGGGAGGGGACCGACCCCTTTGTCCAGTCTCTTATCTCATGACTGGGGATGTGATGGGGAGGTGGGGGATGGTGAAAAGCAGGTATCAGAACCCAGACCTCCTGACCCCTGGCTTGACCACCCCCCGGCCCCCCCAGGGGAGATCCTTCTCACACGCTCACACTGCCTTCCTCAGAGTTAAGTGGCTACAGAGTTTGACAGGACGGTTTGGTGACCGGGTCACAGCCAGGAGGATCCAGGGGTCCACGGGTAGAAGTGGGGGCTCTCACTGCAGCATCACTGCAGCTTCACTGCAGAGGGTGAGTGACAGTGACTTGTCTTCCCAGCCTCAGTAGCCACAAGGCAGGTCAGACCTGGCAGCAACTTGTGCTGAGGAGTTGCACAGGAGCAACCTAGGGATTGCAGCTCACAGTCAGCTCAGCTCAGACATGCGGTTGTAAAAGTGCAGGTATTCTTGGGTTGCATTAATAGAGGTCTAGGTCCTCAATCCAGGGAGGTGACAGTGCTACCTTCTGTTGACCTACACAAACACTAGAAACCTTAGGCTTGAACCTAGTACTGCGCTTTGCAGGGGAGGGCTTTTTGGAGGATAGCCACATGAATTGCGGCTGAGGGGTTGGGGACTCTCAGCTGGAGAGTAACAGCCTTGGTGGGAAGCATAATTGTGGCAGTTTATCGGCTGGGCCATGCATGGCCTGTACCCACTCAGCTGGGACCACTCCTCAGCTCTCCAGCCTCCATTGTCCTTCCTCCGGGTATTTGCCGTCAGGCTCATAGGCTTTCTCCAAGCTCTGTGCCTTGGGAAGAACTTTCCCTCTGTTATCCCATTTTAATTCTACTGTTTGGGTTATTAGCTATTGCTACGTAAAGAATCACCCAAATCACAGTGGCGTGTTCACAGTTTCGATGGGTCAGAAATTCAGAAAATGCATAGCAAGGAAGGCTTGTCTCTACTTTGTAATGTCTGGGACTAAGGCCAGGGATGGCTGGACAGCTAACGTTGGAAACATCTGAAGGCTTGACCACGCATGCGTTTGGGGTCTGGGCTGGGAAGGGGCGAGGGGGACAAGCGGTGAACAGTGGGGACCAGCCCCCTGGTTCACAAAGCGCAGACCTCATCCCATTGGACAGCTGAGAAAACTGAGGCCTGAGGCAGGGAAGGGCTGGCTCGAGGTGCCACTGGGAGACTTTTACCACATCCTGGAAGAGATACATGGGAGCCGAGTCAGTGGGGACGTTCCAGATGGGCTTCCCCCTCTTCGAGATGCGGGACATCCTGGCGGCAGACGGTGGCACAGGCGATGCTTGAACTTGGGGCCCTCCCAGGGGCCTGGAGGCTGGCAAACAGGCCAATTTGCTGTACTAACATGTGCTTTCTGCTGCTCGGGGCCTCCTCACACCCTCTCCTGTGAGCTGGGCCAGAGGCAACAGGACAAACTATAATTATGTCAAACCACGCCCTGCTGCCCTGGCTTAGCAATTAGCCAAGTTGCCCAGCATCCAGCAGCTTCCACCCCCGCCTGGCTCAGGGTGGGGTGAATCAGAAGCCAGGACAGGGGGTGGGCCACTTTTTAATGCCCCCTCCCACCCCTACGCCCCAAGAAAAGAGCCTGCAGATGGAGCTTCCTTCCCCTGCGAAGGAGATCATGGAGCCGGGCCCCCTCCCACTCCACAGGCTGCAGCACCCACAGTGGAGGGACAGTGGAGAGGAGAGCCCTGCCTGGAAGGCATCCCTCCCCAGTGCCTGGGCCTGTGGCCTGAGCTGTAGCGGGACCAGCAGTACAGCTGCAATCTTCTCCCCAGGGTCTGGGGGCTGTGGATAGACTAGAGCTTGAATTTGGAGTTAGACCTGGGTTCGGGTCCTGCTGGGCCTGACTCCTCTGTGACCTCGTGCATATCACTTAACTGCCTCAGGGTCTCTGTTTCTTTACCCGTAACCCGAAATTGTTTGTATTTTTTAAAAAAATTTATTGAAGTATAGTTGATTTACAATGTTGTGTTAATTTCTGCTGTACAGCAAAGTGACTCGGTTATACGTATATATATTCTTTTTCATATTCTTTTCCGTTATGGTTTATCACAGGATACTGAATATAGCTCCCTGTACTATACAGTAGGACCTTGTTGTTTATCCGTCCTACATATGATCGTTTGCCTCTGCTAACGAAATTGGTTGTATTTACTCAGCAAGTTTGTTATGAGGGTTAAAGCATCGCGCCTGGAACATGATCGGTGATTATCAATTGGTGCTACAAACCCTGTCTGGTCATTGGCAGAAGACATGGCTGTCAGTGACAAGATCCCCCAGCTGCAAGGCCACGCGGCCCAATCGTCCTTGCGCCCAGCCTATAAGCCGGCTGTTATGTCACTGCACTTCCAGATGCTCACTTGCAGGGGAATGCTGGCTGTGTCTGTGCCACGCACACATAGGCCTGCACCCCAGCCTGAAGCGGAGGACCCAAAACACAGTGGGCACTTATCATTAACAGCTGTGGATTGCGCTTTGCATTGATTCCTTCTGCGAACGCTGGCTCGACCGCAGGCCGGGCTTGCATCCTCCACTGTTCAAGAATCAGATTAGCTTCAAACTCGTCCCAGTTGTGTGATAACCGTTCGTTGAGACCTTCTGGAAAGATCAAGGAAGTGTCAGCATCTTAGGTGGAACGGAGCACAGATATATTGGGAGGATGGTAGGTTGGGAAATGCGGAGGGCGTGTGTGTGTGTGTGTATGTGTGTGTGTGTGTGTGTGTGTGTAGATAAATGCTCGCCTCCTATAGTAGGAATTCCTTAGATAAACTTGACACTGAGAGGCCGGCTGGTAGCAACACAAGCTTGTTATTTAGTGCTACGGAGGGAACCCTGGAAGAATCAGCTAGAATTGAGAGCAATGGCCTCTGCGGCAGGGGAGAAATGGGGCAGGAGGAGGGGTAGGCCTGTGTAACTGTGTAACTACACAACTCTGATTACAGCCTCTAACTGAGGGGCCTGCTTACATTTGACAAATTAAAATTAAAAAGAAGAAATATGTACTGTTGAGTCGACCTCTGTCTCCCTAGTCTTGGGGGCCCTGAGGGGAATGGGGTGGGGAGCAGGGCTGCCTCGGGCCTGGTATAGCCCACGCAGGGCTGGGCACATGGTGGTCCTCAGGGAAGCCACCCGAGGTCACGCTCTCGCTGTCACCAGACCCTGGGGCCCAGTGGTGCAGCAGACGCCCGTTGCTGACCTCAGCGTGCTCACTCTGTGGGGAGCCTGCAAGGCGCCCCAGTGGCCCAGGAGCACTTTTGAAGTCCCAGTACCTTCTGAGGATTCCGTTTAACAAGCTGGGTGCTGCAGGCACCTGGTTGAAAGACGCTGTATGAACACATGAGATAATTACCAATTAAAGCCATTTTCTTAGAAACAGGAAGGTCCCATTTGCCAAAAGTAAACAGTGGGGGCGGGCCCAGCCTGGGAAAGTCGTTCTGGGGGGCCTCAGAAGCCAGTGTGAGTCAGAGCTCAGGGTCAAGTGAGGACAGAGCTCCCTCCCCAGAACCGCGAGGGTGAGTAGTCAGCAGAGATACAGCGGCAGGGCCCCCCCATCCCCAGGGTGGCAGGAGAGGCCCCACCCACAGCTCTCCACCCTGCCTGGCAGGAATGGAGGAATTACTAGACCGGCCCAGATGGAGGGGCACCTCCACTGAACTCAGGGACATCCCCACATCCTCTGCAGGATGTAACCTCGATGAAGGGACAAACAAGGGGAAGCGAGCCCTGGGGTTCCCCCTTCATTAATCTCACAAACCCCTGTTGAGGACCTTCTGCGTGATGCTGGGTGCCTGGAGTGAAGCAGTGGACAAGACAAGCATCCTGCCCTCCTAGGGCGTAACTCTTAGTAGCCAAGCCTCATTGGTGCTTGTGACAGACCAGACAACTCTGTCGAGTGCTTTAAGGGCTGGCTCTTTTTACCTTCACCCTGACCCTAGAAAGTGGTCTGTTAGGATCCCCATTTACAGAGGAGGCTAAGTGACTTCCTGAGGTCACCCAGCTAGTAAGTGAGAAGTTCGAGGCGCTGAGCAAGTAACCACTGCACTGCCCATCCCCCAATCTCCTCGGCATCTGCCCTGCCTGCAGCTGCGAGGTTGGTAATCCGGCTGGCGTCCATCCCTTGATGGGCAGCCTCACCTTGCAGACTCCCAGCCTCCAGGAGGACTTGAACCCCTCTCCAGCCCATGCCTCTTTCCTGGAAGCCCCTCAAAGCCAGATCAGGGAGTCAGGCACTCCCTCCACACACGCATGCTGACTGCATCCCTATCACTGAGAACCATCCATTCAAACTTCCGAGCCAGTGAGCTGGGACCAGTTCCAACTCCTCCTGCTCCCTGCTCTCCAAATTTCATCAGCTCACAGAGAACAGAGGCTGCACGTCTCTGATGGGCCAAGTGGAACCTGGGGCCAGGACCCAGCAGCCCAGAGCAGATCCACAAAGAGACTCGGCTTCTTTTACCGCGTGCCCTGGTTACCTGGTTACCACTGGCCGATGGCTAATTCCTGCTCCCCTGCGCAGTGGGAAGGTTCCTGTAAACTATAAAGTCCCTAATAATGGAAGCAAGTCTTACAATACTCAGGTCAAATGTACAGGCATAGATAGCTCAGTTTCCCAAAATCACATGGTTCTTGGAGATGGTTGTATTCAGCATTTCACAAAGTGACCTATTGTGTTCTGGCATCTACTACATGCTGAGTGGATCTCAGATCTTAGCTACCCCAGGGTATCTCCGATAACCTGTCCTTACAAATGAGGGGCTTGATCCTCAAGGAGTGTAAGTTCTGCCAGAGGTGAGGGACAGCTACACCAGAGATCAGTTCTTTCCCTGATGCCTCCTGAATTAGTTTTCTGTTGCTACATAAAAACATAACCAGAGATTTAGTGACCTAAGACAACACACACATTTGTTATCTGACAGTTTCCTTGGGACAGGAGTCTGGGCACAGCTGGCTGAGTCACCTGCTCAGCATCTTACAGTCAAGTAGTCAGCCGGGCTGTGTTCTCATCTGGAGGCTTGACTGGGGAAGAATCCACTCCCACACTTATTCTGGCTTTTTCAGAATTCATTCCATTTCTTGGTATCTGTATGGCTGAGGACTTTTTGCTGGCAGTCCACTGCAGGTGGCCTCAGGCCCTAGAGGCTCTGTGCCATTCCCTGCCACATGGCCTTCTCCAACATAACGACTTCGGGAAGCCAGTAATGAAAGTCTCTCTCCAGTCTGCTAAAACGGAGTCTTATATAATGTAACATAATCATGGGAGTGACATCGCATCACTTTTGCCACATTTTTTTTGGTTAAAAGCAAGTTACAGGTCCACACACTCAAGTGGAAGGGATTGTACATTGGGGGTCATATGAGGGTCTGCTCCTGATGTGCCCCCAGGAAGGATGAGGGGCACTCCTGACCTCGGTGGGGTTGTCACCGGTCAGGCATCCAGGCATCACTGGTCAGGCATCCAGGCATCACTGGCAGCCGGAAGGGCGTGCACACACCAAGCACCCTCCTGCTGGGAGTTTCACATCAAAGACCTCATAACAAGCTCTCACTTTCTTGGATCCTCATCTCAGGAAATCCTCACCTGGTCCCCTGAGCAGGAAGCAGGGCAGGGTTTACTGTCCCTTCATGAGCACGAGAAACCGAGGCTCCCAGTTAGTCTGTGACCAGGCTGTCCCCTGGCCTCCCGCCCAGCGTGTAGCCCTCACCCCCGTGCCTAGGCTGTGTCACCTCTTCTGTCCTGCAGCGTCAGCGCAGCCTCAAGCCACAGCCCTCTCTAAGCCCTGAAGGAGTCGGCGCACCGCTTCCCGGCAAGAGTGTTTCTGCAGCCTTGTTTACAGTTGTTGAACTATTTTCGTCAAATTAATTAAATACATGCTAAATCCTCTCCAATTTGTTGTGCGATAAATTAAAGATGCTAAGATTGTGAAATGCATAACAAAACCTGTTTATTCTGATAAAAGCCCGCATGACAGCCCTGAGACAAGCGTCTGATGGTCCAGAATCTGCTTCCACCGCCAGCTTTATCAGAGCGGGGCTTCCGGCCAACAAGCCCCTCTGTGGCTGGGGTCCCAGTGAGCCCACATGGCTACCCAAAATGGGGACTTGAGGCCCAGGGGGAGGTGACGGGTCCCACATCACCAGAGAAGATGCTGCATGGAGGCCAGGACTGCAGAATGCATTGTCCTTCCCCAGAACCTCCTGCTGGCTTCCTGTTGCACCAGGTCAGCAGCTTGTAGGAATGATAACAGCTAATATGGGTCTGGTGTCGTAGTATATAAACTCAAGTAATCCTCATGCAACTCTCAGAGGGCAGTGTTGCTATTACCCCATTGTACAGAGGAGTAAGTAAAGGCATTGCAAGTAACCAGCAGAGTGCCCACAGCCTAGGACATGGAGGAGCCGGGATGGGGCCAGCAGTCCAACTACAGAGTCTGTGCCACTCACTCTATGTACACAGGATCCTCCTCCAGCTCTGGCCACCCATCCCCAGGCCAGGCTATAGTCCCAGAATCCCTCTGGGTCCAGGACACACACCACTACCACCACCACTCCATCCCACAGCTAGTGTCTGTCTCACTCTGTTCCTTCTCTGTGCAAAGTGTGCCCCGTTGGCCACATGAGCATGACGGGTCACCTGTGAGAATCCCCTTCACCCACACAGGGGCATCCTGCAGCTCCTGAGAAAAAGAGGGCAAGGGCATTCCAGCCATCCAATCTGAGGCACAGAGAGCCTTGCAACCATCAGCCTGTGGTCCAAACCCTCCTTCCCGGAGCAAGTGGATGTATGGATTCAAAGCGACTCCACAGCCACTACCCATGTGGGTCGCTTGGCCAACCCCGGAGCTGTACTTTGTTATTCCCATTTTGTGGATGAGGAAACTGAGGCCCAGGGAAGAAAAGGGACTTGCCCGACTCCCATAGAGAGATTGTGGGATAACTAAGTTTAGACCCAGAAAAGGCTGAGCTGCCGGTACCCAAAGCCCAGCTCCTGACTTCAGCGCAGCCTGGCCGTCACTGTCACTCAGCCTCCCTCGGCCTAACCAGGTGTCCTGGGCATCTTGGGACCCAGAGCACACTTAACAGAGGTCCCGATGCAGGCCTGACTCCACTCCAATCCCAGCTTCCACCCCCACGAGTGGGCATTTGCAGTACCCCGCTTGCTGGGCCCTTGAGAACCTCAGAGCAAGTGTGGATTGTTACACCTTGTAAACTCTGAATCCCAAAAGCGATGGTAATTGTTAGCAGTACTTCTGCTGATGATGAGGAAGAAGAAGAGGATGAGGACAAATTGGGTGAGTTCCAAGCTGGTCCCTCCTTCCGAGGCAGGCACCCCTTATTCCTATGTGTCCACTCAGGTGGGCCCACACTGCCCAGGGCCAGGCTTCCCAGGAGGGGAGGCAGTACACACACTCTCAATGGCCTCTCCCAGAACTCTCTTGCCCCTTCGGCGTCCCCAAGTGGTGTGGCCCTGGCTCCCTCGCAAGTTCTTTGATGACAGTTGGACCACGTGGCTCCCGCCCCGTGATGTCCCCTTGCTCCTCAGCGCATCGGCTCCCATCACCCTGGCACGTGGGGGTGGGGGGGTCTGCTGACTGGTCACTCATAGGCAGAGGGAGACAGAGAGCAAAAGACCACTGTCGTCCAGTGGGACAGAGCGAGGACACTGGAAGCCCAAGGAACCGCGGGAGAACCAGAGGGAGTGATCTGTTCTAATGGGGGCCAGTGGGGAGGGTGTGGCCCAGGGAACAAGTGAGCGGAGGTGAACACTGAGGCTGAAGTTCTGAAAGATGAATAGGAGTTTTCCAGACAGACACGGGAGCGGTGGACAAAGTGGGGAGTGGGATTCAGACAGCCTGTCTGCAGGACACAACGTTTCCCTCTCGTTTTTCCCAGGACAATCACTAGCGACACTGATTCAGCAGGGGAGGAGGGGGCGGTTTGGAGTGGCTGACACAGGGCACAGGATGAGGAGATGGTGGGGACTTGCCCGTGAAGGTGGTGAGTGTGGGCCTGGCAGGGTCCCTGAACCCCAGGTAAAAGTCTTGGTCCTTGTGCATGGCTGGGAGCCGCAGAGAGATCTGGGGCAGAGAGAAATATGAAGCCACAGACACAGAGCTGGACCAGAGCTAGAAAACCAGAAAAGACTGATAAAATAGTGCAGGCAAGAAGTGACAGAGGCCTGGATGGAGGCGCACATGGGGGGAGTGTCCCTCAGTTAGAGGGACAATAAGGGCGTACAGCCAACAGGACTTGGGGAGCAACTTACTATGAGCTGAGGAGGAAGGGGGCATCCAGGCTGCCCTCACTTGCTCTGATGTGGGTAAGGGGTGGGCATCATTCGGGCTCAGTGAGGGAAGCAGAACCCCGGTGAGGGTTATAGTATAGGAATTAGCACCCACACCACTGGGGAGGGTCTGGGAAGGAAAGGTCCAAAGTAGGGAGCTTTATGGGGACCAGGGAATGTCACCAGCCAGCCCTCTCTAAGCAGGGGTGCAGGTGGAGCTTGCAGAAAAATCTGGAAGCCAAGTGGGTCTGGCTGCTGGAGTGGGAAGGCAGAGCCAGTGTAGACGTCGATGGACGTGCCTTCACAGCTTCTGCTCTGTGAGATCACAGCCAGGCATCTGGTGGAAGGCCCAGGTCACTGTGAGCCAGCAGGGCCAGCAGTCCTCAAAAGGAGGACAGAGGAAAGGGCAAGGACCAACCAGAACCTGCTGGCATCTCTGTGTCTGTCTCTCCCACCTCTAGCCTTGATGGCCTCAGAGCACAAATTTCTCTTCAGGCCAGCTAGAGGGGAGAGGATTCTAGGGAACAAGGTTCCAGCCAACTTGATCGGCATGAGCCACCACAGGGGAATGACAGAGCCATTTGCTGAGACCCGGCACCCAGGAGGGGGCAGGTGCAGGGCAACCTGGTACAGTTGTGCACGTCGTTCACTGCTCAAGGGCACTTGGCTAAGGGATCCACAAAGGCTGAACCCCTGATCCTGGCATGAAGCTGCATCTACCTGGATTCAGGGGTATCTTTTTCTAATTTATATAAGATATTCTTTGAGCCTGGGCAGGGTGCAGGGAAAGAGGATGTGTTCCAGGTGGGATGGGGGGTATCTGGGTATCTGTGGGGGATGGGCTTCCCCACCTGTGGCCAACACCAAGGAAGGGATCATTTCCCTTTAAGGGCCGGGCACACAGGTTTCTTGTTAATGGTTGGACTAATCAATAACAGGTGTGGGGCATAAGGTGCTAGTCCTAAAGTCCCCAGAGGGCAGAGCTAGGCCCAAGGAAGAAGCACAAAAGTGGGCAGAAGCCAGCTTACTCTGAGGGAGAATTCTGCCCTAGGCAAAGCTATTTCAGATACAACAAACTGACTTTACAGGTGATGAGTCCCCCGTCACTGGAGATATGCAAGCAGGGCCCGATGAATGCTTAGAGGGTTTGGTGCAGGGGATGTTATGAAGCATCAGTGGCCATTCAGCTACCTGCCCCTCCTGGGCTGTGAGTCAAACAGGAGAGAGATCTCTGAGTATGGGAGGGTGGGGCTCCCCCCAAGCCCACCCCCACGCTTTCTCTCTGCTCACTTCTTTTTGGAACTGCCTTGGGTGTTTAGAAGATTAATTTCATGTTTGTGCAAAGCAGGGGATTAGGAGGGGAGGAGACTGAAGTTCTCTGTAGGTTGTTAAGAAAACATCATCTAAAAAAAGACTGGCAAAATCGTTGAGGATACAGGTTACAGTTGAATGCCCTGTTTACCACCGACAACCCAGGGCTTTTAGTTGTAGGTAATTTGCTCTCATGCTCTGCAGTCTCAGAACCTAAACCCTTGGGCTCTGCGATGTTAAAAGACAGAGCATGGCGGGGTGGCCTCCATCCCTCAGGGCAGGGAGAGTGGGGCATCTTACCACCACCCCTGTCCTGCCGGGGGTCCGGGCTACAGACCTCAGGCAGAATTCTGCCGTGGGGACCACTGGCTCCTCTGTCCACTGCTGCTTCCTGCATCACTTCTCAGTGCTCCTGGGGGAATCAGGGGAGAGAATGAGGCTCAGAGAGGGCACAGGCTCACCCCAGCACACACAGCAAGTTGCTGACTCCTGGTCCAGAGCTCCTTCTCGGAGCTGCCACTTGCTCTTTGAGATCAAGATGGTGGGAGCCGCCGGACCATAGCAGGCCTTTCCAGGAGGGCCTCGGGAGACAGAGCCCACACCATCCATCATCCTATCCATTTTTTTTAACAGCTTTGTTGAGATATAATTCATATACCATACAATTCACCCATTTAAAGCATACAATTCAAGGGCTTTTAGCATATTCACATTGTTGTGCAACCATCACTACAATTGATTTTAGACCATATCTATCACCCCAAAAAGAAACCCTGTACCTTTCAGCAGTTACCCTCCAACCCCTGCCAGTGGCTGCCAGAGCCTCCCCCCAGCCCCTGGCAACCGCTAATCTATTTTCTGTCCGTATGGAGTTGCCAACTCTGGCCATTTCATACAAATGAAATCTTAGAGTAACTTGGTCTTCGACTGGCTTCTTTCACTTAGCGTAGTGTTTTTGAGATTCATGCATGTTGTAGCATCCATCAGTACTTCATTCCTTTTTATGGCTGAATAATATTCCACTGTATGGATACACCATATTTTGTTTATCCATTCACCCACTGATGGACATTTGTGTTGTTTCTACTTTGGGGCTATTATGAATAGCCCTGTTATGAACATGTGTATACAAGCTTTTTTGTTTTTTTTTTTAAATTAATTAATTAATTAATTTTTGGCTGCACTGGGTCTTCGTTGCTGCGCTCGGGTTTTCTCTAGTTGCGGCGAGCAGGGGCTGCTCTTCATTGTGGTGCACAGACTTCTCATTGCGGTGGCTTCTCTTGTTGCAGAGCATGGGTTTGAGGCACATGGGCTTCAGTAGTTGTGGCACGAGGGCTCAGTAGTTGTGGCTCGTGGGCTCTAAAGCGCAGGCTCGGTAGTTGTGGCGCACGGGCTTAGCTGCTCCGCGGCATTTGGGATCTTCCTGGACCAGGTCTCGAACCTGTGTCCCCTGCATTGGCAGGCGGATCCTTAACCACTGCACCACTAAGGAAGCCCATGTGTATAAGTTTTTGTGTGGTCGTATATTTCTCCTCAGAGAACTGGAATTCTGGAGATAAATAATAATTATAAATGGGGAGTAACTATGTTGGAAGAAGTGGGGCTGGAGGGAGGATAAATAAGTTAAATCTTCAGGTCTTGGCGGAAGAAGTCATCAGATATTTAAAACTGATAAATCAAGAAATACCAACGTAGTAGACACATGTCATCCTTGTCAACCACTCTGAGTCTGGGCCCCTCTCCATTGTTTGGGGAATCTTCCTCCCATCCAAAAAAAAAGGGAAAATTCCAAACCCTCTTTCCCAGACTCCCCCGCAGCCAGAGTCAAGTTCATGCCCCTGCTCAGCCAATCAAACGCACCCACTCGGACTCTGATACTAAAGCCACGAGGTGGGGAAGCAGACGTCACACAGGTTCCATTCTGGTGAGGTTAGAGTCTGCTTGGGGAGACAACACTCAGATTCTAGAAGTGGCAGGGACCACAGAGCAGTGCCCAGCATTGAGGGCTCTGGAACAAGAGGCTGCACCACACCGGTGCTGGAACGCGAATTGGGTGTCATTCCTATGCGAACCTCTACCCCCTAGATCTCCAGCCTCCCACTGATGTTGTAAATCTCTCGATATATATACTTCTAATGAATGCCTTTTCTACTTAAATTTCCCAGAGTTGGTTTCTATTGCCTACAACTCACATTGCTGACAAAACAAGCAATACTGGCTTGTTCTTAGAGATAAGAAGGTAATCTCCAGGGAGAAGTGAAAAAAAAAATGCAGCTGTTCCTCGGTATCCTCAAGGGATTGGCTCCAGGACCTGCCACAGACACCGAAATCCGAGGATGCTTAAGTCCCACAGTTGACCCTCCGAATCCATGGATGATTCAGCAAACCGCGATTGTTGTTGTTGGGTGCGTCTGCGGATGTGGAATCCAAGGATATGGAGGGCAGACTGTATACATATTTATTGGGAAAAAAAATCAGTATAAATGGACCTGAGCAGTGCAAACCCGTGTTGTTCAAGAGCTAACTGTAATTACAAGTGGCTGTCGCCGAAGAGGGGGACGTGGGCAGGGAGGGGCAGGGCTCCAGTGCTTTTCATTATATTATATAAGCCCCTCTGTATGATCTCTTTTTAACCCATGTGCATTTATTAATTTGATTAAAATTTAATATATATATTTTCAAATTCCAGGGGTCAAGCTCTAGTTGCTTATAAGACTGAGGTGTGACAGTGGGGGGAAGTGGCTGAGTGACGTGGAGAGGAAGTTGCTGGCCAGGGCGTGGCATGTGTGACCCACAAGGCAGGAGGCCATCAGGGTGGTGTGAGAGAAAGCTGGGGGGTTGGGGGGCTAAGATCTTCACTGAATGGGGGGGTGATGAGGATGGGTGAACCGGGGGTCCACGTATCGTCAGAGCAGTTTCTACTGCCAAGCCAGGCTGGCGCCCTGCAGCCCTGGGAGACAAGCTCTGTACTTGGCCCGTGGCCCCAAGCTCCCTCCAGGTCCCCAGGCTGATCCCCCTGCCCTCCCACAGGTTCCCCTCCCACTCCATGGCCAAGTCCACCCAAAACCTGAAAAAGCCTTAAGAAACATCCCCCAGGCCCTCATAAAGCCCCACACTGGTATGTGCACGGGAGGGCGTGGATCTGATTTTCAGACAGATCAGCAGTGATGTTTGGAATGAACTGAGAAACTAAAGAAGTTTTCCCAGAAGGAGAGGATGGGGGTGGGGCAGAAGGGAGGGCCAGGCTGCCGTTGGCCCACATCTGCAGGATATCCAAGGAAGAGAGGTAGACCCTTCTGAGTGGTCCCCCATCTGGGACCTCAGATGGCTGAGCCATCAGCCATGGGTCGATGCTACAGGCAGTTAGATTTGGGTTCAAATAAGGAAGCCCTTATTAAGGGCTTATTAAGGAACTGTAATTATAAGTGGTTGTCGCCGAAGAGGGGGACGTGGGCAGGGAGGGGCAGGGCTGGAGGAGTGAGTTCCCCATCAGGGGAGGTGTGTAAGCAGAGGTTGCACCTCCACCCGGCTGGGATGGTGTTGGCAGGATTCCTGCATGGGATGAGAATCCTCCAACCCTGAAATTTGAAGAAAAGGAGATGAGGAAAAGGAGCGAAGGGAAGGAGAGCAAAACAGGGCCCAAGGCAAGAAAGGAGATGCCACAATAGCAGCTGCTGGAACAGCAGCTCAAGACGGAAACATGCTCTTATTTGTGGGGAATTTGTTTCAGCAAATGAGAGACAGTGATGACGCCCAGGCTGTCTCCTAAAATTAATACCATCTGGAAAGAAATACCAAATTCAACAGGACTCATTTCTTCCCCCCGCTAATGAACTAAGCCAAGTTTTGTGCCCATCCTGATTTATCTGTTTAGAAAGAAGCTCTTTATTTCCAGGAGCTGGACCATCCTTCTGGCCAGATGAGGGCTCATGACCGCAGAGAAGTTCCATGTCTGAGGCTTTTTGGTAAAACGATGTTTCTTGTGAAATATATCAGCTCTACACAGAATGGAGTAAATGTATAGGTACACTTTATATGATAAACATGAACTTGACACCCAAGAACCCATTCCCTGGCTTAAGAACTAGAATATTACTAGAACCTTAGAGGCCCCCTGTGTGCCCTTGGGGGTAACCACTGTTCCAAATTTCAGGTTAATTACTCCCTTGCTTTTCTTTAAAACCACCTACATAGTAGGTGGTTTTAGTATCCCTAAATAGTATGTTTTTCACTTTGCTTCTCTGTGACCTTAAAATAAATGGACTCATACTGCATACATTTTTCTATGACTTTCTTCTTTCGATAAATATTGCTTTGAGATTTATTTACATTGATGTATGTAGTAGCTATATTTACTTTGTTTTTATTCTCCATAACATCCTACCCCATGAACATGGATATTTTTTGATTGACTTGTGAACTGAGACATTTTTTAAAAATTCCTAAATGTATACTGGTTTTCTGGTTATCTATTTATCATTGATTTGTAAATTAATTTACAAATTAATTCTAGTCTTATTCTAAGACTAGAATATAGTCTTTTGATACACATCCTTTGAAATCTGTTGAAGCTAGCTTTATGAAGTAACGTGTGGTCTTTTTCATAAATATTCATGTGCACTTGAAAAACATAAATATTCTCCTCTGGTTGGGTACAATGTTCTCTACGTATCCACTTGATCAAGTCTGTGATATATACTATTAAATACTTTCTGGTTTTTATGTACTTGATTTATTAACTATTATAAGCAATAATTTTAACTGTCCCATATCATTTTGGACTTCTGTATTTCCTTTCATGTCTGTCCATTCTTTTTTTTTTTTAATTTTATTTATTTTATTTATTTATTTTTGGTTGTGCCGGGTCTTAGTTCCGGCCGGCGGGCTCCTTAGTTGTGGCAGGCGAACTCTTAGTTGCAGCATGCATGTGGGATCTAGCTCCCTGACCAGGGATCGAACCCGCATCCCCTGCATTGGGAGGTGAATTCTTAACCACTGCACCACCAGGGAAGTCCCTGTCTGTCCATTCTTGCCTTAAATATTTTAGGCTATGTTATTAATGTATAAAAAAATAAGAATTTTTCTACCTCCCTGGTGAATTAACTCTTTTTAACTCTTCATTGATCTTCTTTATCTTTAGTAAAACTTTTAGCCTTAAAAGCAATTTTTTTTCTGACATGAGTACAGCCTTTCCACTTTTCTTTTCTTTTTTCATATGCCTACAACATATTTTCCCATCCTTTGCTTTTCGATCTTTCTGTGTCTTTATGTTTTGTGTGCATCCCTTGTAAATAGCATATGGTTGAATTTTATTTTAATGCTGTTTGACAGTCCTTGTCTTTTTTTTTTTTTTTTTGGCTGCACCGCGCGGCAAAGCACTGAGTCCTAACCACAGGACCGCCAGGGAATTCCCGAGAGTTCTTGTCTTTTAACTAGAGAATTTTAGTCCATTTATATTTTAGTGATTGGTGATCAATTTGGGTTTATTTCTACCATCTCATTATATTTTCTAACTTGACCTGCATTTTCTGCTTCTTTCCTCCCGCTCTTTTCCTGTCTTCTTTTGACCTGTGGATTAATTTGATATGACTGCAGTAATATTGCAACAGACAACTCCAAAATCTCAGGGGCTCACAACGACAGAAAGGTATTTCTCACTCTCAGTCTGAGGTTGGCTGCAGCTCTGCCTGGTCTTCCTATTATTCCATATTGTGGGTCAGTTCCAAAAATATGCTCACTGGGGCTGGGCTGAAGCAGCAAAGGCTCTCTAGGGCGGGTGACAGTGGCACGAACACAAGAGACAAAGCCAAATCGTGCAAGGACATCTCAAACCCCTGTTTGTGCCACATCTACTCACATTCCATTGGCTAAACCAAGTCACGTGGTCAAGCTCAAGCTCGGTGTAGTGGGACTATCTATTCCTCTCATGGAGTGGGACGTAGGCGGGGTGAATACTTGCTAAACGCTAATATATCCCACCATGAGTGGGATATATTTAGAAGATTTATATGAAGATTTAGAAGATTTAGAAGATATATATGAAGATTTTAGAGGGGGTTTCCTCTCTCTTTTTTTTTCCATTTTATTTTCCCACCTTGTCCCCATTTGTTTGAGTAATATATTGCATGTCTGTTCTTTCAGCCATGATAGCTATTTTAACATTCATATGTAATAAATTCTACAGTTAACTTATTTCCCCCGCCTGACAAATATGAGAACCCTAGAACTCTTTAAGTGAAATCACTTCTCCTTCCAATTGCCATGCTTTTTTTGATCAGCATTTTAGTGCTCAACTGTTTCCCCGCACACACATTAGGCATTATTATGTTTTCTGCAGGCGATGTTTATTTTTTGTCCCCACACTTCCCACTATTTTTTGCTCCTCCTTCCTTTTTGCGTCTGCCTTTTCACCAGCGATCCTTTGCATTCCTCAAGCACAACGAAATTTCATTTTATAAAAGTCTGGCTGAATATTTGTTTATCTGAAAATGTCTTTATCTCACACTCATGACAAATATAGAACTGATTCATTCAGCATATATTTATTGCGGGCCTACTCTGTGCCAGGACACATCCCAGACATTTGGGACACTTCAATGAACAAAACCCCAAAACTTCCTGCCTTTGAGGATCTTACATTCTAGAAGACAAGGTAGGGATAATAAGCAAAATGGACAAACCAAGTGTCTTGTATGTTACCAAGTGAAAACCCACATCAAAAAGAAAAGTAGAGCAGGATAAGGGAAGTCAGAAATGCCTGCAGAAGAGCCGGTGGTCAGGGTAGACCTCCGAGAAGATGACTTGTGAAAGAAGAGCATTCCAGATGGAGTGAAGGGCTGGTGCAAAAGCCCTTAAGATGAGAGCGTGGTTGGCGCATTCAGGGAACAGTAAGGAACAGAGTGGATGGAACAGAGTGTGTGAGGGAAAGGGTGTGAGAGGCAGTCAGCGCTAACAGAGGGGCTTGTAGCCACTGTAAAGGCTTTGAGCAAAGACGGCAGCTACTGGAGCATTTCAAGCAAAATGACATTTATCTGAGTTTTTGTAATGATCATTCTACTTTCTGTGTTGATAGATAAAAGTTATTTTATAACAAATTCTGGAGAGGGTGTGGAGAAAAGGGAACCCTCCTACACTGCTGGTTGGAATGTAAGTTGGCGCAGCCACTATGGAAAACAGTACGGAGGTTCCTCAAAAAACTAAAAATAGAGTTGCCATACGATGGAGCAATCCCACTCCTGGGCACGTATCTGGACAAAACTGTAATTCAAAAAGATACATGCACCCTTATGTTCATAGCAGCACTATTCACAATAGCCAAGACATGGAAACAACCTAAATATTCCTTGACAGATGAATGGATAAAGAAGATGTGGTACATATGTATACAATGGAATACTACTCAGCCATAAAAAAGAACAAAATAATGCCATTTGCAGCAACATGGATGCAACTAGAGATCATCATACTAAGTGAAGTAAGTCAGAAAGAGAAAGACAAATACCATATGATTGTCACTTATACGTGGAATCTAAAATATGACACAAATGAACCTATCTATGAAACAGAAACAGAATCACAGAGAACAGACTGGTGGTTGCCAAGGGGGAGGAGGCTGGGGGAGGGATGGAGTGGGAGGTTGGTGTTAGCAGATGTAAGCTTTTATATAGGGAATGGATAAACAACAAGGTCCTGCTGTATAGTGCAGAGAACTATATTCAATATCCTATGATAAACCATAATGGAAAAGAATATATATACAAAGAATGTATATATATGTATACCTGAATCACTTTGCTGTACAGCAGTAATTAACACAACATTGTAAATCAACTATACTTCAATTTTTTAAAAAAGTAATTTTATTTCAGCACATGAAAAATACTGTTTTCCACTGCCTTCTGACTTCCATTGCTGCTGTTGGAAAGTCAAGAGGCCCTGGGAGATTCTGGGGTGCTTATAGGACCCAAGCAGGAAGTACCACCTCCTCCCTATGGGCCTTGTAGCTGGGGGTCCCAGGGTTCTGCTGGGCTCCCCTTCTGGCCCCGCCTGCAAGCGTCTGGGCCCATGATCTGGGCCCACTCAGGCCTTGCCAGCCCTGGGGAGGAGGGTGCCCCCTAAAAATTCTGTTGATGACCATCATTCACTTCTCCTACCTGGAAATTAGGGGTAGGGCTGGGGGAAGGGGAGCAAGGTGGAAGTAGGGGGCTGGGCAGGCTTGGAGTGCATGCAGCCCCTCCCCTCTGGCCAGCCTGCCCCTGATGTCTCTGCAAAGGGACCTTATTAGCAACTGGGAAGCTGGCTCCACTGCCTCCCCAGGCCTTGCAGGAGATGAGAGAGGTTGAAATGATGGCCCGACCGCTTTTCTGCAATCCATCGTTATCCCTTCCCTCGCCCGGTCCCACCACCTGGTAATTCCACTGTTAATTAAAATCCCGCAGCCTTTAATAACACAGCTCATAATTGCTGTTTTCACCAACCCCGGATTGGCTGTGCAGGCCTTGGGGGTACCTGGAGTTTTGTTTCCTGAGCCTGACTTTGGCAATGCTCTCCAGCTGTATATTCACCCACTTGTATTCAGCCAAGACTCCCCATGGCTTCAATAGTGGGACGAGGGGGGCCAGTGTCCCGCACCCTGGGGGCCACCCCAGAACACCCTTGGTATCTCCTAGGGGGAAAGGTTAAAGAAGGCGGCAGGCTCTCCACCCCCCAGAGACAGGGCTCCAGGTATAACCCCCAGCAACACAGCCTGGGTGCAGACCGGCTCCCACTCACACAGTGGGCCCGTGAAGGTGTCCGCTGACCTTGTCCACCTGTGGCCGTGCTCATTCTCATCTCCATCTCCTCTGAGGCTCCCCACTGCCCCGAGTCCCCATGTGCAAGTGAGGAAGCTGCAGATCAGAGAGGGAGGAGGATTTCCCAAGGCCGCACAGCAGGCAGGCAGCAGAGCTGGGCTTCCTCCTGCCATACTCTCCACACTGACTTTCACGGACGTTTTCGCTTTCTTGCCCTCCACCTCCACATCCTTCTCCTCCCTCCCAACTCCCTCCCATGCCCCACAGCCCTTGCTGAGAACTTCCTCGGTCATTCTGGGAGTGGACCTAGGGTCCTGCAAATGTGCAGAGGCGGGCCAGGATGGAGGAATGGGAGGCGGACCAGAGGACCATGGCTAGAGGTCACGAAGGTCCAAGGCTGGGGGGCCCCTGTGGCCACAGTGGAGCCAGGACAGCTGAGTCTGGCCCTGCCCCGATGACCCATGGGAGTGGATGCTCTGCCGCCCACCCCAAGTCTCCTTAAGGTCTGAAACATCATCCCCAATGGCTGGGAAGTTGATCCATTACTCTCTGCTGAAGAGAGCCACCCCACCCGAGGCCAGGCCCTTTCCTGGGGCAGCCTGTGCCCAGGAGGGATGCGTACAGGGCTGCGAAGTTCCAGCCCCAGCGATGAGGTCCTGCAGGGTTGGCTGAGGCCTGCCTGTCCCTCCCGGCTCTCCCTCTGTGCCCCCCGCTGCTGTCCCTCCACCCGGGTGCTGATCCCTAAAGCATCCGCATTAAACTTCCCACACACACTCTCGATCTAGAGTCCGCTTTCAGGGGACCTGACCTTTTAGAACCATCCTTCCAGGTGGGATTCCAGGTCCTGCTCCCTTCACTCTGCCCACCCCCACTACCCCCTCCGCCCAGGACCCCAGACCCCCAACACCCCTGCCCGTTACCCAAACCCAGCTCATTCTCCCAGCTCCTCTACTCTTGCAGAAGGAAGGACACGGCAGTCAAGCTACAAATACCCCCGGCAGCTCAGCTGAGAGTCTCTGGAGGCCAAGGACCCCTTCAGGGCCCTTTATGCCTCCGAGGTCGGCTGTGTCATCCCCGTCTTACAGATGAAGGAACTGGGAAAGCTGTCGTCTGCCCCAGTCTGCACAGCTGGGAAGTGTCAGAGCTCGTACCACGGCTGGTTCTCACCCAGCACCCAGCTCACAGGTGCCTCGGCCGACCTCCTAAAACACCACTTCCCTCGCTGCCAGCTTTGTGAGAAAATCAACCTCTTAACTCCCCTGTCCTCACTGATGCCTCGGATGGAGAATCATGTTTACAAAGAACTGCTTTCATTCATTCACTCACCGACTCATTCATTCACTCACTCACTCACTCACTCACTCATTCATTCATTCAACAAATACGTTTTGAGCACCTATTTTTTACCCGGCACTGTGTTTGGTGCTGGGGACACCTTGGTGAAGAAGATGGACAAAGTCTTTGTCCTCACAGAGCTGATATTCTATGGAGGGAGACATACAATAAACACGATAAATAAGTAAAATAAATATACACTAGGTCAGATGGTGCTAAGTGCCAAGGAGAAAAAGGGGACATGAAAGGCTTGGGGTGGGGCCTAAAGGGTGACAGTTAAGACAGCATGGCCACGGGAGGCCCCATGGGGAAGGGGACTTTGGGCTACAGGGTGCAAGGCCCATGTGTGAATGATAGGGCACCTGGAGCCCTTTTCCTGGGCTCTTGGTGGGGATGGGGACACTCCTCCCAGCAGGGTCTGTAGCAGCCCTGCTTGCCTCGTCTGGTGGTCCTTGTGGGGCAGCCGGCAGGGCTCGGACCACCCACCCAGGGGAGGCAGCTTGTGAGAAGGCAGAGGGTCCCCTTGTCCCTGCGGACAACTCTGAGCCCTGCCCAAGCCCAGTGCCCCACTCTGGAGGCCCTTCCCAACACCCAGGACCTCAGGTGCATCCTAGTGAAGAAATACCTGCGCGTTCCTTGCAAAGATGACTGGATGTTGGCAGAGCACCAGAGATCCCAGATGAAGGGCATCGCTTGCCCAGAGGTATCATATGTTCCCCGGAGCAGAGTCCAGGGGGCCCCGCCTACTAGCTTCAACCAGGGCCCCCAGCTCCCATGGGAGGTGTACCTGGTAAGGTCCTCCTGGCCACGGTTCCTGGGAACACCCAAGCATCAGCAGATTCCACAGATCTGATTAGCTGGCTTCCATGTCTTTCTCTGGCACCCAGCCAGTGACAAGGCTCAGTCCCAGGCTAGAGCTCTGTGACATACCGCGAGAGACCTTTGGTGAATCTGTGCTGGCCACCCTCTCTGATGGAAAAGGCTTCTTTCTGAGGAATCAGGGACAAACGCCATGTTCTCCCCAGTACGTGACCAAAACATCTCTCTTTGGCTCCTATGTGTGGAGGAAAGGCTGAGGAAGGTACCAGATGGAGGGGTGAAAACATGGCAAATACAAGACAAACTGCTCAGGGTCCTTCGGAACGGAGCTGACCCTGGGAGGCGTCTGAATTCACAAGGTTCGTGGGAGTTAAAAAGAAGTACTCTGCTCAAGGCTGGAGGATGATTGGGAAGAGATTAGGTAGCAGTGGGCAACAGTTACAAATTCAAAGGCAAGGGAAATGCCGTGGATCGGGCGGACCCAGGACCCCGATATAAAGTACGCGTCACCACCTCCTTTTTATCGGTAAGGAAGCTGAGGCTCAGGGAAAGTAAGCACCTTTCCCAGGGGTACAGTGGGGAGTCAAACCAGGGTCGTCTTCTTTCCAAGAGACAGTCCACCCCCCAGGATCTGTACCTACCGCACCCCTCCCCGGGTGGGCCCTGGTCTCTGACACTGGACCTGCAGGGAACCTTCCTCATTTGGTGATGGGGATGAGCTGCCTGAAGACCCAAGGAGGTATTTTGTTCAGAGCTCTGGCCAAGAGGGTCACTGATTCCTCTCCACTCCTTGGGTTTCTCTGCCCCGTTCCCTCGGCCACCCAGTGCCCCAGAGCTTGCCCCTCTCCCACCCCTCACTCCAAGGCCACCTTGAGTGCCAGCAGGAGGCAGTGTGGAGCAGAGGAAAAGAGCAGGGTCACTGGAACCAGACTGACCTGGGATTGGATCTCAATGCTGTGCCATCTTGGGCAAGTTACTAAGCCTCTCTGAACCCTGTTGCATTAGTTTCCCGTCGCTGCTGTAACAAGTTACCGCACAGTTAGTGGCTTAAAACAACACACATTGGGAATTCCCTGGTGGTCCAGTGGTTAAGACTCCACACGCCCAGCGCAGGGGGCGCAGGTTTGATGCTTGGTCAGGAAACTAGATCCTGCATGCAGCAACTAAGACCCAGTGCAGCCAAATAAATAAATAAAATCAATAAATAAATATTTCAAAAGATAAATAAAGGACCCCGTGATTACATTGGGCCCACCCAGATAATCTCTTATCTTAACATCAGCTGATTAGTGACCTTAATTCTCCCTTGCCACTTAAGGCAACATATTCACAGGTTCCCGGGAATAGTACACAGACATCTTTAGGGGAGAGGGCAGGGGAAGCAGCATTATTCTGCCCACCACACCCGCTTTCCTTACTGAGTGGTTATGAAATAAAGATGAGTTTGGGGAATTCCCTGGCGGACCAGTGCTTAGGACTTGGAGGTTTCACTGCCTAGGCCCGGGTTCAATCCCTTGTCGGGGAACTAAGATCCCACAAGCCCTGTGGTGTGGACAAAAAAAAAAAAAAAGAAAGAAGGAAAAGATGAGTTTGTGTGATAAGAGCCCCAAGCACAGTGGCTATCAGAAGTAGATGTTTAATAAGTGGTCCCTCTGAGTATGTGTTTTTTTATACTAAGTTATTTAAGTAAGAAACCGTTTCGAGGGAAATGCAGATGCATCAGGGAAACGCAAATCGAAACCACAAGGAGACAGCACCTCACACCTGCTAGCTGCCTATCGTCGCACAGGGAGATCAGCTCGGTGCTTTGTGACCAGCTAGAAGGGTGGGATAGGGAGGGTGGGAGGGAGGGAGATGCAAGAGGGAAGAGATATGGAGATATATGTATATGTATAACTGATTCATTTTGTTATAAAGCAGAAACACACCATCGTAAAGCAATTATACTCCAATAAAAACGTTTTAAAAAAAAAGTTATTAAACATCTAAAAAAACAAAAAGACGAGAAAACAAGTGCTGACGGGATGTGGAGAAAAGGGAGCCCCTGTGCACTGTTGGTGGAAATGCAAATTGGTGCAGATATTGTGGAAAACAGTACGGAGGTTCCTCAAAGAATTAAAAATAGAACTGCCAGATGATCCAGCGATCCTACTTTGGGGTATTTATTCAAAGGAGATGAAAGCAGGATAAAGAGAGACCTGTATTCCCTTGTTCATTGCAGCATTATTCATAATAGCCAAGATTTGGAAACAACCTAAGTGTCCATCAGTGGATGAACGGGTAAAGAAGAAGTGGTATATACATATTATGGAATATTATTCAGCCACGAGAAAGGAGGAAATCCTGCCATTTGTGACAACATGGATGGACCTTGAGGGCATTGCGCTAAGTGAGATAAGCCAGAAAGAGAAACACAAGGTATCACTTATATGTGGAATCTTAAAAACAAAAAACATATTTTAAAAAGTCCAACTCATAGAAACAGAATAGAAAAGTGGTGCTGAGGGCTGGGGGCTGGGGGAAATAGGGAGAGGTTGGTAAAAGGGCACAAACTTTCAGCTATAAGATGAATAGGGTCTGAGGAGCTAATGTATAACACAGTGACCAGAGTTGATAACACTGTATTATAGAATTGAAATTTGCTGAGAGTCAAACTTGTGTTGTCACATACACACGCGTGAAAAGGGATAAATGTGTGAGGTGACGGATGTGTTAATTAACTAGACGGGGAGAATCATTCCACAATGTATATGTACATCCAATCACCATGATGCTTCTTATAATTTTATTGGTCAATAATACCTCAATAAAGCTGAGATTTTTTTTTAAAAAAAGGATAGAATGTGATTTCCTCACTAAAGGGGTCACTTAAAGGATCCATGGGCAGGTCCTCCCTGCATCCCCAAGCCCACCCCTGGTCAGCTACAGGCCTGACAGTGAGGGGGTCCCTAGGGGAAGTTCTCCCCCCAGCTGCAGGCTCTCACCCCACTGTTAGGATGTCTTCCTGGGAGGTGAGCTGGCCTGAGTTGTATGCCAGGATTTAATTAACCCTGGCACAACCAGAACTCCAAAGCCAAACTCTGGAGCTGCTGGGAATGACCCACCCCAGATCTGGCATTCACCAAAACAACCCCAGGTACAACGGGCTGGGGGGCCACCTCCCAGTCAGCCAAAGCCAGCTGGCTCCTGGCCTCTGGAAGTGCTAGTACTGGCTGTGCACTGAGCTTTCTGACTCTTCTTCAGATATTTCAAAGAACCCCGGCCTAAGTGAATTTGCTATTTGACGTCTTGTGCATTTAAGTGAAATTCAAGCCATTGATTCCAGAGTCTCATGTCACTGGCTTGTGCATTTAAATGAAATTCAAGCCAATGATTCCAGAGTCTCATGTCACTGGCTTTTTACAAAAACATGCAAAGTCCTAGAATCCTTCAGCCGTTTTTCTTGAGAGACAGGAAGTCAGATTTCTCTTGTGAGGTAAGCCCTGAGTCTACAAAAGTCTAGGGAGGAAGGCCAGGTTTAGGCTGCTCAAGTCCTTACTGCAGGGACAAGCTTCCACTCCTGGCTACTATGGACAGTTGTGCAGTCTGTGCACTGCACAAATGTACCCAGCTGGGGTGTGGGAAGAGTGAGCATGGGGGCTGAGATCCAGCCCACACTGTGCTCATCAATGGCACGTATGCCCTCCAGTTGGCTCCTCCCAGAGTGGGAGGCACAAAGGCACGGTACAGGCTCAAACTCAGCTTCTCAAACTAGATATCCATCAGGGATAGCAGGTGGTCCCTCTGCACATGATCAGGACACTGCTCAGGCCAAATGTGACACATTTCACGATTGTATTGTCACAAGCTGACAATAACCAACTGCACAATGTGTATTTCCTGTTTGAGGAGATAAGTCCATGGATCAAAATTGCGCTGTCTTTGCAATGTCGAATTTTCCATCCGAGACACTTAGGCTCAATTTTGGTGCTATTTTGTCTCAACCAGTTAACCATTCACACGGCACTGGGCCGGGAGGCAGCCCTGCCCCCACCCTTCAGGAATCCCCCCGGGGACACTCTGGGACCTCCTGACCTCACTTTTTGGGAGAGGGTCAGAAAGCAAGGGCAGAGGTGAGGTCTGAGAGTCACCTGAGGTCTAGGAGTGCTGTCCAGAGGGGAAGGGCATTGAGGCTCCCTTTCCACTACACCTGCACATGCTCTCAGAGGCTTCTCAGCTGCTGTGGACAGGCCATCTCTGGGGAAACATGACTCTCTGGGCTCTGAGAGGCTGCCTGGCTTGTGTCCTGTTTGGGAGAAGGCTCCACGTCACCCCAGAATCCTAGGCCAGGTCCAGGTGACATGACCAGCACAAGGTGTTCTGGTTATCTACTGCTACATAACTAGCCTCCCCCCCAAACATAATGGCTTTTAAAATGTTATTGTTATCTTACTCATAGTTCTATAGAGCTGACCAGGTTCAGCTGGATGAATGGCACTGGTCTGTTTGTGTAGTTGCAGTTAGGTGTCAGCAGGAATAGGAGTCACCTGAAGGCCCAGCTGGGCTAGAAATCCAGTATGGTTTCTTTATTCACACGTCTGGGGCCTCAGCTGGGGCCTGCCCAGATCTCTCTCTCTCCCCCCACCAGACTTCTCCATGTGGTTAGCTTGGGCTTCCTTACAACATGGCAGTCTCAGAGTAGTCAGACTTCTAGCATCGTAACTGACTTCCCCCAGGGCAAGCCTTACCAGAGGTCCAAGTGGGAGCTGCACAGCCTTCTTTTGATGTGGTCTTAGAATGCACATGGTCAAGTTCACTGCATTCTATTGGTGCACACAAGGCCAGCCCATATTTAAGGGGAGGGGGCTATACAAGGGCATGAATACCGGGAGGCATGGTTCATTGTGGGTGCCATCTTTGGAGACTATCTACCACAAGGGGGTCTTCCTACAGCAGGGGCAAGGTAGGGGGAGAAAAGGACAAAGGCAGCCAGGGAAGGACAGCCTGACTGTTCCCTCTGGCTCAGAATTGAGCGGGACTTTTTCAGAAACTTTGTCATTCATTGATTTCACAATTGTTCTCTGGCACCTGCCACCTGCCAGGACTCAGCACCAGTCCTGCCCTCAGGGTGCCCAGAGTCACCTACTCTCAGGAATACAAGTGTGTTTTTCCTACAGGAGATTGTCCTTCAAGGTGGAAAAATAGTGTGAGATATTCACACTGTTTTTGGATTGAATAGTCCTCACTATTCAATCCAAATCACTGATTAAATATCTATATTTTTCATTAACTACAGCCTACTCCATGATCCAGCTAATTTAGAAATGCCCCAGAACTTTTTCCTCAAACGCAATCTCAAAATTGTTTAACTCACTAGCAGATTTATAGCCAGTCCAAGGAACTACACAGCTCTATATCTATCCACCCCTGTGATTCTGATCAAGCTCTTCCCTTTCCAAGTCTTGGTTTTCTTCTGTAAGAGAAGGGAGGGAGATGAGGTTGACCAGATGACTGGACTCTAAGAGACACCATCAAGACCAGTGGGCTCCAACTACTTCTGTGGCCTTGGGCAAGTCCCTACTCCTGTCAGGCTCTTAACTTCCCACCTGTAACATGGGAAGTCAGACAAGATGACTCTAGGGTCCTTTGAGGACCGTCATTCTTTAATTCAGACTCCCATCTGGACTCACTTCAGCACATGCAAGAATGCATCCATCGCCTTAGGACCGGGATTCAAGCCCAGCTGTTTGGTGCAGATTGTTATTCCCAGGTCCAAGTCCCCCTGCAGTCAAACCACTGTAGACAGGCAGACACTGCCATGGAAACTGATCTGGAATCCATTCACTGGCTCCCAGCTACAGCTGAGTGATGGGCCAGGCTGGGTGGCAGCTTTGTGTAGGAGAAAAGATTGAGATGAGGGGTCAGCCAGGCTGGGTAAAACTCTCAGCTCCTACTTGGTTATGGCATGACCTTGAGAAATTCCTTAACCTTTCTGAGCCTCAGTTTCCCCATCTGTAAAATGAGCGTCTTCATGCACACCTCCCGGGAAATGCCTAAGGATTCAAAATCATATCTGAGAAGTCTTGATGTAGTGTCTGTTATTCTTCAAACTGCATGCTGGAAAGCAACGTCTGTTTTGAAGGCAGTGGCGCTGATTCTTGTCCCTGGCTCAGAGCCTTCCCTGAGATAATTTAAGAGGTCTGGGTTTGGGAGTGCTGCCCGGGCAGACCTGCCATCTCCCCTGTCGGCCACAGGATGGATAGGCCCCTAGCCCAGCTGGAAGGGCTATCCATGCCGCTGCCTCCAAAGATGCTCTGGCCTGTCGCACTCTCCCGCATGCTGTGCTAAAAAATGACTCCAAAGAAAAGTAAGCAGACACTCCAGGCCGTAAATATTTCAGAGCGGAATGAACGTCCTTCCCACAGCACTGACTTGCCATATATATTATTTATAAAACCATAACTTGAGTTGAAAGGTAGTCGTCAAAAGAATAGAGAGTCTCACTCAGATCCACTTGGTGATTGGAAAAACAATCTAGAAGGAGAGAAGATGGTGTCTGGGCTATGATGTCACAGGAGGTCATCTGGCCCCGCCCTCTGGCTCCAGCCTTGCCCAGAGGGAGAGGATGGTCCGGCAGGGGCAGGCACTGGACACCAGCAAACTGCTGGGTTTCCACAGCCCCGGCCCTCACTGGATTTACAGGAAGTCTCCATTAAATTACAAACAGAAATCCGCAAGTTAAAAAAAAATCTTCATCCACCTTTATAATAGGGAACGGAGCTCATCATGAGAGAAGAGGCTGGGAAGGGCTGCCAAAAGCTATTGGATGAGCAGAAAGAACCCTGGACCAGGAATTGGGAGACCTGGGTTCTAATTCTGGTTCTGCTTTGACATGGTGTGACGTCCAGCAGGTCACTGTGCCTGCCTGGACTCGATTTTCCCATCTGTGAAATAGGGGGCTCAGTGGTCCTCAGTCCATCAGACCCAGCATCCCTGTCCTACAGCAAATGCTTGGTAACATCTCTTATTCTCTCTAGAAATAAAGTTCGATAATATAACCTATCCGCATACACAATTTTAAAAATCAACGTAGTAAAGCCTCAACCCAGTGATATGTACCTGTTCATATTCACCATGAATATGGCATTTCCAAACACAGGCTGACACTGTGCTCTTATATTGGCCACTCAAATACCACGAGCAGCCTTGCATTTAGGAATGTGATCGTCTAACCATAAGCACTCTTGGTAAAATCCTGTGACAAAACAAAGGACCATCTTCCTCAATTTTCACTCTAGTAACATGCCTGGGAGAGTCGGTGTAGGTTAAAACTGTGCAAAAAAACAAACAAACAAAAAAACCACTGTGTGTCAGTTCTTGGCTCAGATCATTTTCAACAGGTTTCTCACCCATAGGAATGTCTGGCCGGACATTTGCAATTTATGTGGGATGCAGTAAGCATTCTTCACGGAGCGGGGCCGTTGGGCACATTACAGAATCCTAGGCACC